>NC_057419.1:79110221-79120096 GCF_019320065.1 Cervus canadensis
AAGAATTCATTTGAATCAGTTCTAATGGGATGGATGAAACTGGAGCCCATTATACAGAGTGAAGTAAGCCAGAAAGATAAAGAACAATACAGCATACTAACACATATATATGGAATTTAGAAAGATGGTAATGATAACCCTGTATGCAAAACCGAAAAAGAGACACAGATGTACAGAACAGACTTTTGGACTCTGTGGGAGAAGGCGAGGGTGGGATTTTCTGAGAAAAAGCATCAAAACATATATATTATTTAGTGTGAAACAGATCACCAGCCCAGGCTGGATGCATGAGACAGGTACTCGGGCCTGGTGCACTGGGAAGACCCAGAGGAATCGGGTGGAGAGGGAGGTGGGAGGGGGGATCGGGATGGGGAATACATGTAAATCCATGGCTGATTCATGTCAATGTATGACAAAAACCACTACAATATTGTAAAGTAATTAGCCTCCAACTAATAAAAATGAATGAAAAAAAAAGAATCAATTATTTTTTAAAGTATGTAATAATGAAACAAATCAAAATTATGATTATATTTATGTTTTGGTGTAGCATTTTCTATTTACTTTTTAAACTTATAATGCAATTTTAATACAACTACTACTGTTAAGAATGTGCTGGTAACAGAACTGTGGTATCATCATGATTAACACAACACAGCAGGCAGGTAGAGCTGGCCCCATGTGCACTGTCCCGTCTAATTCCCATGTAAGTATATTCATCCGTAAGACCGACATACCCACGGGGTGCCATGAGGGACAAGGGTTACACTATTGGCCTCTCCGTAGCCCAGATCAATGTTAACATTAACACACAAAGATAGAGGTGTCCACCCCACCGGCTCAGAACCATTCCTTTTTTCCACACAAAGGGGTGCAACGTCCCATAATTAACAACTCACACCAGGAGTATGTGTTCTCCTTGGCGGCAAAGCATACGTCTTGCATGATCAGGTGCTTTGTTTCATTCCATTCAGCCATGTTCTGCTCCAACCAGAAAGTACTGTGTTTCCAGGTCCAGTTAGTCACAGTCATAGGCTGAATGCTTCAGGGGCGTTCCATGGCAGCTCCAACAGGGAGCTCAATGCAGACCTAACATGCCAACACATTTTGTAGGTGTGTGCCCAGTCTACAATCATACTGGTCATGATACACCTACAGGCAGAAAGACAAAGAGGCACCAGCACAGGTAATTCCTTTCCATCTAACAGAACACATGCAAGCTTTGTGTCTTGGGAGAGAACAGTTCCTGGCACTGGAGGTTTACCGGGCTTTGTATACCACACCTTGTTTGCCTAATTACTCATATCCTGTGACTCTATATAAAGCATAACAGGGGAACTCATGATAGGCCACAGGGAGAGTATGAATGCACCTTTCAGCACCAAGGTGGCTCTTTGAAATCCCAGCCAGGTAACTCACACATGGGGAGACCAGATGCTTGTCACCCAGGATACAACCTGAAACTCATGTTGTAGTCTTTGTCCCCATGGGGCTAGGAAAGCTACCCACTGCATGTGTGGTGCCTTTATCTTCCATGGCCAAGTCCAGTCCACTGTTTGTCTTTGTGAAATCCCAGTTGGAGCTGGCAACAAGATGTTACCTAGAGTTCCACATCCAAACTTTAACAGAATATCTGCTATTGTCACTTGTAGTTGTATAGTTGTCACAACAGGATGCAGAAGAGCCTCCACAGGGGCAACACCACTCCTGAGAGGTTTCTTATTAAGGACCTGAAAAATCCCCCACAGGCATTGGGCCCATGCCTTCAAAGAGGGGGGATCAATAGACATATGTAGACCTCACTTCAGCAAGCCATTATATCACTCAGTCATGCCTGCTGCCTGTGGATGTTATGGGACATGAAATATTCACTGTATTCTTAGTCTATGTGCCCATTTCCAGACCTCCTTTCTGGTGAAATGTGTACCTTTGTCACTTTCTATGATTAGAGAATGGCTGTACAGGGCCATCAGGCAGTCAAGTGCCTGATGTACAAGTGCCTTATGTATAGTGCTGATCAGTGGCCTTTCATGGCCAAGAACCCAGCAAACCTGTAGCTGTGTCTGCACAGGTAGAGCAAAGCTGGCATTGTTTGATATTGGCAAAGACCCTATAAAGTCTACTTGCCATTGAGTCAGAGGAACCCTTCCTCTTACCATGTATCCAACAGTGGCTGCCAGCCTGTAGGGACAGAAGTCCTCCTGGGCACATGTGGAGCAGTCATGATAGGCATCTGTTATCTCCCTCTAAGAAATAGGATGATCACATCTTTTGGCAACTGCCCACATGGTTTTTGTTCTTGCATGATGCAGATGCCAGTGCAGCCAAGCTGCTACCTCATTAGGAAGGGTTTGCTCCACCCACTGAACATGTGCTAGCATATGGACTTCATCATTCCCCAGGCTCCCCATAGGCAGATGCCCAGTTACATGTACTACTGTTATGTCTTTTTCATGTCTAAAGTCCCATAAGTCTTGCCACATGGCTTATCCTCACAGGGGTCTGTGGCCTATTAGCCACTGCTGTATATTCCAGATAGTAATCCATAGGGTTAGGCCTTTGTAAATTGCCCCACTATCAGTACAGATAGTGAGGGGCACTGCTTCATTCTTAGCCACTATCCATATAGCACATAACTCAGCCAACTGGCTGCTTTTACTGACTCCAGTGTCAAACCACATGGTGTCTGTGGCAGGGTGGATTACAATGGCAGTCCTGGAGGAGGCTTGCCCTCTAACGGATCCATCAGTTTACCAGGCTTGGGCATCTATTGGGGGTTTACCTTCCCTAAATGGCAAGGGTTCTGACTCTGTCATTGTTGGGATGTCTCCCAATGCTTCCACTGTAAATGTAACATCCTAGACTATGCTGCAACTCTTGTGACAATGGATTGGCAGATAAGGAGCTCCTTTGTTCTAGGGATGCTCCCCACTTAGCCAGGTTCGGGGTTTGTGACTCTCCCATCTTGGGAGATGACACCCATTATTGTAGCCAGCCTGCTGTAGGACACGTTTCTTTGACAAACCCCAGGGCCTTCCCTGTGATAGCCTCTGTGGACAACAAAGTGGCATACACAGCTGCTAAGTGCTTCTCCACCAAGAAGTGCCTTGTTTCTGCCCCTTTCCACAATTAGGACCACAGTCCCAAAGGAGAGTGCAGCAGCTCTTGTCATTGCCCCAAGTCCCATCCAAACCCTTCCTGGGTAACATGCACATCTAACTCAAAGGGCTTAGTGGGATCCACAACTTGCAATGTCTGGGCCTGCTGCACTGCTCTCTTAGTGGCTTGGAATGCCTGTTCCACAGTATCTGACCATTCCCAGGTGAATCCCTTCTTTATCAGAAAGTATAAGGGACATGCCATTTGGACCAGGTGAGGTACAAATGTCCTCCAATATCCCAAGAGGCCTATATAAGTTTGTAACTGAACCACAGTTATAGGTTACAGGAGCATTTGTATTTTATCAACCACCACTTCTGGTATAACTGTTGTCTTACCAGACCAGACAAATCCTAAGAACTTGAAGGATAACCCAGGCCCTTGAATTTTTGTGGCATTCACAGCCCACCCACATGATTCCAAATCCTTTATAAGCTCTGGTGCACACTGTTCTGAATCTGCAAAAGAATCAGAGGTTAGTAACACATCATCATTATAATGAAACAATTTCACCGATGTAGGGCATTTCCATTCTCCCAAGTCTCTTGAAACCAGCTCATGACATATCAGGCTATGTAAATACTCTTAAGGAAGGACCTGAAATGTCCACAGATATTGCTTTCAAGTGAATGCAAATTGATCTTGAGTCTCAGCAGCTATAGCTATGGAGAAAAAGGCACTAGCTAAGTCCACCACATAGTGATAAGTGCCTAGCACTGTGGTCAATTTGTCCATCAAGTCATGGATCGAAGGCATAGCAGCATGTATACGTGACACCACTTTATTCAGCTCTCTATAGTCCACAGTCATCCATAATGAGCTATCAGGCTTTCAAATGGGCCACACAGGGGAATTAAATGGACTCTGTGCAAGCTGTACAATTTCCACTTTCACCAGCTCGGCAATGGTGGCATGGTCATGGTCACCTGGTAGATGATATTGTCTCATAGTCACTACCTTCCAGAGTGTTGGCAATACCTGTGAGGGATGCTTTGCATATGCCCTCACAATGGCCTTCACCACAGGCACTTGGAGATGGAATTCCCCCCAAAGGTCTGTAGCATTAAGCCTTGAAGAATATCTATTCCCAAAATAAAGTCATTGGAATTGGGGACACACACACAGTGTACATTCACACAGGAACTTGTTCAATTTCTAAAGGTAAGGACACAGCTTTTACAATTTGGTCACCGTAGCCATCAATGTGTGCACTAGGACCAGGGAATTGTTCTTGTTTGCCATAAATCAGGCTACATTCAGTACCAGTATCAACCAGGGTCATTACTCTCTGTACATTAGCCAGTGGTTTGAAAGTTCTACATGGGGCCTCTGGTCCTTGCATGGGCTCTCTGAGCAGTCACCTTGGCCTGAGCCCTATTCAAAGCAAAACAAAGCATTGGCAGGACCATCTCTGGATGGCATAAAGTCCCCTAGTTGAACTGCCCATATGTCATGCTGTGGGCAAATCTCATACTTGGTAAACTGTTTTTCTGGACTCAATTGCTTCCATAGCTCTAAGAGTATAGCATTGCATTGTTTATCAATTTTATTTTTGTCAACTCCTGCTGCCAGCAAATTGGCCCACATTTGCACTTGAGTCACCCAGGTGGGGCCTTTACCAGCTCGGCCCCTCTTTGGAGTCTTTGCATTCCTAACACCTTTGGCCTGCTGCTGCCCCTCTGCTTCTCCCAGGCTAGCCATCATCAAGGTTATCTCATAGATAGGGCATCCCACATAGGACACAAGTATCACAGGCAGGGATCCAAAATAGGTAGATGGAGCATTGTTCAAAATGGTCTTGCACACCTCCAGTAATATGCTCATCATCTGGGCCTTGGGTATTTAGGTTGAGCATCACCTGTCTCATGCCCAGTTCTTTCATTACCTGGGTCAATTTGGCATAGGTATGCCATTTACTCACAGTATGCCAGAGCTGTCCCACATTTGCCTACACAGTGCAAATGGCAGCATTAATCCATTCCATCAGGTAGTGTGTTTAGTTACGGGCACCCTGCATGATCTACCAAGCATTCTTCAACCTTTGTCTCCACAAGGGGTGCATGGTTATAGATGCTAGCCATTCTACCTCATCCACAGAACAAAGGATACCATCCACCTCTGTGTCCCAAAGTCACAAAACCCATGCTGCCAAGGGTTCCATGTGCATTTGCCAAAACAGCTGACCCAAGTTGATCAAATATGCTTGAGTATATGGTCACTATGTCATAACTCAGTCACATTGGGGGCCCCTTGCAGATGCTCCCCGCCCCCCAAGCCATAGGCTGCTCATGCTTCACTTTCTGCTGCACAACGGTTCGCTGATAAGTGACAATCTGTGGCCTCACAACACTCATCATCAGCTCTCAGTACCTCATAATCTGAGGCTCCATGTTCCTCAAGGCAATGCAGCTCTGGCTCCAGCATGCATGTCTGTTGCTCCAGCTCCTCTGCTGTCTCTGCAGTTCATGCACTTATGCAGCATCACAGAGAGCACCATCCATATTTGCCTTCAAGGAAATCAACAAAATCCACCCATGTTGCCAGCAGCAGTATGCACCACTTTGTCCAGCAATCAAGAATTCACTGCCTGTAACACCTCTTCAATGCTATCCAGTGACCCATCCACCACTTCCCAGTCTTCCAAGGTGGCCCCCACCAAGACGACCATAGCCACTGGGTACCACATACTATGTGGTGGTCACTGGCTTCCTCATTCAATTGGAGCCTCAGGCTCCCCTACCTACTGGGTATCCTGCTGACTATGCCAATTGTTTTGCTTCTCATACTGTTTGCTGAACCCAGGGTAGATAAGGCACATGAGGGGAAGCTGGAAGAAAACTCGAGGAGCTGTAAGAACTGCAGACATGTTTATTCTCTCTGGGCAACAGCAACCGGGGGCCCTCAGTTAAGAGTTACATACTTGTTCTGTACAGAACAAAAGTGGCTTGTGCCCAAGCAGGTACAATGTGATGAACATGCACAGTGCTACGAGTGATCTCAGCTGTTACATAACCATGCAAAGTCATTGTTTACAGAACACAGCATGCTAGTGCTTGAGGTATTGGGGCAGAGACCCTGATTAACACCATTTTGTTAATTTTTCCACATTCTTTGTTCATTTCCCCACAACAGTCTTTGATAATAAAACTAGGTTTGGGTTCTTCTAGCCACCATGCATTTTAGCATTGGGACCTTTTCAATCTTGTGAGAATTTCCCCGTGTCATTAAATATTAGAAAACATAATTTTAGTAGCTACATACTACTTTTGTGATATGAATATTTCACATTCTATTATAAATACACTTATTTCTTACAAACTCAGTATAATTGGGCTTAGTGCAGCTATCAACAGTGTTATCTTTCTGCATTGGCAACTTTGTCGATAGTGTTTATAGCCTATTTTCTTCCAAGGAGGTAGACAGGTGATAGACAATATATTAACAGATAGAATATATTAAAATATTTGTAAATTTTAAGCTTTCAGGTAGAGCAAATTTGTTTTGTCACAATTCACATAACTTTATCATTCTATTACTATTTACTTTGCCTTGCCTACTTGGCTCTGGGGGGTATTTGTTTATGTCTTTTGATACAACTATCAGATCGATTAAGTTGTAATTATTTCAGTATCTTTCTCCTCTGTTGATAACATTCAGCTTTGCACACAAGTTCATTTGATGGCTACCTATTTGGCATGATTGAAGACAGAACAAGAAACTATTCTTCATTACCAAATGCTTAAACAGTTAATACTAGCACGTCTTTCTGATCTACTCCTTTTGTAATATTGTGACCATCCAGTTTTTAAGTTTTTCCTTTTCTAAGTTTTTCTCTACCTTATCAAAAGAGGAAATATTTAAAGAATAGACAAAACACAGCTAAACCCATTTTTAGATGTTATTTCATGTCTTTAAGCAGGACTAAATCCCAGGAATAATAGAAAAAGGTCTGATGTTCATCATCAGTCCAGAGACACAACTGGTGATTAATTGGCATTTTGTCTGACTTGAAGCCACAGACCTTTTACATTGATCTGTAATGTTCTCATTTGCATTACAATGAACTACTTTAGTCAAACAGTATGGATTTCCTGCACTGCCACCATATAACCCGTCCTGAGTTTACTAATGGGAAAAAAAACTTAAAAACAGGAGAGTCACAATGTCACAAAAGGAGTAGAGCAGAAGGACCTGTCAGTATTAATTGTTCAAGCATTTAGTAATGAAGAATCAGGCCAAATAAGTAGCCATCAAGTGAACTTAGTTGCAAAGCTGAATCTTATCAATAGTAAAGTGACCTTCCAAATCTAGAAGGCAAAACTCAATTTCTTTCTGAAATGTGTGAACCTTCATCCCTTTTATAGTTCTATTTTAGACAGTGCTTACACAGGAAAAGCATAAACCTAAAACTAACACTCACTCATCGACACCTTTTTGGAATAGGACTGTCAGTGGGGACTGTGGAAATGCAGCTATCATATAGATATTCCTGGATCCATTCCTTTCTCTATAGATTGTCAGCTAGGTCAGTTGCACTCATGCCTAGTAGTAAAGCACACAGTTGACCAGATTTGACTTCAAGGACTGCCAGCACTGACTTTGTCACACTAGCTTTCTTTTGAGTTATCAATAATAGAATTCTTTGAAGAGATCCAGAAACACCATTGTAACTGCCAGTATTATGCTATATACCTCTATAAAGTGAAATAACGTGTTAGTTGCTCAGTCGTGTCTGACTCTTTGCAACCCCATGGACTGTAGCCCCCTGGGTTCCTCTGTCCATGGGATTCTCCAGGCAAGAATACTGGTGTGGTTTGCCATTTCCTTCCCCAGAGGATCTTCCCAACCCAGGGATCGAACCCAGGTCTCCTGCATTGCAGATGGATTCTTTATCATCTGAGCCACCAGGGAAATCCATATACCTCTATAGCACTCATCTATAACCTGCATCACTAAATTAGTACATGCCTCCATCCTAGGGTCTCTGGAAAATCTAACAAAACTGTGCATAAGTGGAAGCATTGTCAAATATAGAACTCCATCAGAGCAGGAGTGAACATCATCTTTCCATATGCATTGCTCTTTCTCTTTCCCTATATATGACTTCACAGGGATGACAATTTTTTTTTCTCTGTCTCATGTTCTCCCCACCACTAAACTCAGGACAGGATATGCAGTAGGAATGCAGTTAATCCATGCTGACTGACAGATGTAGCTCGGTAAGATGGAAGCAAGACCATTACAAAACAATTTAGAGAGGTCTGTGTCCCCAGGTTAGACAAATTTCCAATTTGTAGCTAGCTGTGTCTTCAGGCTGATGATAAACATTGGGCATTTTCTATCATTCCTAGAAGTTGGTCCTTGTTGGAAGCATTAAATAACATACTGAATTCTAGTTCAATTTCATGATTTTTCCTTGAATTTTATTTGTTCTACTATCCTTAGCCCTATTTTTAAAGACTCAAGGAACATGAGATGTGTGCATTTCTGAATGATAGAAGACAATAGCTCTGACTGCTGTCTTACCAAAAGCAAAACTAAAGTAATTGCTTAATCCTTAATCTCCTCTTATGTCAACTCCTACACATTCACAGAGGAAGGCTAATCAGAGCTCAGAGAGGTCGAAGGGTAGTGCATCTAAGCATCAGTGGACAATAAGTCCCTGACAGTTCATTCAAATTAGAGCTCCAAGGGGCATAGTTCTGAAAGGAGCAGCTGGAGACCTAGCTGACATCAGTCACCTCTCTGTAGAATATCACATTACAGCTCTGCAATCCAGATGAATAAATGCAATCCATCTGGGGGGGAGGGGCATTTAGAAGTAGCAAGAAAGGGGTCTTTAGGAGTCTCTTAGAAAAAATGTATTTAGGCATAATTTAAATAAGATTATCTCCAAAATAATCCCCAGAGTGTAATTTCCAGGTCTATTGATAAAATCTTGAGGAGTCTTTGAAGGGATTCCAACTGGTCCTTTAGTCCCAAGTTATCTTAACACTACTTATCAGAGATTCCAGGATTGCAATATTAGAGATACTTTCATTTGGGCTATGTGAGACCACAAGTCAAGGCCAAGAAAGCATAATCTAGATTTTTAGAAGGATTTTTACTTGGCCTTACTAAGGTTTTTAAATAAGTGTGTTGAATGCTATTTGGCAAGATATACATTCTTCTGTTATCTACATCACTCATCTTGTGTGCACATCTTCCTGCATAACTCAATGCCCCTGAAGAAAATCTCTCAGGTCCCTTCCATCTCTGATAGACCCATGGTCTATAGTCTTGAGGAATTAGATCTCAGCAAAGCTTCCTAGTATAATGCTAGTATATTGGAAATCTGTGTTCTTTTAAGTCTTTTTAGGAAATTAAGATCATGGCATCTGGTCCCATCACTTCATGGCAAATAGATGGGGAAACAGTGGAAAAAGTGACAGACTTAATTTTTGGGGCTCCAAAATCACTGCAGATGGTGATTGCAGCCATGAAATTAAAAGACACTTACTCCTTGGAAGTAAAGTTATGACCAACCTAGACAGCATATTAAAAAGCAGAGACATTACTTTGCCAACAAATGTCCATCTAGTCAAGGATATGGTTTTTTCCAGTAGCCATGTACGGATGTGAGAGTTGGACTATAAAGCTGAGCACAGAAGAATTGATGCTTTTGGAACTGTGGTGTTGGAGAAGACTCTTGAGAGTCCCTTGGACTGCAAGGAGAT
>NC_057419.1:79120106-79124210 GCF_019320065.1 Cervus canadensis
CACTGGACACAGCAAACAGCCTCTTCCAACAACACAAGAGAAGACTACACATGGACATCACCAGATGGTCAACACCGAAATCAGATTGATTATATGCTTTGCAGCCAAAAATGGAGAAGCACTATACAGTGAGCAAAAAAAAAAAAAAAAAAAAAAGACCAGGATACGACGTGGCTTAGATCATGAACTCCTTATTGCCAAATTCAGACTTAAACTGAAGAAAGTAGGGATAACCACTAGACCATTCAGGTATGACCTAAATCAAATCCCTTATGATTATACAGTGGAAGTGAGAAATAGATTTAAGGGACTAGATCTGATAGAGAGCCTGATGAACTATGTACAGAGGTTCCTGACATTGTGCAGGAGACAGGAATCAAGACCATCCCCATGGAAAAACAATGTAAAAAAGTAAAATGGCTGCCTGAGGAGGCCTTACAAATATCTGTGAAAAGAAGAAAAGTGAAAAGCAAAGGAGAAAAGGAAAGATATTCCCATTTGAATGCAGAGTTCCAAGGAATAGCAAGGAGAGATAAGAAAGCCTTCCTCAGGGATCAATGCAAAGACAATAGAGGAAAATGACCAGAATGGGAAGCTAGAGTTTCTTTCGAGAAGTTTAAAGACACCAAGGGAACATTTCATGCAAAGATGGGTTTGATAAAGCACAACAATGATATGGACCTAACAGAAGCAGAAAATAAGAAGAGGTGGCAAGAATACACAGAAGAACTGTACAAAAAAGATCTTCATGACTGAGATAATCACGATGGTGTGATCACTCACTTAGAGCCAGACATCCTGGAATATGAAGTCAAGTGGGCCTTAGAAAGCTTCACTATGAACAAAGCTAGTGGAAATGATAGAATTCCAGTTGAGCTATTTCAAATCCTGAATGATGATGCTGTGAAAGTGCCGCACTCAATATGCCAGCAAATTTGGAAAACTCAGCAGTGGCCACAGGACTGGAAAAGGTCTGTTTTCATTCCAATCCCAAAGAAAGGCAATTCCAAAGAATGCTCAAACTACCACATAATTGCACTCATCTCATACGCTAGTAAAGTAATGCTCAAAATTCTCCAAGCCAGGCTTCAGCAGTAGGTGAACTGTGAACTTCCAAACGTTCAAGGTGGTTTTAGACAAGGCAGAGGAACCAGAGATCAAATTGCCAACCTCTGCTGCATCATGAAAAAGCAAGAGAGTTCCAGGGGGAAAAAAAGCATATATTTCTTCTTTATTGACTATGCCAAAGACTTTGACTGTGTGGATCACAATAAACTGTGGAAAATTCTGAAAGAGATGTGAATACGAGACCACTTGACCTGCCTCTTGAGAAAACTATATGCAGGTCAGGAAGCAACAGTTAAATCTGAACATGGAACAAGAGACTGGTTCCAAATAAGAAAAGGAGTATGTCAAGACTGTATATTGTCATGATGCTTATTTAACTTCTATGCAGAGTACATCATGACAAATGCTGGGCTGGAAGAAGCACAAGCTGGAATCAAGATTGCCAGGAGAAATATCAATAATCTCCAATATCCACATGACACCACCCTTATGGCAGATAGTGAAGAGAAACTAAAAAGCCTCTTGATGAAAGTGAAAGAGGAGAGTGAAAAATTTGGCTTAAAGCTCAACATTCAGAAAACTAAGATCATGGCATCTGATCCCATCACTTCATGGCAAATAGATGGGGAAACTGTGGAAACAGTGTCAGACTTTATTTATGGGGGCTCCAAAATCACTGCAGATGGTGATTGTGGCCATGAAATTAAAAGATGCTTATTTCTTGGAAGGAAAGTTATGACCAACCAGGGTTGCATATTAAAAAGCAGAGACATTACTTTGTCAACCAAAGTCCATCTAGTCAAGGATATGGTTTTTCCAGTGGTCATGTATGGATGTGAGAGTTGGACTGTGAAGAAAGCTGAGCAAAAAGAATTGATGCTTTTGAACTGTGGTGTTGGAGAAGACTCTTGAGAGTCCCTTGGACTGCAAGGAGATGCAACCAGTCCATCCTAAAAGAGATCAGTCCTGGGTGTTCATTGGAAGGACTGATGCTGAAGCTGAAACTCCAATAGTTTGGCCACCTCATGTGAAGAGTAGACTCATTGGAAAAGACCCTGATGCAGGGAGGGATTGGGGGCAGGTGGAGAAGGGGATGACAGAGGATGAGATGGCTGGATGGCATCACCAACTCGCTGGACATGGGTTTGAGTAACTCTGGGAGTTGGTGATGGACAGGGAGGCCTGGCGTGCTGTGATTCATGGGGCTGCAAATAGTCAGACACGACTGAGCAGCTGAGCTGAAGTGAACTGATAGGCAGTGAAGCAGATTTGAAATCACAGTGATGGTTACTCAGTTCAGTTCTCTGCTGACTTTATTAGAGTACCTGCAGTTTATCTCCTAAAGTAGTGATTGGACTGGATCTTGTAGTCCAAGAGGTATTTGTCAGACTTCCACTCTTAAAAAGAATCATTAAGAAACAAAGGGTGAAGAACCAAATTAAGAAAATTAGAAATGAAAATGGAGAGATCACGACAGACAACACTGAAATACAAAGGATCATAAGAGACTACTACCAGCAGCTCTATGCCAATAAAATGGACAACTTGGAAGAAATGGGCAAATTCTTAGAAAAACATAACATTCCAAAACTGAACCAGAAAGAAATAGAAGACCTTAACAGACCCATCACAAGCAAAGAAATCGAAACTGTAATCAGTAATGTTCCAGGAAATTAAAGCCCAGGACCAGATGGCTTCACAGCTGAATTCTACCAAAAAATTAGAAAAGAAAAAAAAAATTAGAAAAGAGCTAGCACCTATCTTACTCAAACTCTTCCAGAAAATTGCAGAAGAAGGTAAACTTCCAAACTCATTCCATGAGGCCACCGTCACCCTAATTCCAAAACCAGAAAAAGATGCCACAAAAAAAGAAAACTACAGGCCAATATCACTGATGAACATAGATGCAAAAATCCTTAACAAAATTCTAGCAAACAGAATCCAACAACATATTAAAAAATCATACATCATGACCTAGTGGGCTTTATCCCAGAAATGCAAGGATCCTTTAATATCCAAATCAATCAATGTAATACACCACATTAACAAATTTAAAGATATGATTATCTCAATAGATGCAGAGAAAGCCTTTGACAAAATTCAACATCCATTTATGATTAAAACTCTCCAGAAAGCAGGAATAGAAGGACCATACCTCAACATAATAAAAGCTTTATATGTCAAACCCACAGCAAGCATTACCCTCAATGGTGAAAAATTGAAAGCATTTCCCCTAAAATCAGGAACAAGACAAAGGTGCCCACTCTCACTGCTATTATTCAACATAGTTTTGGAAGTTTTGGCCACAGCAATCGGAGCAGAAAAAGAAGTAAAAGGAATCCAGATAGGAAAAGAAGTGAAACTCTCTCTGTTCACAGATGACATCACCCTCTACATAGAAAACCCTAAAGACTCTACCAGAAAATTACTATATCTAATCAATGAATATAGTAAAGTTGCAGGATATAAAATTAACACACAGAAATCCCTTGCATTCCTATACACTAACATGAGATAACAGAAAGAGAGATTAAGGAAACAATACCATTCACCATTGCAACAAAAAGAAAAAAATACTTAGTAATATATCTACCTAAAGAAACAAAAGACCTATACATAGAAAACTATAAAACACTGATGAAAGAAATCAAAGAGGACACAAACAGATGGAGAAATATACCGTGTTCATGGATTGGAAGAATCAACATTGTCAAAATGGCTATACTACCCAAATCAATCTATAGATTCAATGCAATCCCTATCAAGCTACCAACGGTATTTTTCACAGAACTAGAACAAATAATTTCACAATTTGTATGGAAATACAAAAAAACTCGAATAGCCAAAGTGATCTTGAGAAAGATGAATGGAACTGGAGGAATCAACCTGCCTGACTTCAGACTCTACTACAAAGCCACAGTCATCAAGACAGTATGGTACTGGCACAAAGACAGAAATATAGATCAGTAGAACAGAACAGAAAGCCCTGAGATAAATCCATGAACCTATGGACACCTTATCTCCGACAAAGGAGGC
>NC_057419.1:79124220-79178581 GCF_019320065.1 Cervus canadensis
GAGGTAAGGTATCTGGGGTTTGTTTTAAAGAAGGGCTCAAGGTTCCAGACCCTAATTGGGTCCTATATACTGATGGCACTAGCCTGATAAAACAAGGACAACAGCTGTTGGGTTAGCCAGAGCAGAAGGGGCCATCAAGACTGAAAAGAGATGGTGGGAATTGTCAAGTGACAAATTATTGGTACCAGAGGAGCTGGCACACACTCTGGTAAGCCAAACACACCAAGCGACCCACCTAGGCCATGCTGCCTGCTCTCAGGTTAATGCCGCCTCTCGGGTATTCAGACAAAATCCTCTGGGTATTCAGCTGAAAGGCACACTGCCCCTTGAACACCTGGGAGTGGACTTCACTAAAATGAAACCTCACTGACACTACCATTACCTGCTGGTCATGATATGTGCATTCTTGAGATAGGTAAAAGCTTTTCCTACCTGGACTGAAAGAGCATCAGAAGTAGCCCGGTGCCTGCTTAGGGAAATAGTTCCCAGATTTAGATTTCCTACCAGCACTGGATCAGGCAATGGCCCGGCTTTTGCAGCTGATTTAGTACAACAAGTAAGCAAAACTTTAAACATCAAATGGAAACTGCACACTGCATATAGGCCCAGAGTTCTGAGATGGTGGAATGAACCTACTGGACACTTAAAGAGACTCTCCAAGTGGATCAGAGAGACTGACTGCTCCTGAGTAGACTTGCTTCCGATGGCTCTGCTCAGACTCAGGATGACCCCACAGTCCCAAGGCTATTCTCCATACGAAATTGTGTATGGGAGGCCTCCTCCCATAATAAAACAGGTGTCAACAAATTTGCCTCAGGTAAGGGGGGATAGGATTTCACAGCAGATGGAACTGGGTAAGGTAATAAATCAGGTAACTAAGTTTGTACAAGAAAGGGTGCCGTTCCTCCTTGGGGAACAGATTCATGAGTTTACACTTGGTGACCAAGTATGGGTCAAAGATTGGGAACATGATTTGCTAGCCCTTTGGTGAAAGGGCCCTTATGTTATTCTAACTACCCCTACTGCAGTTAAAGTTGCAGGCATTGCCCCTTGGATCCATCACACCAGAGCGAAGAAGGCATACCACGCTGACCCGGAAGACGCTGAGTGGACCACCCAGAAGGACCCCACCGACCCACGGGGAACCAAGATCATTCTGAAGAGGAAGAAAAGAATGAGATCCCGGACGAGCCCTCTACAGGATGGAGCTGGGTAAATGACTCCTGCTGCTCGACCTCATCAATGCAATTCTGAACCTGACCAGTGTTCCTGCACAGGACAACGTCTTCATCTCATGGGCACATTCTTACGCGAACTTCCACAACTCCTCCAACTGTTGGGTATGTGGGGCCATGCCCCTGTCAGTAATGGACGGACTCCCCTTGTGGGTATCGCCACTCCGTTATGGGGACTTTATACCACTGTGTTCCTTCTTAGAGCAACAGAAAGGAACTTTTCTCTCTCTCACCAATCATAACCTTTCTTTGCTCTCCTGGTGTAAGAAGAAGCCATCAATGGGCCAGGGACATAGGGTTACATTTAACATGAACACCAGCCTTATGGAGATAATGAAGGCTTATACCTCATATATGAAAATTAAAGAGGAAAAGGGCTCCCTTAACAAAAGGGGGACAGGCCTCCCAGTACCTTGAGCAATACTACCAGGTCTGGGATGAATATTTCTGGACACCTGAGAAAGGACAGTTGATTACCCCTGCTACTATTTGCTGGGAACAAAAAGAACAGAAAGTTGGATTTGGGGACCACCCCTAGACCCAAAAGAATTAAAATATATGGGTTATTTGCCCCCTGAAAAATGTAAACAAATCTTGGAAGTTACCTATCACCCCAATCAGTCTGCTCAGTGGCCCGGTTCTGACTGGAAATATAATCCTGGAATCCGCTGGGTAGCCCCCAATGGGACCCAGTGGCTCTGTGGGCTTAACTTATGGCCATGGTTACCAGTTGGCTGGGTGGGGCATTGCACATTAGGATTTGCTTTCGCCCATGGCAGTGTTAAGCCTGGCCTACACCAGCCTCCAGTAAACCTGCCTTATCTGCATGCAAGATGGACACGATCTGTGTTCCAATGGTATGACTATCTTGCTGCCTTGTTTGTACCCTCTGTAGGAACAACAGATATCATGGTTAAGGTAGAGGCCTTAACTAATTTCACTAAACAGGCCCTCTTAGACAGTACAAAAGCCATTCAAGCTTTGAACGAAGAACAAATTCAGATGAGAAAGGCAGTAATTCAAAATAAGATGGCATTAGACATACTCACAGCAGCCCAAGGAGGGACTTGCGCCGTAATTAAAGTCGAATGTTGTGTGTACATCCCTGACCTGTCTGGAAATGTATCTACTGCCTTGAAGGATATGCAAAATCAAGTGAAAGCCATGTCTAATGAAAATATTCCCTTTTGGACTTCAGTTCTCTCCTGGGTAAAGGGAGACTGGTGGAAAACCATTGTAACTGTTGTTATAGTAATCTTAATCATACTGCTTTGTGGGCCCTGCTTCCTACAATGCCTTGTGAATTTTGTAACCCAGAGGTTGATAGCATTCTCTCATGTGGGTGACAGGAGGGCTAAGGTACAATATATCTCAATGAGTGATGCTCGTTGTGGAAACTAAGAGCATCAAGAGGGGGGAATGAAGAAGGAATTCATAGGGCCTGAACTCGATCTCAGGCCTGTCCGTGCTGGCTGTGCTCGACTGCCTCTCCAGTGGACTCTGAACTCTCTGCTTAGTGCCTGTGAGGACGACAATGGAAGGATAAGACCCCCTCCAGACAGAGGAATCCTGAACATCACATCCAGGCTACTCATTGCCTAAGAGGAAGCATACCGTAATCACACCTGTCTCCGGACAGGTCATAAACTTTTTTCGCATCTGTCAAGATGTAATCACAGGCTTATCGATTATTAACTGGTTGGAATGTAACTGCGGGCTTATTGACTATTGACTGTTAAGACACGTACACATGGGGCAAGTGGTGTGTTAAGACACGTACACATGGGATAGGAGGTGGGTTTAGACACGTACGCATGGGGTATAAAAGATTTTCACAAATGCTGGACGGGGTCCTTGGCTAAGAGGAGACTCTGCCTTGGGCCCGCCGGCGTAATAAACTGCACTCCACTATCTGCATTGTCCTTCTGAGTGAGTCTGTTTCCCGGAAAGCGTGGCTATAACAGTACCAGTTCCCATGGATTCTGATTTAATCAACATGGATTGAGACCTGATGAACATTTTATAAAAGCACTCCCATGTGATTTTAATATTCAACTTAGGTTGAGAACTACTAGAAAATCTAGCTAACTTAGAACTATTTCATTTAAGCATTAATTATATTGAGATCTGCAATTGCTTCCTTGTCAATTCCCCTGTCTAAATTGGCCCAACCTAGAATGATGATGCTTTCTGGTCCTAGCTATAAATATTAAGTGCTTATCTCACTGTATTAGATATAAAATGTTTATTGTATATTTGCTGAGGTCTTACAATTTCTTCCATATAACTCTTCAGATTTAGAGAGAGTCTATGAAGCAAGTACCGCTACGTTATTTAACTTAATCTTCAAAATAACTCTGTTTGAGATAGACATCATCAATCTCATATTACTTTTGTGAAGAAATTGAGGTTAGGAAAGGAAAGGATATTTGCACACATAAAAATGGTAAATGGGAGATGAGTGATTTAAACCTGGGAAAGAAGATCCATAAGTATGTGCATCATAAAATATGTATTTGTATTCATTTATTCCCAAACAGCCACAACAAATACCATGCAAACATCAGTTAAGGGGGTACCAGTGTAGAGCACTTTAGAATACACCAGTAGAGCACCTTATTCCCAAATATCTTCCTCATTCATCTGTTTTAGAACTTGAAATTCTTACCACGAGAGATAAATAAAACTTTTAAATCACACATCTTAAGGAGTAGCAAGGGTTTTTGTTTTGCTTTTTTTTAAGTATTCACTGATTAGTTTCATTTGTAAGAAATGTGATAAGCAATTTGCTACTGATAATAAATATTTATTATTAATTTGTATTGTTAATAAATTGAATAAATAGTTAACATACACAATGAAAAAATTGCTTTTGTACATCAAAGCAGACTCAATACTTTCCTTAAAGAAATGTCACTATTATTTGTATTTCTACGATCTTCTTGAGTAAAACAAATCAGCATTTGAGTGAGACACAAATATGTAAGTTTCCTCCTATATCAATAAACAAGGATGTCATAGTCATCAGTGATTCCACCCTGCCAAATTTGAATTTATGAACCCAGAGGGCACTCAGGCAGAACAATACCTGCTATCTGGCAGCCATCACCACTCCCTACCATGAGCACTGAGGAACTCAGTCTGGGGTCATGTGAAAAAAGCAGGATACTGGCCTCAGATAGCTAAGATGCATATGAAAAGAATGATTTTAGTGAGCCCAGACTCTTGCATCTTCCCATACATGTGCTTAGTCACTCAGTCGTGTCTGATTCTTTATGAACCCATGGACAGGAGCCTACCAGGTTCCTCGTCCATGTGGATTCTCCAGGCAAGAGTACTAGAGTGGGTTGTCATGCCCTACTCCAGGGGATCTTTCCAACCCAAGGATCAAACCCAAGTCTCCCACATTGCAGGTGGATTTTTTATCAGCTGAGCAACCAGGGAAGCCCTGAACATAGAAAGGCACTACATTCCTTAACTTGATATCTAGTTTTCCTTAATTAAAAATAATCTTTAGATGTTCAGACTTCCTGCCTTTTGCTGCAACCTTCTATATAACCTGACTCCTCCACACACCCACCCCCACGCCAAGCTCCCTTCTGCCTCCTCAGAGCCATTCTTTCAGGGTAACATGAGATGCTATCTCCCAAACTTGAAGTCCTAAACAGTCCCACCAAATAAAATATAACTCTCAGTTTTTCAGTTCAGTTCATTTCAGTTCAGTCACTCAGTCGTGTTCAACTCCATGGACCTCATGGACTGCAGCATGCCAGGCTTCCTTGTCCATCACCACCTCCTGGAGCTAACTCAAGCTTACGTCCGTTGAGTCAGTGATGCCATCCAACCATGTCATCCTCTGTCTCCCACCTTCAATCTTTCCTAGCATCAAGATATTTTCAAATGAGTTAGTTCTTCACATTAAGTGGCTAGAGTATTCGAGTTTCAGCTTCAGCATCAGCCCTTCCAAAGAATATTCAGGACTGATTTCCTTTAGGATGGACTGGTTGGATCTCCTTGCTGTCCAAGGGACTCTGAAGCATCTTCTCCAACACCACAGTTCAAGAGCATCAATTATTTGGTGCTAAGTTTTCTTTATTGTCCAACTCTCACATCCATACATGACTACTGGAAAAATCATAGCTTTGACTAGACGGACCTTTGTTGGCATAGTAATGTCTCTGCGTTTTAATATGTTGTCTAGGTTGGTCATAACTTTTCTTCCAAGGAGCAAACGTCTTTGAATTTCATGGCTGCAGTTACTATCTGCAGTGATTTTGGAGCCCCGCAAAATAAAGTCTGTTACTATTTCCACTATTTCCCTGTCTATTTGCCATGAAACGATGAGACCAGATGCCATGATCTTAGTTTTCTGAATGTTGAGTTTTAAGCCAACTTTTCCACTCTCCTCTTTCACTTTCATCAAGAGGCTATTTAGTTATTTGCTTTCTGCCATAAGGGTGATGTCATCTATATATGTGAGGTTATTGATATTTTCTTCTGGCAATCTTGATTCCAGCTTGTGCTTCATC
This sequence comes from Cervus canadensis, assembly GCF_019320065.1. Classification (NCBI taxonomy): domain Eukaryota; kingdom Metazoa; phylum Chordata; class Mammalia; order Artiodactyla; family Cervidae; genus Cervus; species Cervus canadensis. Next base: position 79,129,985 of record NC_057419.1, read on the forward strand.
CAGTCCAGGAGTTTTTAGGTTGTGACTATCTTTTTTTTTTTTTAGTCAATAGTTCCTATATTATTTTGTTTAATTCTTTGCCATTATGGTTTCTTACAAGATATTGAATATTTTTCCCTTTACTATACAGTAAATTCTTCTTGTTTATCTAATTTATATATGATAGTGTGCATTTGTTCATGACATGTTCCTGCTCAATTGCCAAGTTGTGTCAGACTCTTCGAAACTCCATAGACTGTAGCATACCAGGCTTCCCTGTCCTTTGTCATGTCCCAGAGTGTGCCCAAGTTCATGTTCATTGCATCAGTGATGTTATCCAACCATCTCATCCTCTGTCACCCTCTTCTTCTGCCTTCAATCTTTCTCAGCTAACAATCCTTTCCAATGAGTCAGCTGTTCGCATCAGGTGGCCAAAATATTGCAGCTTCAGCATCAGTCCTTCCAATGGGAATATGTTATTGACATGCTCCCAGCTAAATTGACATTTCTCCAAAGATGACATACAGAAGGCCATGATGCACATGAAAAGATGCTCAATATCATTAAATATTAGAGAAATACAAATTAAAACTATAAGGGGATATCACCTGACACTAGTCAGAATGGCCGTCATCAAAATGTCTATAAATCATAAATGCTGGAGGGGGTATGGAGAAAAAGGAACCCTCCTCCACTATTGGTGCTAATGTAAATTGGTGCAGCCTCCATGGAAAACAGTATGGAGTGAGAAATGGAGTATTTCCTGCCATATAGGTAAACAAGGATGTCACAGTTACCAGCTTTTAGCTCTCCAATATGAGCCCTAAGGGCATTGGGGAATGAGAAGAATACCTGCCATCTGGCAGCCATCAGACTGTAGCCACCCCCTATGGTGAACTTCAAATAAGTTTTGCATGGTGTGAAAAACAGGGTAGTGGCCCCAGATAGCTTAGATGCATATGAAAGAAATAATTTCATTGAGCCTAGACTCTTACATCTTCCCATCCATAGAAAAACACAAAATTCCTTACTTTGAGATATCTGGCTTCCTTTAACGTTTTTTTTTTTTTTTTTTTTTTTTTTTTTAAATGTTCAGACTACCTGCCCTTTGTTGTAAAACTTCTACATAACCTGGCTCCTCCCCTTGCCTCTACAGAGCAGTTCTCACAGGGTGACTTGAGATACTGTCTCCTGGGCTTGATGTCCTAAAAATTCTCACTGAATAAAACATAACCCTCACCTTTTAGGTTGTGACTGTTTTCAAGTCAATAGGGTATTCCTTAAAAACAAAAACAACCAAAAATAAAATAAAATAAAAAAACACCTAAAACCTCGAGTCACCTGTATGATTTTTGAAAACTACCACCCCTCACATTGTCATATACTGCTGTTATATACACATTGTTACATACTCTGTAATTGAAGCATGACAACTTCCATTTAAAGAAAAAAAAAAAATCTGGTTCATAAATACACATGGGGTGGGGTCTTATCCAAAACCATAGAGCAGTTTAGAGAAAAATTCAGAACACAATTCACATTCCCACCAAGATTCTTTATGCAATATCAACTATTCTATTAAAACCCAAAATACCCTGACAGGATAACATTCTCGTTCATATATAGGAGTTAGGATCAACTTGAATAAATTATTTTTTATACAGAAAGAGGACAGTAAAATAACTTTCCCATAATAAGATATGCTTAGGAAGAGGAATGGACTTAGGTATAAGGAATGGACAGATGAAATGAGCAAAGAAAGCTAAGAAGACAGGCTTTAATATTTTTCTATCTAGCCTAGGATTTTTTCTGCATTCAGGTGAAGATTTTGTTCTGTCACTTAACATCGTCTGGAGGTATCCCCGTCTTCACTCTCATATGCCCTTGAAATAACCAAAAAGAATAGGATATATGTATAATTTTTCAAACTATCTCTACAGTGGAATTATAGATATTCATTGGGATTTATAATACAAGGGCCTTGGAACTTTAAAAGAAGAGTGAGTCACTTGGTGCTTGATTTTTTTTTTTTTTTTTTTTTAAGGCTGAAGATCTCAAAGTTAATCGCTGTTTTAGCCTAAGGAGATGGTGACAGTTGTTATACTAAGTACTTTTGCTTTTAATGAGTAAAAGAGTTAAATGAATAAATAGTCTCATAAAAATGCATGCAAATTGTAGTGCTTATTTTACTGCTGCCCTGAGCTACAGAGCTTTTTGCACCTTTCTTTGTACATGTCTTTATGGTTATGACTTCATTATATTGAAATGCATGGTTTGTTTTTCCCTATTTATGCACTGGACTGGGCAAGCCCCCTTTGGGCTGCATATGAATGCAGTGAGGCGAGATGTTTGCTTGCATATTGAGGGGAGCTATCAAAAACCATAGATAATTGAACTAGAAATAATCTTGAAAATTGTTTAAGTATATTCAGTTCTCCAAATTGCCCAAAAAGTGGAATTTCATGTAGTCAGTATTTAATATTCCAGAAAGGTAAATAAATAAATAAATAAAAATAAAAAAAAATCACTTTCAAAATTATTTAGCTAAGTGTATAATACTTATTGTGTCCAAAATAAAATTTTAAATTCCTTATCATATTTGAGGATGATAACCTCTTTCTGTAGTAGTAACCTGAAATTTTGATTTTCTGATGTAGAAATGAAGAGTGAGTGATTATTTCAATGACTGTTTCTTTTTCTAAAATAGTTTTTAGTATTCTCTACTTTGGAATTTTCCACTGGTCTCCCTTTGTTCCTTTTGTATTTCCCGTATGATCCAACTCCATTTTGTATCTAACACATTGTAGTGTATTTTGTAGATGCTCAATAAATGTTTACTGACTGAAGAGAGCAAGGAAACAAAGAAGGAAAGAAGGAAAAAGGAAGAAAAGAAGGAAAGGTAGGACAAAAAAAGGAAGGGAGAGTGGAAAGGAGAGGAAAAAAAAAGAAGAAAAATAGGGAAAGAGAAAAAGGCTAAAATACTTTCCTTACAATAAACTTATTAATATAAAATCAGTATTAGCTCTTTATATAAAATAGCTATATAGGAATTTGGGGAAGTTTTGTTATATTGAATGAAAATTTAAAAAGAAACAAAAAATTTTGAAGTTGCAATATGACTACTACCATGTTATTTTTGTGTCATATGTTGATAAATAATAAGCTTCACTGACATCATTCTCTAGTTAATTTGTGTTTATTGAAGGGAGATATAAAAATAACTTTACTTACTTCACTCTGTATAATGGACTCCAGTTTCATCCATCTCATTAGAACTGATTCAAATGAATTCTTTTTAATGACTGAGTAATATTCCATGGTGTATATGTACCACAGCTTCCTTATCCATTTGTCTGCTGATGGGCATCTAGGTTGCTTCCATGTCCTGGCTATTATAAACGGTGTTGCAATGAACATTGGGGTGCACGTGTCTCTTTCAGATCTGGTTTCCTTGGTGTGTATGCCCAGCAGTGGGATTGCTGGGTCATACGGCAGTTCTAATTCCAGTTTTTTAAGAAATCTCCACACCGTTCTCCATAGTGGCTGTACTAGTTTGCATTCCCACCAACAGTGTAAGAGGGCTGTTCCCTTTTCTCCACACCCTCTCCAGCATTTATTGCTTGTAGACTTTTGGATAGCAGCCATCCTGACTGGCATGTAATGGTACCTCATTGTGGTTTTGATTTGCATTTCTCTGACAATGAGTGATGTTGAGCATCTTTTCTGTGTGTTAGCCATCTGTAATACATGTAAATCCATGGCTGATTCATGTCAATGTATGACAAAAACCACTACAATATTGTAAAGTAGCCTCCGACTAATAAAAATAAATGAAAAAAAATTAAAAAAATAACTTGAAAAAGAATAGATACCTGTATATGTAAGGTATTATTCGAAACGAGTCAATGAAGAAATGAAGATGACCTCAACGGTGACAGGTTACCTTTATTTATGCAAGGAGGGGCGACAGTCAGCCTAACAACCAGGCTGAGCATGCGAGGGGTCAGGGAGGCTTCATATTTAAGGGGAGGTTTGTGGAAGCGATAAGGGAGGTTTTTAGTCAGGTTTTGGGTAATTTTTAGCTGAGATGGCAGTTGCAGTTGAGCAGGGGGCAGGAAGGTCGGGCAGGGGGTGGAGGGTCCTGGGCTGATGCAATCTGCCTGGAGTATTGGGGTGGGTCTTAAAGTTCAGTTTTGTTATCCCCGAAGTCAGATGGTTCCGCAAGGGCCCTTGAGGTCCTTATCGTCTTTCTCCAGGCCTGAGGGTGAAGGCCTCTGAAGTCTTTATCTTCTTTTCTAGGCCAAAGGGCTCCTTCAGTATACACATAACTGAATCACTTTGCTGTAAACCTGAAACTAACACAGCACTGTTAATCAAGTATGCTCCAATATAAAATAAACATTTTGAGAAGTATTATAAAATTATGTATATATGTTAAAAACAATAGTTTTTCATTATTATTTCAATTTTTCAAATTATTATTATATTTTTAAAGAATTATATTGAAATGTAGCTGATTTACAATGCTGTGTTAATTTCAGATGTACAACAAAATGACTTATTTATATAAACTGTTCTCCATAGTGTCTGTACCAATTTACATTGCTATCGACAGTGGAGGAGGGTTTCTTTTACTCCACACTCTCTCCAGCATTTATTATTTATAAACTTTTTGACATTGCTCATCTTGACTCTGTGAGGGGGTATCACATTGGCACAAAAACATAAATACAGATCAATGTAATAGGAGAGAAAGCCCAGGAGTTAACCCCTATGCATATGGTCAATTAATCTATGACAAAGAAGGTAAGGATATACAATGGAGAAGAGCCAGTCTCTTCAATAGGTGATGCACAGAAAACTATACAGCTTCATGTAAAAGAGTGAAATTAGAATATTTTCTCATATTATTTATTATACAAAAATAAGCTTATAATGGATTAAAACATAAATGTAAGACTGGATATCATAAAATTTCTAGAGGAGAACATAGAGCAGTCTTTGACATAAATTGTAGCAATTATCTTCTTGGATCTCCTAGAGTAATGGAGAAGTAATAAAAATAAGCAAATGGGACCTAATTAAATTTAAAGACTTGCACAGCAAGGGGAGTCATAAATAAAACAGAAAGGCAACCTACAGAATGGGAGAAAATATTTGCAAACAATGCTACTGCAAGGGGTTAATATCCAAAATCTACAAATAGCTAATGCAGTTCAATATAAAAAAGACAAACAATCCAATCAAAATATTAACAGAAGATTAAAAAAAAAAAAACATTTTTCCAAAGAAGACATACAGATGGCCAAAAGGCACTTGAAAAGATACTCAGCATCACTAATTATTAGAGAAATGCAAGTCAAAACTGCAAGTGAGCCTTAGGAAGCATCACTATGAACAAAGTTAGTGCAGGTGATGGAATTTCATTTGATCTATTTCAAATCCTAAAAGATGATACTGTGAAACTGCTGCACTCTATATGCCAGCAAATTTGGAAAATTCAGCAGTAGCCACAGGACTGGAAAAAGTCAGTTTTCATTCAAGTCTCAAAGAAAGACAATGCCAATGAATGCTCAAACTACTGCAGAATTACACTCATCTCACACACTAGTAAAGTAATGCTCAAAATTCTCCAAGCCAGTCTTCAACAGTATGTGAACAGTGAACATCCAGATATTTAAGCTGTATTTAGAAAAGACAGAGGAAACAAAGATCAAATTGCCAACATCCATTGGATCATAAAAAAAAAATTAAAAAAAAAAAGAGTTCCAGAAAAAAAATCTACTTTATTGACTACCCCAAAACCTTTGCCTGTGTGGATCACAACAAACTGTGGAAAATTCTTAAAGAGATGGGAATGTCAGACAACCTGACCTGCCTCTTGAGAAATCTGTATGCAGGTCTGGAAGCAACAGTTAGAACTGGACATGGAACAACAGACTGGTTCCAAATAGGAAAAAGAGTACAAGTCTGTATATTGTCACCCTGATCATTTAACTTATACTCATAGTACATCATGTGAAATGCCAGGCTGGATGAAGCACAAGCTGGAATCAAGATTGTCAGGAGAAATATCGATAACCTGAGATAAGCAGATGACACCAACCTTATGGCTGAAAGCAAAGAACTAAAGAGCTTCTTGATGAAAGTGAAAGAGGTGAGTGACAAGTTAACTTAAAACTCAATGTATGGCAAAAACTACTACAATATTGTAAAGTAATTAGCCTCCAATTAAAATTAATTAATTAAAAAAAAGAAAGAAAACTAAGAACATGACATCTGGTCCCATCATTTCATGGCAAATAGATGGGGAAACAATGGAAACAGTGAGAGACTTTTTTTTGTGGGGGGGGGGGCTCCAAAATCACTGAAGATGATGACTGTAGCCATGAAATTAAAAGACGCTTTCTCCTTGGAAGAAAAGCTATGACCAACATAGACAGAATATTAGAAAACAGAGACATTACTCTGCCAACAAAGGTCCCTCTAGTCAAAGCTATTTTTTTTGTTGTTGTGTTGTTTTTTTTTTTTCCAGTAGTCATGTATGGATGTGAGAGTTGGACTATAAAGAAAGCTGAGTGCCGAAGAATTGATGCTTCATACTGTGGTGTTGGAGACAACTCTTGAGAGTCCCTAAAACTGCAAGGAGATCAAACCAGTCAATCCTAAAGCAAATCAATTCTGAATATTCATAGAAGGACTGATACTGAAGCTGAATCGCCAATACTTTGGCCACTTGATGTGAAGAAATGACTCATTGGAAAAGACCCTGGTGCTGGGAAAGATTGAAGGCTGGAGGAGAAGGGGACAGCAGAGGATGAGATGATTAGATGGCATCACTGACTCAATGAACATGAGTTTGAGTAACCTCCAGAACCTGGTGATGGACAGGGAGGCCTGGCGTGCTGCAGTCCATGAGGTTGCAAAGAGTCAGACACAACTGAGCAACTGAACTGTACTGAGGAGTCAAATAAAGCACACTGCTGCAATTGACGTCAAAGAATGTTCTGCCTACATTTTCTTTTAGGAGTTTTATAGAATCCGGTGCTATGTATAAGTCTTAAATATACTTTAATTGATTTTGTATATGGTGTCAGGAAATGCTCTGTTTTTTTACATGTAACTGTTCAGTTTCTGCAGCAACACTTATTGAATTGATTGTCTTTTCTTCACTGTATACTCTTGTCTCCTTTGGCATAGATTAATTGACCATAAGTGTATGGCTTTACTTCTGGGCTCTCTATTCACATCCCATTTTTGTGTGTGTCAGTTTTTGTGTCATTACCATACTGTGCTGATTACTGTACTTTTTATTATAGCCTAAAGTCAGAGTGCATAATTCCTCTAGATCTGTTCCTCTTTATCAAGGTCACTTTGACTTTTTGGCATCTTTTGCCTTTCCATACAAATTTTAAAATTATTTCTTCTAGTTCTGTGAGAAATGGTAAATGAATTTGTCATAATTCCTCTTGGTTTAAAATAAATATATTTATTTAAATTGAAGGATAATGACTTTACAAAGTCAACAAAGCCAACAAAGTTTGTTTGGTCAAAGATTTGGTTTTTTCAGTAGTAATATATGGATGTGAGAGTTGGACAAAAAGAAAGCTAAGCGCTTTCTCCAGGAAAGCTCTGGGAGTTGGTAATGGATAGGGAAGCCTGGATTACTGCAGTCCATGGAGTCGCAAAGAGTCGGACATGACTGAGAGACTGAACTGAACTGAATGACTTTACAATATTGTGATGGTTTTTGCCATAATTCAACATGAATCAGCCAAATGTATACATGTATTCCCTCATCCTGAATCTCCCTGCCATATCCCTCACCATGCTATCCCTCTGGGTTGTCCCAGTAATTTCTCTTTATGATAGTTTATTGTTAAGTTTTGGAAGTGCAACTGACTTGTGTACATTAATTTTTTATCCTGCTACTTTATAAAAGTCATTGATGAGCTCTAGCAGTTTTCTGATAAAATCTTTAAAGATATATATGTAACTTTATGTCTCTGCAAACCATGACAATTTTGCTTTTTTTTTTTTTTTTTCTTCTCTGATTACTGTGGCTAGGACTTCTAAAACTATGTTGAATAAATATGACTAAAGTGGGCATCCTTGTCTTATTCTTGATCATAGAGGGAATGCTTTCACCTTTTCACCAATGAGTATGATGTTAGCTGTTGTTTTCTTACATATGTCCTTTTATTATGCTGAGGTATGGGACGTTTTGAGGAAATCTAATTTTGGTCTGTCCCACTTTGGTGGTCACTAGATAGCTGGTTTACCAGTTTCTAGTTTGACTAACTAATTACTATGTTTAGGAGACTGTTGATTTTTAAGCCTGCCTTGAAACTAGAGAGAATATGCTGGTTTTCCTGATACTTGGTGTTTTCTCTTGAATAAATGCTCCTTGTATTTTTCTAAGACTTTGCTTAATTTCCCAAGTTACTAAACATTTCACTTGACTTCTTTTAGTGTTATCATTGTTTTATTGAAGTAGTAGATTTCTTATGTATTTGTACTGCCATTGAGAAAGTTTCACTTATACAGTTTACTGAATAGATTTTCATCACTGATTGAATGTACATATAAAGAAAATAGTGAAGAATTTCAATTAAGAATGTGCAACATCAGTAAAATAAAACCCAATAACTACATATTGTTAGGACTGCAGCTCAAAACTACCATGATAGAAGAGGGACAGTATTACTCATGGCAAATGTTCAGGGGAAACACTTTTTGAATAGATGTGGAGGAGTATCAGTAACAGGAACAAAAGTAGAGAGAAGCAAATGAGAAAATACAAGAGTGGAGAAGGCAGTACTGGATGATATCAATAAAAAACATATAAACCTGATCAAAGGAAGGAAATGTTGAAAAAAGCAGGAGTTAAAACCAAGCTAGTCTTTTAAATCAGCAATCAGCAGAAAAGCTGCTTACAAGATACAATTTGAGGTATCCTGGGCATGAGGTACTTCTCCCCTGTCCAAAAGGGATTGTTTGTCTCCAAATAATGACATGGTCACTTTTAGGAGACTTGTCCATATATGGCTTTCCAGATAATCTAGATTCCTTTAATAAGAGATAAAAAGCCCAGGATCAGGATAAAGGTGGTAGATCTTGAACTCACTTCTACACATGGGCACAACAAAATAATAATTAGTTAGAAAGCAACTATCAGTGAGAATGACTTGAAGACTAGCTGAAAAAAATTTCTACAATAAAGATGTAAAGAAAGACCTACAAAAAGATGGGCAAGATATATAGCCTAGTCAGGACTTACACCCCTAGGTGGATTACACACAAACTGGAGGGCTTTCACGCCTGCAAGACTCTCCCTGAAGATTTAGTTGTCCATGCACCACAAGGAGATCCCCATCCTAGAGGTCCTAAAATATGAAGACAAGCCCTCAGTACATTTGGCTTTGAAAACCAGTGGAATTTATATTTAGGAGATATAAAAAAAAAACTATAGAAAATAAAGACTTCACTCTTAAATGGCACACACAAAATTTCACATATTTTAAGTTCCAGTGCATAGGCAGTAGTTTGTGTCTGGGTTAGACCCACTTACTGAACTTAGTCTCTCAGAGATACAAGAGACAACTGGAGCACCTGCACTAGCAAGTGCCATTTTAGAACATTTCCTCTATTAGCACTGAGTGCTTGTTGCATCTACCATTGGGCTCACGGCAGTAATATGTTGACAGACTGAGTGGATAAGATGGATAGATAGGTAGGAAGAATGCCCAGGTCACCAGTGGCCCCACAACTGTCAAATGCTGCCAAGTTGCATGGTCAGTATAGTGGGGAGTCTACCCCATAAACTTGCAGGCCTGTAGCATTTGTGCATCAACAGGTATCACAATCAGCATTACTGGGGTTTCACATCACCCACCAGTATGCCTGCAGCAACCACTCAAGGAAAACTTCAGAAACTACCAGGTCTGGCGCCAAAAGCCACCTACCAGCTCTCCTAAAGTAGTTAGCCCCACCACAACAGAAGGGTGTACACAGCCCATATAGGGTACAACCCTGGAGCATATAATTCTGGTGGACAAAGGACAGCATGTTGCTGAGTGTCACAGGACATCTCCTACATAAGGCAACTTCACAAAGATGGAGAGAGTTAATGGACCTATCTAATCATAGAAATAAATACAGAGAATTAGATTAATGATAAGACAAAGGAAAACATTTCAAATGAAAGAACAGATCAAACACTCAGTAAAAGAACTAAAACAAATGGAGTTAAGCATTCAGCCCAATAAGAGGTCAAGGTAATGATTATACAGAGGCTCACTGAACTCTGGAGAAGAATTGATAAACACAGTGAGAATTTTAACAAAGAATTAGAAACTATAAAAAAAAAATAAAAAGGAAGTGAGGAATACAAAAAATAAAATTAAAAATACTCTTGAAAGATTCAATAGTAAATTAGGTAACACAGAAGAATATATCAGTAATCTGGAAGACAGAATAGTAGAGACAGTTCCAATAGAACAGAAAATAGGAAACATAATTAAAAAAAAAAAAAACAAAAAACAAAACTAAGGATAGTTTCACACCTCAGGGACAATATCAAGCATATTAATTTGAAGTATAGGAGTCCAAGATGGAGAAGAGAAAGAAAGGGACAGAAAATCTATGTGAAGAATATTGGATGAAAAACTTCCTAGCCTGTAGAAGGAAACAAGTATGCAGATGCAAGAAACTCAGAGAGTCCCAAACAGGATGAACCCAAAGTGACTCACTTCAAGAAATATAATTAAAATGACAAAAACTAAAGATAAAGACGCTGATGGGGTGCAGTGGGGTGGGGGAGATGGTAGGAAAATGGACACAATGACTTTCTGGAATTTTGGGGGGCAGCAGTGTCATCACATGGTACTGTCACTCTAAGGAAGTGATGCTGAAGTTGAAAACCTCTCAACACCTTCTATCTGTCTATGGCAGAGAGAGCTGTTCAAAGTGTCCTGGTGACCAAGGCCCTCATGTGTGGACAACAGATGGACATTCTGGTGTCTGTGACAGATTGCATGTGGTTTCCTAACCCTGCAGTAAGAGTGTGTGGCAGTTTCTGAGACAGTTTCAAACTGCAGCAACCACTAGAACAGGATATATGGGAAAAATCAGGGGTGGGGGAAAAAACCCAGGTCTCCTGTATTTCAGGTAGATTTTTGTTTTGCCATCTGAGCCACAAGGGGAGATAAAGATAAAAAGAGGATCTTAAAAGCAAAAAGAGAAAAGCAAATATTTATGTACAAGGAAACATTCATAAAATTGTCAACTGACTTTTCAGCAAAAACTTTGCAGACCAGAAGGGAGTGGCGGGAAATATGCAAAGTCATGAAAAACAGAAAATCTACAACCAAAAATACTCTACCCAGCAATATTATCCCTTACAATGAAAGGAAAAACAGAGAGTTTTACAGAAAAGTTAAGCTGAAAGAGCTCATAAGTACTAAACGAGACTTATAGTAAATGTTAAATAAACTTTTCAACATGATAAAGAAAAGGTCATACAGTAAATAAGAAAATTATGAAAGAAAAGTCTCATTGGTAAAGGCAAGCATAGAGTACAGTTAGTAGATGAACCACTTAAAAAGCTTGTTGCTGTTGTTGTTCAGTCCCTAAGTCATGTCCAACTATTTGAGACCCCATGGACTGCAGCATGGCAGGTTTCCCTGTCCTTCATTATGTCTGGAGTGAGCTCAAATTCATAACAAGTGATGCTATCTAACAACCTCATCCTCTGCCGCCCCCTTTTATTTTTGCCTTCAATCTTTTCAACAATCAGAGTCTTTTCCAATGGGTCAGCTCTTTGCAACAGGTAGACAAATATAGGAGCTTCAGCTTCAGCCCCATTCCTTCCAATGAATACTCAGGGTTGATTTCCTTTAGGTTTGACTGATTTGATCCCTTTGCAGTCCAAGGGACTCTCAAGAGTCTTCTCCAGCACCACAGTTCAAAAGTATCAATTCTTCAGCACTCAACTTTCTTTAGAGTCCAACTCTCAGCTTTGACTATACAGGCCTTTGTTGGCAAAGAGATGTCTTTGCTTTTTAATCTGCTGTCTAGGTGTGTCATAGCTTTCCTTCCCAGGAGCAAGCTTCTTTCCATTTCATGGTTGCAGTCACAGTTTGCAGTGATTTTGTAGATCAAGGAAGTAAAACTTGTCACTGCTTCCACTTTTCCCCCTCTTACTTGCCATGAAGTGATGGGAGCAGATGCCATGATCTTAGTTTTTGAATGTTGAGTTTTAAGCCAGCTTTTACATTCTCCTCTTTGACTCTCATCTAGAGGCTCTTTAGTTCCTCTTCATTTTCTGCCATTATAGTGGTATCATCTGCGTATCAGAAGTTGCTGATATCTCTCTCGGCAATTTTGACTCCACCTTGTGATTCATCCAGCCATGCATTTCACATGACGTACTCCGCATAGAAGTTAAACGAACGGAGTGACAATGCACAGCCTTGTACTGCTTTTCCAATTTTGAACCAGTCGGTTGTTCCATGTAAATTTCTAACTGTTGCTTCTTGGCCTGCATGCAGGATTCTCAGGAGATAGGTAAGGTGGTCTGGTGTTCCCATTTCATTAAGAACTTTCCAGTTTTTTGTGATCCACACTGTCAAAGGCTATCACATAGCCAATGAAACAGAAGTAGATGTTCTAGAATTCCCTTGCTTTCTCTATGATCCAACAAATGTTGGCAATTTGATCCCTGGTTTCTCTGCCTTTTCTAAACTCTCCTTATGCATCTAGAAGTCCTTGGTTCATGTACTCCTGAAGCCTAGCTTGAAGGAATTTTAGAATAACCTTGCTAGAATATGAAATGAGCACAATTGCCTGGTAGTTTGACCATTACATGAAATGAGCACTACCTTCTTTGGAATTGGGATGAAAACTGACATTTTCCAGTCCTACAGCTACTGCTTAGTTTTCCAAATTTGTTGACATATTGAGTGCAACACTTTAACAGCATCATCTTTTAGAATTTGAAATAGCTCACCTAGAATTCCTTCAGATCCACTAAGTTTGTTTCTAGTAATGCTTACTAAGGCCCACTTGACTTCACACTCCAAGATATCTGGCTCTAGGTGAGGGACCACACCATCATGGTTTTCCAGAATTGTCAAGGACATTAAGGCCTATTTTTTTTTTAGTTCCTCTGTGTATTCTTGCCACCTCTTCCTAATGCCTTCTCCCTCTTTTAGGTCCTTACTGTTTCATTCTTTTATTTTGTCCATCCTTGCATGAAGTTTTCCCTTGATATCTCCAATTTTCTTGAAGTGATCTCTAGTCTTTCCCATTCTATTATTTTTCCCAACTTCTTTGCATTGTTCATTTAAGAAGGCCTTCTTACCTCTCCTTGCTATTCTCTGGACTTTGCATTCACTTGGTACATATATCCCTTTCTCCCTTGCTTGTCACTTCTGTTCTTTCCTCAGCTATTTGTAAAGCTTCCTAAGACAACCACTTTGTTTTCTTGCATTTCTTTTTCTTTGGGATGATTTTGGGCACTGTCTCCTATACAGTGTCACAAACCTTTGTAAATAGTTCTTCAGGCACTATACCAAATCTAACCCCTTGAATCTGTTCATCACCTCCACTGTATAATCACACAGAGTTTGATTTAGGTCATACTTGAATGGCCTAGTGATTTTTCCTACTTTCTTCAATTTAAGCCTGAATTTTGCAATAATGAGCTCATGATCTGAGCCACAGTCAGCTCCAGGTCTTGTTTTTGTTGGCTACATAGAGATTCTCCACTTCAGCTACAAAGAATATAATTAATGTTTGCATTTCTGCTATATATCAACATGGATTAGCCATAGGTATATGGCTCTCTCCCTCTTGAACTTCCTTCACATCTCCCACCCTTTCCCACCCCCTAGGGTGTTACAGAGCCCTGGATTGAGTTCCCTAAGTCATATACCAATTACACTTCAATCAAAAATATATAAATTTTAAAAAGAATATAGTCAATGTGATTTTGGTATTGATCATTTGTTGATTTCCATGTGTAGGGTCATCTCTTGTGTTGTTGGAAAAGGGTGTTTGCTATGACCAGTGAGTCTCCTTCACGAAACTCTGTTAGTCTTTGCCCTGCATCATTTTGTACAAGGCTGAACTTGCCTGTTACTCCAAATATTCCTTGAATTTCCTATTTTTCATTCAGTCCCTTATGATGAAAACGACATCTTTTTGGGGTGTTATTTCTAGAAGGTCTTGTATGTTTTCTTAGAACTGGTCAACCTCAGCTTTTTCAACAATAGTGTTTGGGACATAGACTTGGATTACTGTGATGTTGAGTGATATGCCTTGGAAATGAACTAAAATGATTCTGTAGTTTTTAAGATTTCACCAAAGTACTGTATTTCAGTCTGTTTTGTTGACTGTGAGGACTATACCTTTTCTTCTAAGGAACTGTCATATATACATTATGTCAAGTGTGTATATTCAGTTACTCAGTCATGCCCAGTTCTTTGTGACCCAATGGACTCTAGCCAGTAAAGACTTAACAGAGGCAGAAGAGATTAAGAAAAAGTGGCAAGAATACACAAAAGAAATGTACAGAAAGATATTGATGACCCAGATAACCTAGATGGTGTGGTCACTCACCTAGAACAAGATATCCTGCAGGGTGAAGTCATGTGGGCCTTAGGAAGAATTATCATCAATAAAGCTAGTGGAACTGATGGGATTCAAGGTGAACTATTTTAAATCCTAAAATATGATGTCATTAAAGTGTTGCAGTCAATATATCAACAAGTTTGCAAAACTCAGCAGTGGCCACAAACTGGAAAATGTGTTTTCATCCTAATTCTAAAGAAAGCCAGTGCTAAAGATAGTTCAAACTACCAGACAATTGTTCTCACTTCCTAGGGTTATGCTCAAAACCCTTCAAGCTAGGCTTCAACATTACGTGAACCAAGAAATTTCAAATATCCAAGCTGCATTTAGAAAAGGCAGAGAAACCAGAGATCAAATTGCCACCATCTGTTGGATCACAGAAAAAGCAAGGGGATTCCAGAAAAACATCTAGTTCCACTTCATCGACTATGTGAAAGCCTTTGACTGTGTGGATCACAATAAATTGTGGAAAATTCTTAAAGATATGGGAATACCAGACCCTATTACCTGTCTCCTGAGAAACTTGTATGCAGGTCAAGAAGCAACTGTTAGAACATTGCATGTCACTATTGACCGATTCAAAATTGTGAAAGTATTATGACAAGGCTGTATATTTCACCTTGTTTATTTAACTTCTAGGCAGAATTTGTCTTGTGAAATGCTGGCTGCATGAGTTACAAGCTAGAATCAAGATTGCTGGGAGAAATATCAACTACCTCAGATATGCAAATGATACCAGTCTAATGGCAGAAAGCAAAGAGAAATGAAGGAGCCTCTTGATGAGGGTGAAAGAAGAAAGTTAAACAGCTGGCTTAATACTCAACATTCAAAAAACTAACATCACGACATCCATTCCCATTACTTTATGGCAAACAGAAGGAGAAAAAGTGGAAACAGTGACAGATTTTAGTTTCTTGAGGTCCAAAATCACTGTGAACTGTGACTGCAGCCATGAAATTGGAAGAGGCCTGCTTCTTGGAAGGACGGCTATGACAAACCTAGACAGCATATTAAAAAACAGACATCACTTTGCAGACAATGTTTCATGTCATCAAAGCTATGGTTTTTCCAGTAGTCACATATGGATGTGAGAGTTGGACCATCAAGAAGGCTGAACAATGAAGAACTGATGCTTTCAAACTGTCGTTCTGGAGAAGACTCTTGAGAATCCCTTGGACTACAAGGAGAACAAACCAATCAACCCTAAAGGAAATAAACCCTGAATATTCATTGGAAAGGTTGATGCTGAAGCTGAAGCTCCAATACTTTGGCTGCCTTTTCTGAAGGGCTGATTCATTAGAAAAGACTGAGACCCTGGGAAAGATTGAAGGTAAAAGGAGAAGGGGAGACAGAGGATGAGATGATTGTATGGCATCACTGCTGCAATGGGCATGCACTCTTTGTTAACTCTGGGAGATGATTTGGGACAAGAAGGCTTTGTGTTCTGCAGTCCCTGGGGTTAAAGTCAGACACAACCTAGCGATTGAAAAACAACAACAACATGGACTGGGGTCTGCCAGGCTCTTCTGTCCATGAAATTTTCCTAGCAAGAATGCTGGAGTGGGTTGCCATTTCCTACTGCAGGGATTTTTCCTGACCCAGGAATGGAATCTGCATCTCTTGCATCTCCTCCATTTACGGGTGAGTTCTTTAGAACTGTGCCACCTAGGATGCCCATATGACGTTTTACATAGGCATTATAACAGCCACGAACACAAAACATATAGTACATATGTTAATAAAGAAGAGAAAATATTAAAACATAGCACCAAATTTGACCATCAAATCACGGGAAGAAAGCAAAAGATAAAGAGTGAATTAAGAAATAACTACAAAAAAGTATATAGAAAATGCTTGACATAATGGCAATTAGTATTTATCTATCAAAAATTTATTAAATTTAAATAGACCAAATCCTCCAAAAGATGTAGAGTGGCTTAATAGAAAATATGTATATAGGCTCTTTAGTAGAAACTCACATCAGGTCTAAAGACACAGACACAGACTGAAATTTAGGGGATAAAGAAAAGGTGTTCTATTCAAATGAGGAATAAAAACTGGTGTAGCAATACTTGTAACAAACAAAATAAACTTTATTTTTTGTATGTTTTTATTTTTTCTCTTAGTATATAAATTTTATTGAAATATAGTTGACTTTCAGTGTTTCATGTGAACAGCAAAGTGATTTAGTTATACATATACACATATATTATTTTTCAGATTATTTTCCATTATAGGTTATTACAAGATATTGACTATAGTCCTCTGTGTTGTACAGGAAATCTTTGTTGCTTGTTGAATATTTATTTTTATTTATTAGAAATCTAGCATTCTATTTATATTAAATCAAATAAGTTTTCTAAAATACATAAACTATACATATCATTTATATATATGTATACAAAAGCTATTCTACTAAGTTTGATCAAAGCTTGAGAAAGAACATCTGAGAAAAGAAAATATGGAGAAATTGGAAAACAAACTAAATGAAATGGGAGCACTGAATATGAGATAGAAAAAAATGAAACAAACTAAATAAAAGTAAAAGATCATATAATCTTGTTGTTTTTAAACATGACTGTTCATTAGAAACATATCTGAAGCTCTAGAGAAAAAAAGCAATATCTTGGCATTTGCAGTTTTCAAAATTTTTCAAGATAATTCTGATATACATTTGGATTTTAAAAAGTGATTGCAGTTTTTCTATTACATTGTAGTTTTGGTGATATAGAGTTCTATTATTTTTCTGTTGACCAATCATGAAACAATGGTATTAAGTAAGTAATAGTTGCAGTATCACAATAGTAAAAATGTTTAACAGTCTTCAAAATCAATAGCCTGAGAAAAAATACAGGATAATTACAATTGCAAGCCCTAATGGGAACATGATTAACCTAACAACATAAAAAATTGCATACAATTTGAGGTGTCAAGCAAGGTGATGTGGTAAGTGGAAGGGCATACATGCACATATTTTCATCGGCCCAGCCTGTATTTCTTTTGGTTGGTGCATTTAATTCATTTATATTTAGGTGATTATCAATATGTATGATCCTATTACTATATTCTTAACCTTTTCTTTGTGTTTATTTTCTGTGAGGTCTTTTCCTTCTCTTGTGTTTCTTGCCTAGGGAAGTTCCTTTAACATTTGTTGTAAAGGTGGTTTGGTGGTGCTGAATCCTCTTAACTGTTCCTTGTCTAGGAAGATTTTGATTTCTCCATCAAACCTGAAGGAAAGTCTTGCTGGGTAGAATATTCTTCATTGTAGGTTCTTCCATTTCATCACTTTAAATATATCATGTATTTCCTTCTGGCTTGTAGAATTTCTGTTAAGAAATCAGCTGATAGCCTGATGGGAGTTCCCTTGTATGTTATTTGTCATTTTTCCCTTGTTGCTTTTAATATGTTTTCTCTGTCTTTAATTTTTGTCAGTTTGATTACTATGTGTCTTGGTGTGTTCCTCCTTGGGTTTATCCTGCCTGGGACTCTCTGTGCTTCCTGGATTTGGTTGACAATTTCCTTTCCCATGTTAGGGAATTTTTCAGCTCTGGTCTCTTCAGATATTTTCTCAGATCCTTTCTCTCTCTCTTCTCTTCCTAGGACCCCATAATGTGAATGCTGGTGCATTTAATGTTGTCCCAGAGGTCTCTTAGGTTCTCTTCATTTCTTTGCATTCTTTTCTCTATATTCTGTTCTGTGGCAGTGATTTCTACCATCTGTCATCCAGGCCACTTATCAATTCTGCCTTAGTTATTCTGGTATTCCTTCTAGTATATTACTCATCTCTCTGTTTGTTCTTTAGTTCTTCTAGGTCTTTGGTAAACATTTCTTGCATCTTCTCCATTGTTTTCCTGATCCTGGATCATCTTCACTATCATTATTTTGAACTATTTTTTTTCTGGAAGTTTGACTATCTCTACTTCATTTAGTTGTTTTTCTGGGGTTTTACCTTATTCCTTCATCTGGGACATACTTTCTGCTTTTTCATCCTGATTAACTTTCTGTAATATGGTTTTTGTTTTAGCAGCCATGGAACTGTGGTCCTTCTTGCATCATCTGCCTTCTGATGGAGGAGGATAAGAGACTTGTGTAAGTTTCCAATGGAAGGGACTGGTGATGGGAAACTGAGTTTTGCTCTGGTGGGCAGGGTCTTGTTCAGTAAAACTTTAATTCAATTATCTTCTTTTGGCTGGAGCTACATTCCCTTCCTGGTATTTGTTTGGCCTGAGGTGACCTAGCACTGGGGTCTACAGGCTCTATGTTAGTGTTAATTGGGAACACCAAGAGGATCTTACCAGCCTGCTGCTCTCAGTACCTCTGTTCCTGTGTTGAGCCCCTGCTTACCAATGCCTCTAAAGGAGGCCCTCCAACACTAGCAGGTAGTTTTGGTTCAGTTTCCTTTGGGGTCACTGCTCCTTTCCTCTGGGTCTCATTGCCTGCAAGATTTTGTTTTTGCCCTCCAAGACTGGAGGCTCTATTTCCCCTAGTCCTGTGTAAGTCCTATAATTAAATTCTACTGGCCTTCAAGGCTAAATTCTCTGGGGATTTCCAGTCCCTTTGTCAGATCCCCAGACTGGGAAGCCTGAGGTGGGGTGCAGAACCTTCACAACAGTGGGAAAACTTCTTTGGTATTATTGTTTTCCAATTTATGGGTCACCCACCCAGCAGGTATGAGGTTTGATTTTATTGTGATTGTGCTCCTCATGTTGATGTTTGTTCAACAGCTAGTTGAAATTTTGATGTTCTCACAGGTGGAGATGAGTGATCCTTCTATTCTGTCATCTTGAACCAAAAGGCCAAAATAAACTTTAAAACAGCAAATGTAATGAGACAAAGAAGGACATTATGCAATGATAAAGGGATCAACCCAATGAGAATATATAACAATAGTAAATATATGTGCATCCAAAATAGGAGCAAATAAGTACATGAATTGAATATCCACAAGAGTAAGGGAAAAATGGACAACAATATGAAAGAAAAAGGGGAAATTAATAACTTGCTTACATCAATGGACAGATTATCCATAATTAAAATTATTAAGGAAATATTGACCATAAAAGACACATTAGAATTAAGATATATATACAGAACATTCCATGCCAAATGTATATAATCTCATTTTCCAAGTATGCATGGAATATTTTCTAAGATATATAAGATAACAATCCACAAAAAAATTCTCAGTAATTTTAATAATACTGGTATCATATTATCATTTTTCTGAACACAATGGTATGAGATGATAACACATCAAAATAAGGATTTAAAGAAAAAAAGAAAATCACATGTGTATGAAGTTTAAAAAATATACCAGACTCACACTGAGCGTATCTTATATAACGTGTTCAGGGGGAAGCAAAGAGATAAAACTGTAATGGTATCAGGCACAGGAAAGAGAATAAATGCATATTAGCATATTTATTAAACCAAAGTAGAAAACAAACAATATAATTAGACAAATGAAAATGAAAATACATTGTTCGAAAATCTACACAGGTGATAACACTTCTAAGAGGTAGTTTTATACAAGTCTATGCAGGAAAGAGAAAAAAAAAAAAAAAAAAAAAAAAAAACACAAAACAATCTGACCTAACACTTAAAGGAGGTAGAAAAAGAACCAAGATGTCCTCAAAATTAACAGAAAATAAATACCAAAATGTAAGTAAATAGCAAAGAGGCTTAATAATAGAAAAGATCAATGAAACAGAACTGGTTTTTGAAAAGATAAACAAAATAAAAAACAAAAATCTTTATCTAGACTTATCAGGAAAAACTAAAGAACCATATTGCACAGGAACTTGGAATGTTAGGTCTATGGAATCAAGACAAATTGGAAGTGGTCAAACAGGAGATGACAAGAGTGAACATTGACATTTTGGAATCAGTGAAATAAAATGGACTGGAATGGGCGAATTTAAATCAGATGATGATTATATCTACTACTGTGGGCAAGAATCCCTTAGAAGAAATGGAGTAGCCCTTACAATCAACAAAAGAGCCCAAAATGCAGTAATTGAGTGCAATCGCAAAAATGACAGAATATCTGTTCATTTCCAAGATACACCATTCAATATCACAGTAATCCAAGTTTATGCCCCAACCAGAAATGCTGAAGAAGATGAATACTTCTGTGAAGACCTGCAAGACATTCTAGAACTAACACCAATAAAAGAGATGTCCTTTTCATCATAGGAGACTGGAAGGCAAAAGTAGGAAGTCAAGAGATACTTGGAGTAACAGGGAAACTTGACCTTGAAGTACAAAATGAAAGAGGGCAAAGGGTAACAGAGTTTGCCAAGAAAATGCACTGGTCATAGCAAATACTCTTTTCCAACAACACAAGAGAAGACTCTACACATGGACATCACAAGATGGTCAATATCGACATCAGATTGATTATATTTTTTGCAGCCAAAGATGGAGAAGCTCTATACAGTCAGCAAAAACAAGACCGGGAGCTGACTGTGACTCAGATCATGAACTCCTTATTGGCAAATTCAGACTTAAATTTCAGAAAGTAGGGAAAACCACTAGACCATTCAGGTATGACCGAATCAAATCCCTTACAATTATACAGTGAAAGTGAGAACTTGATTCAAGGGATTAGATCTGATAGACAGAGTGCCTGAAGAACTATGGACAGAGCTTCATGACACTGTACAGGAGGCAGTGATCAAGACCATTCCCAAGTAAAAAAAAATGCAAAAAGGTGAAATGTTTGCCTGAGGAGGCCTTAAAAATAGCTGAGAAAAGACGAGAAGCTAAAGGTAAAGGAGAAAAGGAAAGATATACCCATTTGAATGCAGAGTTCCAAAGAATAGCAAGGAGAGATAAGAAAGTCTTCCTCACTGTAAAATGTAAAGAAATAGAGGTAACAATAGAATGGGAAAGATTAGAGATCTCTTTAAGGAAATGAGAGCTACAAAGGGAAAATTTCATGCAAAGATGGCACAATAAAGGACAGAAATAGTATGGACCTAAGAGAAGCAGAAAATATTAAGAAAAGGTGGCAAGACTACACAGAAGAACTATACAACAGAAGATGCTCATGACCCAGATAGCCATGGTGGTATGATCACTCACCTAGAACCAGACATCCTGGAATGTGAAGGCAAGTGCCCCTTAGGAAGCATCACTATGAACAAAGCTGGTGGAGGTGATATAATTCCAGTTGAGCTATTTCACATCCTAAAAGATGATGCTGCAAAAGTGCTGCACACAGTATGCCAGCAAATTTGAAAAATTCAACAGTGGCTACAGGACTGTTAAAGGTCAGTTTGCATTCTAATCCCAAAGAAAGGCAATACCAAAGAATGTTCAAACTCCTGCACAATTGCACTCATCTCACATGCTAGTAAAGTAATGCTCAAAATTCTCCAAGCCAGGCTTCAACAATACATAAACTGCAAACTTCCAGATGTTCAAGCTGGATTTAGAAAAGGCAGATGAACCATATATCAAACTTCCACCATCCATTGGCTCATTGAAAAAGCAAGAGAGTTCCAGAAAAACATCTACTTCTGCTTTATTGACTATGCTAAAGCCTTTAACTGGGTGGATCACAACAAACTGCAGAAAATTATTCAAGAGATGGGAGTACCAGACCACCCAACCTGCCTCCTGAGAAACCTGTATGCAGGTCAGGAGACAACAGTTAGAACTGGACATGGAGCAACAGACTGATTACAAATTGGGAAAGGAGGACATCAAGGCTGTTTATTGTCACCCTTCTTTTTTAAATTATATGCAGATTACATCATGCATAATGCCGGGCTGGTGAAGCACAAGCTGGAATTAAGATTGCCAGGAGAAATATCACTAATCTCATATATGCTGATGACACCACCCTTTTAACAGAAAGCAAAGAAGAACTAAACAGACTCTTGATGAAATTGCAAGAAGAGAGTGGAAAAGTTGGCTTAAAACTCAACAGTCATAAAACAAAGATCATGACATCTGGTCCCATCACTTTATGGCAAACAGATGAGGAAACAGTGGAAACAGTGACAGACTTTTTTTTTTTTTTTTTGGCGGGGGGCACTCCAACATCAATGAAAATGGTGACTGCAGTCATGAAATTAAAAGACGCTTCTTCCCTAGAAGAAAAGCTATGACCAACCTAGACAGCATATTAAAAAGCAGAGACATTACTTTGCCAACAAATGTCCATCTAGTCAAAGCTACGGTTTTTCCAGTAGTCATGTATGAATGTAATATTTGGACTATAAAGGAAGCTGAGTGCCAAAGAATTGATGCTTTTGAACTGTGGTGTTTGAGAAGACTCTCAAGATTCCCTTGGACTGCCAGGGGATCAAACCACTCAATCCTAAAAGAAATCAGCCCTGAATGTTCATTGGAAGGACTGATGCTAAAGCTAAAACCCCAATACTTTGGCCACCTAATGGGAAGAACTGACTCATTGGAAAACTCTTTGATGTTGGGAAAGTTTGAAGGCATGAGAAGAAGGGGACAATATAGGATGAGATGGTTTGATGGCATCACCGACTCAATGGACATGAGTTTGAGCAAGTTCTGGGTGTTGGTGAGGGACAAGGAAGCCTGGAATATTGCAGTCCATGGGGTCACAAAGAGTCGGACACGACTGAGTGACTGAACTGAACTGATCAAGGATAAGAGACTGGATCAAAATAAACTATATCAGGAAGGAAGAAGTAACAACTCATACTACACAAAAAGTAATGATTATAAGGTATTTTATGAAAAATCATATTCCAAAAATGGCCAACCTAGAATGAATGGACAAATTCCTAGAAATGTGCACTATCCCAAGACTGAAGTGGAAAGAAAGAAGATATAAACAGAAAAATCACCAGTCATGAAATTTAGTAACTGAGTTAGTAAAAAAAAAAAATATAGCCATAATTGTCTTAAGATATGAATTCTACTAAACATATTAAAAAAGAGTTAACATCTATTCTACCCAAGATAGTCCAATAAATTAAAGAGGAAGAAACAATTCTGAACTTATTCAACAAAAATAGCATTGTCCTGACACAGAAACTGGACAACAACAGCACAGAAAAAGAAAATTATAGAACAATATCACTGATGAACATAGATGTAAAAATCATTAAAAAATTGCAAAGTGAGTTAACTGTACATTCAAAGGTACTTCCACATTTTATTAAATAGTATTTGTTCCATTAATGCAAAGATGGTTCAATATCTGCAAATCAATCAGTGTGGCACACCATATTAACAAAAGGAAGGATAAAAATCACATGGCCATCTCAATACATTCAGAAAAATATCTGACAAAATTCAGCATGTATCCATGGTGAAACGTCTCAACAAAATAGATTTAGCAGGAACACACATCAACATAATAAAAGTGATAAATGACAATCTACAGTCAACATCAACTAAACAATGAAAACCTGAAAGTATTTTCTCTAAGACCAGGATGCCCACTCTTATCACTTTTATTCAACATAATATTGAAAGCCCCAGCTATAACAATCAGACAAGTAAAATACATAAAATAAATACAAACTAGAAAGTAAGAAGTAAAACTGTCACTGTTTGCATATGACACACTATATATTAGGTGGAAAAATAACTCTAAAAATCCCCACTAAATTCTACTGATCTACTAGAATTCCTAAAAAATAAAAAATCATTAAAGATTCAGGTAACAAAATTAATACACAGAAATATGTTGCATTTGTACTCACTTATAACAAGTTATCAGAAAAAAATAAGAAAGCAAGCCTATTTACAATTGTTTCAAAAATAATAAAATACTTAACAAAGGTTGGGAATTTTCTAGATGGTAGAGGCGTAAAATCAAGTGATCACCTTCCTGCTTACAAATTCATCAAAAATACATCTGCATGTGGACATTCACTGCAGTGAGTAGGAGCTGAATTCTGAGGCTCAGGAGAACTGGGTTTGACTACTATGAAGATACTCTCAAGTGGTTAGTATGACACAGCCGAGGGAGTCCAGGGAAAACTGTGTGTCTCCCAGAGAGACAAGAAATCATTGCCACAAGGACCCTCTAACTCCCAATGTCAGCACATCATAGGAATCTGCCTTCATGAATGCCATAGATGGCACAAGAAATGGCCTCGAATTTGCTGACCTCAGAGGTAGCTCTGCCAACTAAAGCCACTGCCAAATCTGGTCAGAGCTAGAGGTGGAATTGGACGTGTCAGTAGTTTACAATTTCAGAGGGGGAATGCAAAGTGACTGGCTACTGCCATGACCAGGGTAAAGGCCTGAGGCAAGGGACAAAAAGCCACCATCATGATCCTGACCCCAGAGGAAGCAGCTGCCACCAAGCTGTGAGCAGGCATAGCTTACAACCAACACTTTCCTGGGAACTTATGCAGCTTGGCTCTGCTGAAGGATACAAGACCCAGGGCCAGTCCACCTAGGAGAGTACACAACCCAGCTCAGACTCTGGTGATTCCCCACACACCTCAGCTGCAGCAAGCACTCCCAAAACACCCCAGTTGTGGCTTCCATACCTTTCTCTCTCCCCAGATTGGATGAGAAAGTGAGTCCTAATAAGCCACTACTTTTGCCCCTCTGGTCTGGGTGGAGAAAAGACACTGGAGGGTGGCCTAAAAGCAGAGGCGGGCCTAAAAACAAAGCAGAACACCAGGGATTGTGTGAGCAAAGAAGAAGGGAAATAGCTCTGCAGTCACAGGTCCAACAGATTAAATTCCAGCATTAGCATGATACTGTGGATTTTGGGGAGAGCAGTGGATTTCAGGAGCAAGTGCAAGCTGGAGTAAGGCAAGATCTGAGTCTGAGCTGACCCCACTGTACCCACAGAAGGTTTAGAGACCTTTCTAGAAATACTGGAGTACTTCCTGAGTAGGCTGACTGATGAGCATACTGTATGAAGAGGAAAATGGATGAATCAAGAGAAATGTTGTCTTACTACCTCTCTCTCTCTCTCTCTCCATATATATGTGTGTGTGTGTGTGTGTGTGTGTGTGTGTACATATACATACATACATGCATATAGCATTGTTCTAATATTGTTCTTTATTATTCCTTTAATTTTCAGTTTTTAATTTAATTTTCCTTTAAAAATCTTTATTTAAAAACTTATTTCACTTTTTTTCCTATTTTAAACTACTCTTTAGTTATATTGCATTTTCCATGTTTTTAATTTTGTATTTTTGCTAGTATACTTTTTAATATTTATTTTCACTTATGGGCTTGTTTATTGGCTTGAATGCTCTCCTCTATTTGATTCCTATTTTTGTTCATTTTAATCTATTTTCTATCTTCTTTTCACTTTGTAAGGGTGTGATTTTTTTTTTTTCAGTGTTCTTGGCTATTGTGCTGCTTCCACCATTATTCTTAGGGTTTTGTCTTCTGTGTTGTGTGATATCTTGGTGTGATAATAAGATGTTGGGCTTGAAATTCTGAAGTGCGAGGCCCAAGTTCAGGACTCTGGGTCACTAGAGAACTCCTGAGCACATTGAACTTTAATCAACAAGAGCTCTCCCAAAGACTTCCATCTCAACACTAAGACTAGCCCCACTCAGGTCAGTAAGCTTCAGTAACTGATGTCTCCCAACAAACCTTCAGCAAAACAGGAATAAAGTATTTCCCATTAGCAAGCAGGCTTCCCAAAGCCATACCACCCTCACAGATACATCAAAGCACACTACTGTATGTGGCACTGCCCTTTCAACAGAAAAAATCTGCCTCCATCCACTGGAACACAAGCATGAGCCTTCCCATCCAGGAACTTTTGCAAGGCACTGGTCCAACCCCATCCATGGGGCAGACTTCAGAAATAATAGGAACTATGGTCTTTCAGCCAATAAAAAGGAGACCTCAAATACAGAAAAATAAACAAAATGAAAAGACAGAGAAACATGCAACAGATGTAGGACCATGGTAAAAGCTCTAAAGACTAAACAAATGAAGAAGAAATAGGCAGTCTTCCTGCCCTGAAAAAGAATTCAGAGCAATAATAACAAAGATGATCCAAAATCTTAGAAATACAATGGAGGCACAGATAAATAGAATGAAGGCACAGATTGAGAAGATAAAAAAAAAATGTTTAACAAGGATCTAGAAGAAATAAATAGACAATCAGCAATGAACAACACAAAAACTGAGATAAAAAATTACAGTAGTTGTAAAGAATCTGTATGCCAGTGCAGGAGACATGAGAGATGAAGATTTGATCTCTGAGTCATGAAGATCCCCTGGAGAAGGAAAGGACACTCCATTCCAGTATTCTTGCCTGTAAAATTCCATGGGCATAGGAACATGGGTGGGTTATAGTCCATGAGGCCACAAATAGTTGCACATAACTGAGCAACTGAGTACATACATACATACAGAAGTAATCAATAGCAGTATAAATGAGGCAGAAGAGTGGATAAGTGAGGTGGAAGAAAGAATGATGGAAATAACTGAGGCAGAACAGAATGAAGAAAAAGGAATGAAAAGCAGTGGGGATAATCTCAGTATCAGATACCTCTGGGACAACATTAAGTGCATGAATATTCAAACTATAGGGGTCCCAAAGAAGAAGAGAAAAAGAAAGGATGAGAAAATATTTGAGAGAATTATAGTCAAAAACTGCCCTAAAATGGGAAAGGAAATAGCTACTCAAGTCCAGGAAGATGAGACAGTCCCATACAGGATAAACCAAGATAGAAATATGACAACACGTATATTAATCAAACTAATGAAAAATAACACAAGTAAAAATACTAAATGCAGCAAGAGGAAAACAACTAATAACATATAAGGGGATCCCCATAAGGCTAACAGCTGATCTTTCAACAGAAACTGCATGTCAGAAGGGAGTGGCAGGATACACTTAAATTGATGATGGGGAAAAAAAAAAAAAAAAAAAACTACAACAAAGATTACTCTATCCAGCAAGGATCTCATTCAGGAAGGAAAAATCAAAAGGCTGACAGATAAGCAAGAGTTAAACGAATTCAGCACTACCAAACCAGCTTTGTAATAAATGTTAAAGGAATTTCTCTAGATGGGAAACACAAGAGAAAGAAAAGATGTACAAACACAAAGCAAAAACAAAATAAATGGTAATAAAATCATACATATCAATAATTAACTTAAATCCAAATGGACTAAATGCTCCAACCAAGAGACACAGATTGAATGGATACAAAAACAAGACCCTTATATATTCTGTCTACAAGAAACCCGTTTCAGACCTAAAGAGACATGCAGACTGAAAGAGAAAGGCTGTAAAAAGTTATTCTATGCAAATTGATATCAAAAGAAAGAGGGAATAGCAATACTAATATCTGATGAAATAGACTTTAAAAACAAACAAAAAAAAGTTACAAGAGACAAGGAAGGACACTACATAATAATCAAGGGGTCAATCCAAGAAGATATAAAAATTATGAATACATATGCATCCAAAATAGAAACACCTCAAAACATAGAGCAAATGCGAACAACTACTAAAGGAGAAATTGAGAGTAATGCAATAATAGTGGGGGAGTTTAATACCTCACTCATGCCAATGGACAAATCAACCAGGCAGAAAATTAATAAGAAAATTCAAGCTTTAAACAATACATTAGACCAGTTGGACCTAATTGATATCTACAGGGCATTTCACCAAAAAGATTAGATTTCACATTTTTCTCAAGTGCACATGGACCTTTCTCAAAGATAGATCAAATCTTAGGTCACAAATCAATCCCTGGTAAATTTTTAAAAATTAAAATAACTTCAAGCAATTTTTTTTTTGTTCTGACCAGAACACTGTAAGAGTAGATATCAACTATGGAGAAGGCAATGGTAACCCACTCCAGTACTCTTGCCTGGAAACTCCCATGAACAGAAGAGCCTGGTAGGCTGGAGTCCATGGGGTTGCTAAGAGTCACACGACTGAGCGACTTCACTTTCACTTTTCACTTGCATGTATTGAAAAAGGCAACCCACTCCAGTGTTCTTGCCCGGAGAAACCCAAGGATGGGGGAGCCTGGTGGGCTGCCATCTATGGGGTCACACAGAGTCGGACATGACTGAGGCAACTTAGCAGCAGCAACAAGGGGAAAAAACTGCAAAAACATAAAAGTGAAAATGAAAGTGTTAGTCGTTCAGTCGTGTCCAACTCTTTGTGACTGCATGGACTATAGCCCACCAGGCTCCTCTGTCCATGGTATTCTCCAGGCAAGAATAATGGAGTGAGTGCCAAACACATGGAGGCCAAACAGTATGATTCTGAATAACCAAGAGGTCACTGACAACATTAAATAGGAAATTAAAAATGATAAAGAAAAAAATGACAATGAAAACATAGCAACTCAAAACCTACAGGATAACGCAAGCCTACCTCAAGAAACAAGAGAAACACCAAACAAGCAGCCAAAAGCACTATGGAAAGAAGTATAAAAAATACACAGTTAGTATTAGGAAACAAATTATGAAGACCTGAGACAAAAAAAAAATAAAATAAAATAAAATAAATGAAGGAGAAAATAGCAAAGATCAATAAGACAAAAAAACTGGTTATTTGAGAAGATAAACAAAATTGACAAACCATTAGGAAGACTTACCAAGAAACAAGGGATAAAACTCAATTTAGTAAAATTAGAAATGAAAAAGGAAAAATTACAGCAGAGAACACAGAAATACAAAATATCATAAAATAATACTATGAGCCAATGAAATGGACAACCTGAAATAAATGGACAAAATCACAGAAAAATATACCCTTACAAAGCTGGACCAGGAAGAAGTAGAAAATATGAGCCACAATCACAGTCATAGAAACTGAAACAGTAATCAAAATTTTTCCAACAACAACAAGAAGCCCAAGGACAGATGGCTTCAGAGGCAAAAAAAAGCATAGAGAAGAGATAAAACCTACTCTGCTCAAACTCTTAAAAAAAAATTGCAGAGGAAGGAAAACTCCCAAATTTTTTCTATGAAGCCATCATCACCCTGATACCAAAACCAGACACAGATACCACACACACAAAAAAAGTTCAGGCCAAAATTCCTGATGAATATAGATACAGATGCAAAAATCCTAAACAAAATACTCACAAACAAAATCCAACAATGTACTAAAGGAATCAAACATGATAATTAAGTGGGCTTTATCCCAAGGATGCAAAGAATCTTCAATATATGCTAATAAATCAATATGATACACCATATTAACCAATTGAAAGATAAAATCAATATAAGCATCTCAATAAATGCATTGAAAGCTTTCACCAAAATTCAGCACCCATTTAAGATTAAAAAAAAAAAAAACACTCTAGAAAGTAGGCATAGAAGGAACATATCTCAACATACTAAAGAGCATATATAACAAACCCACTGCAAACATTACTCTTAATAGTGAAAAACTGAAAGCATTTCCTAAGATATGGAAAAAGACAAGGGGGCACACTCTCATCTTTATTATTTAACATGGTTTTGGCAGTCCTGGCCACAGCAATCAGAGGAAAAAAACAACTAAAAGGAAGCCAGATTGGAAAAGGAGTAAAAATCTCTTCTTTGCAGATGACATGATATTATACATTGAAAACTATAAAGTTGTCAGCAGAAAATTATTAGAACTAATCAATGAATAACATAAAGCTGCAGGATATAAAATTGATACTCAGAAATTTGTTTTATATCTATACACTAATGATGACAAATCATAAAGAGAAATTAAGGAGACCATTTCATTCACAATTGCATACAAAAGAATAATATACCTAGGAATAAACATGCCTAAAGAGACAAGAGACCTGTATGCAGAAAACTAGCAGACACTGATGAAAGAAATCAAAGGCAACACAAACAAATGGAGAGACGTATCATATTCTGTGATTGGAAGAATTAATATTGTACAAATGAATATACTGCCAAAAGCAATTTACAGATTCAATGCAATACCTATCAAACTATAATGTTTTTTCCTAAATTAAAACAAACATTTTCAGTTCATATGAAAACACAAAGGACTGTGAATAACCAAAGCAACCTTGATAAAAAAAGAAAAAAAAAAATGGAGCTGGAGGAATCATCCTTACTGACTTTAGACTATACTACAAAGCTAGAGTCATCAAGACAGTATGGTATTGGCACAAAAACAGAAATATAGACCAATGAAACAATACAGAAAGCCCAGAGATAAAGTCACACACTATGAACATCTTATCTTTTACAAATGAAAGTTATGACCAACCTAGATAGCATATTAAAAAGCAGACACATTACTTTGCCAACAAAGGTCCATCTAGTCAAGGCTATGGTTTTTCCAGTGGTCATGTATGGATGTGAGAGTTGGACTGTGAAGAAGGCTGAGTGCTGAAAAATTGATGCTTTTGAACTGTGGTGTTGGAGAAGACTCTTGAGCGTCCCTTGGACTGCAAGGAGATCCAACCAGTCCATCCTAAAGGAGATCAGTCCTGGGTGTTCTTTGGAAGGACTGATGCTGAAGCTCAAACTCCAGTACTTTGGCCACCTCATGCGAAGAGTTGACTCATTGGAAAAGACCCTGATTCTGGGAGGGATTGGGGGCAGGAGGAGAAGGAGACGACAGAGGATGAGATAGCTAGACAGCATCTCTGACTCTATGGACATGAGTTTGAGTAAACTCTGGGAGTTGGTGATGGACAGGGAGGTCTGTCGTGCTATGATTCATGGGGTTGCAAAGAGTCAGACACGACTGAGTGACTCAAGTAACTAACTAACTAATCTTTTACAAAAGAGGCAAGAGTATGCAATTTTGAAAAGACAGCCTCTTCAAAAAGAGATGCTGGTAAAACTGGATAGCTAGTGAAAGAATGAAACTAGAGCACTTCCTAACACCATACACAAAATATAAACTTAAAACGGATTACAGACTTAAATGTATGGCTGGAAAGTATAAAGTTCTTAAAGGTAAAGTTAGACAAGACAATATTTGACATAAATCTCAGCAAGATACTCTAACCTACCTCCTAGAGTAATGGAAATAAAACATAAAAAAGGGACCTAATGAAACATAATAGCTCTTACACAGCAAAGGAAACAATAAACATTATTAAAAGAAAGCCCTCCAAATGGGAGAAAAATAATTGCAAATGAAACAACTAACAAAGGATAAATCATCAAAGTATCTAAGCAGCCCATACCTTTCAATATCAGAAAAACGAACAACCTAGTCAAAAAATGAGCAGAATACCTAAACAGATATTGCCCCAGAAAGACATGCTGATGGCAAACAAACACATGCAAAGATGCTCAACATAGATAATTATTAGAGAAATGCAAATCAAACCTACACTGAAGTATCTTCTCACACCAATCAGAATGACCATCATCAAAAATTCTACAATTAATGAAGGTTAGAGAGGATGTGGAGAAGAGGGAACCCTCCTACACTTTTGGTGGGAATGTAAGTTGATACAGTTACCATGGAAAACTGTGGAGATTCAGAAAATCTAGTAATAAACCCATCATATGATCCAACAATCCTACCCCTTGGCATATACCCAAGACCTTATTAGAAAAAGACAAATGTACCCCAGTGTTCACAGCAGTACTTTTTAAATTGCTAGGACAGGAAAGCAACTTAGATATCGGTCAATAGATGAATTGATATGGAGAAGGCGATGGCACCCCACTCCAGTACTCTTGACTGGAAAATCCCATGGATGGAGGAGCCTGGTAGGCTGCAGTCCATGGGGTCGCTAAGAGTCAGACATGACTGAGCAAATTCACTTTCACTTTTCACTTTTATGCATTGGAGAAGGAAATGGCAACCTACTCGAGTGTTCTTGCCTGGAGAATCCGAGAGACTGGGGAGCCTGGTGGGCTGCCGTCTATGGGGTTGCACAGAGTCAGACATGACTGAAGCGACTTAGCAGCAGCAGCAGCAGCAGCAGATGAATTGATAAGGAATATGTGGTACATAGATACAAAGGCATATTAGTCATAAAAAAGAATAAATATGAGTCAGTTTTGGTGAGGTGGATGAACATTTAGCCTGTCATACAGAATGAAGTAAGTCAGGCAGAGAAAAAAATAGCATATATCAACACATACTTGTGGAATCTATTAATAGAAAAATGGTATTAATAAACTTATTTACAAGAAAGGAATGGAGACACAGATATATAGAATGGACTTTTGGACACAGTGTGGGAAGGAAAGAGTGGGACAAAAGAAGAAAGTAGGGTAGACCTATATGCACTACCATATGAAAAAGAGATAGCTGTTGAGAAGTTGCATATAACACAGGGAACCAATCCAGACACTCTATGGTGATCTAGAGCAGTGGGTTTGGAGGAGGGGAGTGAATCGTAGAAGGGATTGGATATATGTATTCATGTCTGATTTGCATTGTTGTGCAGCAGAAACCATCACAATATTGTAAAGAACTTTTCCTTCAATTAAAAATAGAGTTTATACAC
Organism: Cervus canadensis; assembly: GCF_019320065.1. NCBI lineage: Eukaryota > Metazoa > Chordata > Mammalia > Artiodactyla > Cervidae > Cervus > Cervus canadensis. The sequence continues at coordinate 79,162,990 of NC_057419.1, forward strand.
ATTTTCACTATATTGATTATTCCAATCCATGAACATGGTATGTTTCTCCATCTATTTGTGTCATCTTTGATTTCTTTTGCTGTTGTTTTATAGTTTTTCTATACTGAAAGTGAAAGAGGAGAGTGAAAAATTTGGCTTAAATCTCAACATTCAGAAAATAAACATCATGGCATTTGGTTTCATCACTTCATGGGAAATAGATAGAGAAATAGTGGAAACAGTGTCAGACTTTATTTTTGGGGGCTCCAAAATCACTGCAGATGGTGATTGCAGCCATGAAATTAAAAGACATTCCTTGGAAGCAAAGTTATGACCAACCTAGATAGCATATTAAAAAGCAGAGACATTACTTTGCCAACAAAGGTCCATCTAGTCAAGGCTATGGTTTTTCCAGTGGTCATGTGTGGATGTGAGAGCTGAACTGTGAAGAAAGTTGAGCACCGAAAAATTGATGCTTTTGAACTGTGGTGTTGGAGAAGACTTGAGTGTCTCTTGGACTGCGAGGAGATCCAACCAGTCCATCCTAAAGCAGATCAGTCCTGGGTGTTCATTTGAAGGACTGATGCTGAAGCTGAAACTCCGATACCTTGGCCACCTCATGCGAAGAGTTGACTCATTGGAAAAGACCCTGATGCTGGGAGGGATTGGGGGCAGGGGGAGAAGGGGCCGACAGAGGATGAGATGGCTGGATGGTATCACCAACTCAATGGACATGAGTTTGAGTAAACTCCGGGAGTTGGTGATGGCCAGGGAGGCCTGGCTTGCTGTGATTCATGGGATCATAAAGAGTCAGGCACAAGTGAGCGACTGAACTGAACTGAACTGATATATAGGTCATTTGTTTCTTTAGGTAGACTTGTTCCTAAGTGTTTTATTCTTTTTGTCACAATGGTGAATGGGATAGTTTCCTTACTTTCTCTTTCTGTTTTCTCATTTTTAGTATACAGGAATACAAGGGATTTTGGTGTATTAATTTATGTCCTGCGACTTTACTATATTCATTGATTAACTCTAGCGATTTTCTGGTGGTGTCTTTAGGGTTTTCTATGTAGAAGATCATGTCATCTGCAAACAGTGAGAGTTTTATTTCTTCCTTTCCAATCTGGATTCCTTCATTTCTTTTTCTGCTCTGATTCCTGTGGCTAAAATGCCCAAAATCCTGTTGAATAGTGGTGGTGAGAGTGGGCACCCTTGTCCTTTCCTGACTTTAGGGGAAATGTTTTCAATTTGGTACCATTGAGGATAATGTTTGCTGTGGGTTTATCATATATGGTTTTTCTTATGAAGAGGTATGTTCCTTCTATACCTGCTTTCCGGAGAGTTTTGCTAATAAACTGGTGTTAAATTTTGTCAAAGGCATTCTCTGCATCTATTGAGATAATCATACAGTTTTTATCTTTCAATTTGTTAATGTGATATATCACATTGATTGATTTGTGAATCAATGGAGAAATAGATCATGTTCATGGTTTAGAATAATCAACATAGTGAAAATGAGTATACAACCCAAAGCAATCTACAGATTCAATGCAATCCCAATCAAGCTAATATTGGTATCTTTCACAGAACTAGAACTAATAATTTCACAATTTGTATGGAAATATAAAAAACCACAAAGAGCCAAAGCAATCTTGAGGAAGAAGGATGGAGCTGGAGGAATCAGCCTGCCTGACTTCACACTATAATACAAAGCTACAGTCATCAAGACAATATGGTACTGGCACAAAAACAGAAACATAGATCAATGGAACAAAATAGAAAACCCAGAGATAAATCCACACAGCTATGGAAACCTTATCTTTGAAAAGGGAGTCAAAAATATACAATGGAGAAAAAACAATCTCTTTTAAAAGTGGTGCTGTAAAAACTGGTCAACCACCTGTAAAAGAATGAAACTAGAATACTTTCTTACATATACACAAAAATAAACTCAAAATGGGTTAAAAATCTAAATATAATACCAGAAACTATAAAACTCCTAGAGGCAAACATAGGCAAAACACTCTCTGACATAAATCACAGCAGGATCCTCTATGACCCACATCCCAGAGTAATGGAAATAAAAGCAAAAATAAACAAAGGGGACCAAATTAAACTTCAAAACTTTTGCACAACAAAGGAAATGATAAGCAAGATGAAAAGACAGCCTTCAGAATGGGAGAAAATAATAGCAAATGAAGCAAATGACAAAGAATTAATCTCAAAAATATACAAACAGGTCATTCAGGTCAATACCAGAAAACTAAACCACCCAATCCAAAAACGAGCCAAAGAACAAAACAGACATTTCTCCAACGAAGACATACAAATGGCTAACAAACACATGAAAAGATGCTCAACATCACTCATTATCAGAGAAATTCAAATCAAAACCACAATGAGGTACCATCTCATGCCAGTCAGAATGGTTTCTATCAAAAAGTCTACAAACAATAAATGCTGAAGAGGGTGCAGTGCAAAGGGAATTGTTTTACACTGTTGTTGGGAATGCAAACTGGTACAGCCACTATGGAGAACAGTGTGGAGATTCCTTAAAAAAAAAAACTGGAAATAGAACTCTCATATGACCCAACAATCCCACTGCTGGGCATACACACCGAGGAAACCAGAATTGAAAGAGACATGTATACTCCAATGTTCATCACAGCACAGTTTACAATACCTAGGGCATGGAAACAGCCTAGGTGTCCATTGGCAGATGAATGGATAAGAAAGCTATGGTACACATACACAATGAAATATTACTCAACTGTTAAAAAGAATGCATTTGAATCAGTTCTAATAAGGTGGATAAAACTGGACCCTATTATACAGAGTGATGTAAGTCAGAAAGAAAAGCACCAATGCAGTATATTAATGCATATATATGGAATTTAGAAAGATGGCAATGATGACCCTATACATGAGACCACAAAAAAGACACAGATATAAAGAACAGACTTTTGGACTCTGTGGGAGAAGGCAAGATTGGGATGATTTGAGAGATTAATATTGAAACATATTTATTACTATATGTGAAACTGATGGCCAGTCCAAGTTTGATGCATGAAACAGGGCACTCACAGTCAGTGCAATGTGATAACCCTGAGGGACTGGATGAGGAGGGAGGTGGAAGTGGAATTTGGAATGGGGGGCACATGTACACCCATGGCTGATTCATGTGAATGTATGGCAAAAACCACTACAATATTGTAAAGTAATTAGTCTTCAATTAAAATAAATTAATTAAAAAGACAGTTTTTTTTAAATGCCTAGGAATAAATCTAACTCAGAAAGTGAAAGACCTGTACTCTTAAAACAATTAGACATTGACAAATGTGATTGAAGTCAACACCAGCACATAATAAGATCTAGTGTGCTCATGGATTAGCAAACTTAATATTGCTGAAACGTCTATATTATCCAAAGCAATCTACAGACTTAACACAATTCCTATCACAATACCAATGATATTTTCTAGGTACTAGAATAAATAATCTTAAATTTTCTGTGGAACCAAATAAAGCTCCAAATAACCAAAAGAATCATGAGATAGAAGAATAAAGCTGAGGTATCATACTCCTTCCTTGATTTCAAAGTATGATACAAGCTACAGTAATCAAAACAATATGGTAATAGATTAAAAACAACAGCAACAACACATAGATCAGTGGAAAAGAATAAAGAGCCAAAAAATAAACCCACACCTATATGATCAATTAATCTATGGCAAAGGGAGTAAGAATATACAATGTGGAAGTTTAACTCCTTTAATAAATGTTATTGGGAAAACTGGTTAGCTATAAGTAAAATAATGGAAGTTAGTCAATTGAACATGCCAAAAAGAAAAATAAACTCAACATGAGTTACAGACTTGAGTGCAAAACCTGAAACCATGATTCTCTAGAAGAAAATTGGAAATACACGTTTTGATATTGGTCCTAGAAATATATATATTTGGCTATGTCTTCAGCTTCCCTGATGGCTCAGATGGTAAAGAATCAGCCTGCAATGGGGGAGACCAGAGTACAATCCCAGGGTCAGGATGATCCTCTGGAGAAGGGAATGGCAACCCACTCCAGTGTTCTTGCCTGAAGAATCCTATAGATAGAGGAGCCTGGCAGACTACAGTCCATGGGGTCACAAAGAGTTGGACATGACTGAGTGACTAACATTTTCACTTTCATGTCTCCTCAGTAAAGGAAAACAAAAGGAAAATTAAATAAATAGGACTACATCAAACTAAAAAGATTTTGCATAGTGAATGAAATTATGAACAAAATGAAAATGTAGCATACTGAATTGAAGAAGATATTTGTATACAATATATATGATAAAGGATTATTATTCAAAATATATAAAGAACTCACATAGATCTTTATAAGAAAATGGGCAGAGGACCTGAACATGTATTTTGCCAAAGAAGACATACAAGAAGTCCAACCAAGATAGGCAAAGATTTTCACTATTGCTCATCATCAGGAAAATACAAATCAAAAAACAATGAGATATCCCCTCACACGTGTCAGAATGGTTGTCATTTAAAAACAAAACAAAACAAAAAGCAAACGGTAAATAGCAGGGGTTGCAAAGGATGTGGAGAATTCCACAGTTGTTAGGGGTGTAAATTGATGCAGCCACTCTGGACAACAATATAGGAATTCCCCAAATCATTGGAAGATCCCCTGGAGAAGGAAATGGCAACCCACTCCAGTATTCTTGCTTGATAAATCCCACGGACAGAGGAGCCTGGTGGGCTGTACTACATGCATCACAAAGAGCCCTTAGGAGTAAATCACCACCATATGGCCCAGGAATTTCACTTCTAGGTATATTCCTGAAGTGAAGAAAAGATACTAAGTCAACAAGATGCATGAGTCCATTCTTTGCAATCCTATTTGTAATAGCCAAGGTATGGAAGAAACGTAAGTTTCTACTGATAAATTAATGGGTAAAGAAGATATAGGGTATATATATTGATCTCACCATCTCCTTCCCTCCCATGTCTACATGTCCATTCTCTACATCTGTGTCTCTATTCCTGGCATGCAAACAGGTTCATCTGTATAATTATTATAGATTCCATACATATATGTGTGTGTGTGTGTGTGTGTGCGTGTGTGTGTGTGTGTTAGTATACAGTAGGTGTTTTTCTCTTTCTGACTTACTTCACTTTGTATGATAGACTCTAGGTCCACACATATCACTAGAAATGACTCAATTTTGTTCATGGTCGAGTAATATTCCATGTATATATGTAACATATCTTCTTTATCTATTCATCAGTCAGTGAACATTTAAGTTGTTTCTATGTCCTGGTTATTGTAAATAGTGCCACAATGAATATTGGAGTATATGTGTCTTTTTGAATTATAGTTTTCCCAGGGTAAATGCTAAGTAGTGCAAATAGTAGTTATTTTAAGTTTCTTAAGGAACCTCCATACTGTTCTCCATAGTGGCTGTATGAATTTACATTCCCTCCAACAGTGTATGAGGGTTCCCATTTCTCCACATTCTCTCCAGCATTTACTGTTTTTAGATTTTTTGATGATTACCATTCTGGCTGGGGTGAAGTAATACATCATTTTAGTTTTGATTTATATTTCTCCAATAATTAATGAAGCTGTGGTGGTGGTTTAGTTGCTAAGTCGTGTCCAACTCTTGTGACCTCATGGACTATAGCCCGCCAGGCTCCTCTGTTCATGGGATTTTCCAAGCAAGAATATTGGAGTGGATTGCCATTTCCTTCTCCAGGGGATCTTCCTGACCCAGGAATCGAACCCAGGTCTCCCTCATTGCAGGCAGATTCTTTACCGACTGAGCTATGAGGGAAGCCCTAGTGAAGCTGAGAATCTTTCGATGTGTTTGTTGGCTATTGGTATACCTTCTTTGGAGAAATGTCTATTTAGGTCTTCTTCCCATTTTTTTTTTTAAATATTGATTTGCATTAAAAATTTGTATATTTTTAAAATTAATTCCTTGTTAGTTGCTTCATTTGCAAATATTTTATCCCATTCTGATGGTTGTCTTCTCACATTTATTTGCTTTACAGAAGCATTTAAGTTTAATTGGGTACCATCTGTTTGTTTTTATTTGCATGACTCTAGGAGAAGGGTCAAAAAGTTCTTGCTGTGATTTATGTCAAAGAGTGTTTTGCCTATATAGTCCTCTAAGAGTTTTATAGTAACTGGCCTTACATTTAAGTCTAATCAATTTTGAGTTTATTTTCCTGTATGGTGTTAGGAAGTATTCTAACTGTGTTCTTTTAAATATAACTGTCCAGCTTTTCCAGGACTACATATAGAAGAGGCTCTCTTTTTCTCCACTGTTTAGTCATGTCCCCATTTTCAGAGAAAATATGGCCATAGATTTTTAGGCTTTTCTCTGGGCTTTCTATCCTCTTCAATTGATCTATATTTTTGTTTTTGTGCCAGTATCATTCTGTCTTGATTATTGTAGGTTTTTAGTATAGTCTGAAATCAGGAAGCCTGATTACTCAAACTACATTTTTCTTTCTGAATATTGTTTTGGCTATTTGAGATCTTTTATGTATCCATATAACTTATTAATTTGTTGTTGTTGTTGTTCTGGTTTGGTGAAAAAATTCCAATGCTAATTTGACAGGAATTGCATTGACTCTGTAGATTGCTTTAGGTAGTATAGTCATTTTTCACAATATTGATACTTCCAATGCAAGAATGTGGTATATCTCTCCATCAGTTTCTGTCATGTTTTACTTCTTTCATGAGTGTCTTATAGTCTTCTGCATACAGTTCTTCTGGATCCTTTGGTAGGTATATTTGTATGAATTTTATTATTTTTATTTATTTACTTTTGTATTGGTAAATGAGACTATTTCCTGAATTTCCATTTCTGAACTTTCATTGTTAGTGTACAGGAATGCAAGCACTTTCTGTGTATTAATTTTGTATTCTGGGATTTTACTAAATTCATTGATTATCTATAATAGTTTTCTGGAGGCATCTTTAGGGTTTTCTATGTATAGTATCAACCAGTCCATCCTAAAGGAAATCAGTCCTGAATATTCATTGGAAGGACTGATGCTGAAGCTGAAACTCCAATACTTTGGCCACCTGATGCAAAGCACTGACTCATTTGAAAAGACCCTCATGCTGGGAAAGATTGAAGGCAGGAGGAGAAGGGGACAATAGAGGATGAGATAGTTGGATGACATCACCCACTCGATGGACATGAATTTGAGTAAACTTCAGGAGTTGGTGATGGACAGGGAGGCCTTGCGTGCTACAGTCAGTGGAGTTGCAGAGAGTCAGGTATGACTGAGTGACTGAACTGAACTGAAATGATATATAATATCATCTCATCTACAAATGGTGACATTTTAATTTTGTTGTCTTACAATCTAGATTCTTTTCATTTCTTTTTCATCTCTGATTGCCATGGCTAGGACTTCCAACAAAATATGGTCCACTGGAGAAGGGAAAGGCAAACTGGATCATAGAAAAACCAAGGAACTTCCCATAAAAAAAAAATCTACTTCTGCTTCATTGACTATGCTAAAGCCTTTGATTGTGTGGACCACAACAAACTGCAGAATATTCTTAAAGAAATGGGAATATCAGACCACCTTACCCGCCTCCTGAGAAACCTGTATGCAGAACAAAAAGCAACAGTTAGGACTGGACACACAACAATGGACTGGATCAAAATTGGGAAAGGAGTACTTCAAGGGTGTATATTGTGAATCTGCTTATTTAGCTTCTATGCAGAGTACATCATATGAAATGCTGGACTGGGTGATTCACAAGCTGAAATCAAGAATGTCAGGAAAATATCAACAACCTCAGATATGGATACCACTTCAATGGCAATAAGTGAAGAAGAAGTAAAGAGCCTCTTGATGAAGGTGAAAGAGGAGAGTAAAAAGCTGGTGTACAACTAAACATTAAAATAAAACGAAGATCATGGCATCCAGACCCATCACTATATGGCAAATAGATGGTAAAAAGTGGAAACTGTCAGATTTCATTTTCTTGCACTCCAAAATCACTGTGGATGGTGACTGCAGCCATGAAATTATGACACTTGCTCTTTAGATGAAAAGCTATGACAAATATAGACAGAGTACATCACTTTGCTGACACAGGTTCATATAGTCAAAGCTATGGTTTTTCCAGTAGTCATGTATGGATGTGAGATTTGGACCATAAAGAGTGCTGAGAGCTGAAGAATTGGTCCTTTTGAACTGTGGTGCTGGGGAAAACTCTTAAGAGTCCCTTGGACAGCGAGGAGATCAAACCTGTCAATCTTAAAGGAAATCAACTGTGGGTATTCATTGGAAGGACTGGTGCTGAAGCTGAAGCTCCAGTATTCTGGCCACCTGATGTGAAGAACTGATTCATTGGAAAAGATCCTGATGCTGAGAAAGATTGAAGGCAAGAGGGGAAGGGGGCGACAGAAGATGAGATGGTTGGATGGCATCATGACTCACTGGACATGAGTTTGAGCAAACTCAGGGGGACAGTGAAGGACAGGGAAATCTAATGTGCTGCAGTTCATGGGGTCAGAGAGAGTCGGACATGACTTAGCCCCTAAAAAAAACACAACAGGACTTCCAAGACTGTTTGTTGTTGTTGTTGTTGTTTCATTTATTTTTATTAGTTGGAGGCTAATTACTTGACAATATTGTAGTGGTTTTTGCCATACATTGACATGAATCAGCCATGGATTTACATGTGTTCCACATCCCGATCCCCCCCTCCCACCTCCCTCTCCATCCCATCCGTCTGTGTCTTCCCAGTGCACCAGCCCTGCATGAGCCAAGACTATTTTTACTAATAGTTGGAAGAGTAGGCACCCTTGTGCTGTTCCTGATCTTAGAGGAAATGTTTCAGTTTTCACCACTGAGCCTAATGTTTGCTGTGCATATGTAATGTGGCCTTTATTATTTTGAGGTAGGTTCCCTCTGTGCCCAATTTCTAGAGAGTTTTTTTTAATCATAAATGGTTGTTGAATTTTGTTGAAGGCTTTTTCTGCATCTATTGTGGTGATCAAATGGTTTCCATCCTTCAATTTGCTAATATGGTGTATCACATTGGTTGATTTGTGTATATTGAATACTTGCATCCCTGAAATAAAAGCCATTTGGTCATGTTTCATGAACCTTTTAATGTGTTTTTGGATTTTGTTTCTTAGTATTCTGTTGAGGATATTTGCATCTATGTTCATCTGTGATTTTGACCTATAATTTTCTTTTCTTTTTTTTGTGATATCTTTGTTTGGTTTTTGTATTAGAGTGATATTAGCCTCATAAAATGTGTTTGGAGCTATTCCTTCTGAAATTTTCTGGAAAAAGTTTGGAAGGATAGGTGTTTCCTTTTCTCTAAATGTTTGAAAGAATTCTCCTGTGAAGCCATCTGGCCATGAGCTTTTGTTTTTTGGAATTTTTTTAAATTAATTTATTTGTAAATTTAAGGATAATTTATTTACAGAATTGGTTGGTTTCTGCCAAACATCAACATGAATCAGTCACAGGTATACATATGTCCCATCCCTCTTGGAAGATTTTTAATTGTAGTTTCAGTTTCAATGCTTATGATTGATTGGTCTGTTCATATTATCTGTTTCTTCTTTGTTCAGTCTTTAAATGTTGTACTTTTCTAAGAATTCATCCACTTCTTCCAGGTTATAAATTGAGGTGTCAGTTGTAATTTCTCCCTTTTCATTTCTGCCTGCATGCTAAGTTGCTTCAGTTGTGTCCAACTGTTTGTGACCCTATGGACTGTAGCCTGCTATGTTCCTATGTCCATGGGTTCTCCAGAAAGAATACTGGAGTGGGTTGCCATGCCCTTCTCCAGGGGATCTTCCCAAACCAGGGATAGAACTCGCTTCTCTTACATCTCCTGCATTGTCAGACATGTTCTTTAACACCAGTGCCACCTTATTGATCTGAGTCTTCTTTCTGTTCTTGATGACTCTCTAGGAGTTCATTAATTTTATCTTCCCAAAGAACCAGGTTTTAGTTTTATTGATTTCTGCTATTATTTTCTTAATTTCTTTTTCAGTTATCTCTGCTCTGATATTTATGATTTCTTCTACTTTTTTCTTTGTTGTTCTTTCTCTAACCACTTCAGTTATAAGGTTAGGTTGTGTGTTTGAGAAAGTCTTACCTCTTTTTTCTTGAGGTAGAATTATATTGCTATAATGGTTTAGTAACATCCATATATGTTGGGCTGTTTTGCTTTGCTGTCATTTGTTTTTAGGTATACATATATATATGTATATATTGTATATACATATATATGTAAATATATATGTGTATATATATAGTGTATATATGTATATACATGTGTATATACATATATGTGCACGTGTATATATACATATGTACATATATATACACACGTGTGTGTATATATAGTATATATATGTTTATATATATATATATATATATATATATATATATATATATATATATAATACTTCTTCAGTGATTTCTTGTTTATTTAGTAGCATATTGTTTTGCCCCCATGTTTCCGTATTTTTTATATAGTTTTTTTTTCCTGTTATTGATAGCTAATCTCATAGTGTTGTGGTGAGAAAAGTTGCTTGATATGATTTCACTTTTTTTTTTTTTTCAAATTTACCAAGGCTTAACTCACTAGCCAGTATATGATCTATCATGGAAAATGTTCCATGTGCACTTGAGAAGAAATTGTCTTCTGTTGATTTTGGATGGGCTGTTCTACTAATATCAATTAAGTGTATCTGATCTAATGTATCTTTTAAAGCTGTGTTTACTTATTAATTTTCTGTCTTTATGATCTCTCCATTGGTGGAAGTGAGGTGTTAATGTCCCTCACTATGATTGTGCTACTGTCAATTTCCCCTTTTAAGGCTGTTGTTTTGTTGATAAGTTGTGTCTGACTCTTTGTGAACCCATGAGCTATAGTACATCAGGCTCTTCCATCCATGGGATTTTTCAGGCAAGCACATTGGAATGTGTTGTCATTTCCTTCTCAAGGGAATCTTCCTGACCCAGGGATTGAACTCATCTATCCTGCATTGGCATGAATTTGAGTAAACTCCAGGAGTTGGTGATGGATAGGGAGGCCTGGCGTGCTGCAATTCATGGGGTCGCAAAGAGTCAGACATGACTGAGTGACTGAACTGAACTGAACTGAACTGATCCTGCATTGGCAGGCAGATTCTTTACGGTTGAGCCAACAGGGCTGTCAGCATTTGCTCTATATATCAAGGTGTTCCTATGTTGGTTGCATAAATATTTACACTGTCATATGATCTTCTTGGAATGATCCCTTGATCATCATGTAATGTCCAGCCTTTATTTTAAAGTCTATTTATTTCTGATATGAATATTTCTACTCCAGCTTTCTTTTAATTTCCATTTGTGTGAGATATCCTTTTTCCAACACCTCATTTTCAATCTGTATATGCCCTAAGTCTGATGTGGGTCTCTTGTAGACAGCATATGTATGTATCTTGTTTTTGTATCCATTCAGCCAGTCTGTGTCTTTTGATTGGAGCATTTAATCAATTATATTTAAGCTAATTATCGATATGTATGTTCCTATTATGATTTTCTTAATTGTTTGTAGTTTGATTTTGTAGTTCTATTCCTTCTTTTATGTTTCCTGCTTAGAGAATTTCCCTTAGCATTTGTTGTAAAATTGACTTTTGTGTGCTGAATTCTCTTTAGTTTTTACTTGTCTGTAAATCTTTTGATTTAACCATCAAATCTAAATGAGACTCTTGATAGATATAGTAATATTGGTTGTAGGTTTTTCCCTTTCATCATAATAAGTATACCCTTCTACTCCTTCCAGTTTGCAGTGTTTCTGCTGAAAGATCAGCTGTTAACCTTATGGGGATTCCCTTGTATATTTGTGTTGTTGTTGTTGTTTTTCCTGTACTACTTTCAAAATATTTTTTTTTAATTTATATTTTGTCCATTAGGTTAATATATACCTCAACATGTTTCTCCTTTGGTTTTTCCTGTTTGGGATTCTGCACTTCCTGAACTTGATTGACTATTTCCTTTCCCATTTTAGAAAAGTTTTCAACTATAATGTCTTCAAATATTTTCTTAGACTTTTTCTTTTTCTCCTCTTCTAGAACCTCTATAATTCAAGTGTTGGTGAGTTTAATGTTATCTCAGAAGTCTCTGAATTTGTCCCCATTTCTTTCATTTTTTTCCCTCTATTCTACACTGAAGCAGTGTTTTCCACCATTCTATCTTCCAGTTCACTTGTCAGTTTATCAGTTATATGTCTTATGTGTGGATGTGAGAGTTGGACTATAAAGAAAGCTGAGTGCTGAAGAATTGATGTTATTGAACTATGGTGTTGGAGAAGACTCTTGAGAGTCCCTAGGACTGCAAGGAGATCAAACATGTCAGTCCTCAAGGAAATCAGTCCTGAATATTCATGGGAAGGACTGATGCTAAAGCTGAAGCTCCCATACTTTGGCCACTTGATGTGAAGAACTGACCTATTGGAATAGATCCTGATGCTGGGAAAGATTGAAGGCAGGAGGAGAAGGGGATGGCAGAAGATGAGATGGTTGAATGGCATCACTGACTGGATGGACATGAGTTTGAGTAAACTCTGGGAGTTGGTGATGGCCAGGGAAGCTTGGCGTGCTGCAGTTCATGGGTATGCAAAGAGTTAGACATGACTGAAAGACTGAACTGAACTGATGTCTCAGTTATTCTACTGGTGATTCCTTCTAGTGTATTTTCTATTTGAGTTATTATGCTGCTCATTACTGATTATTTGTTCTTAGTTTTTTTAGGTTTGTGTTAGTTTCTTGTCCATTCTATTTCCAGAATTTTGGGTCTTCTTTTCTATCATCACTATGACTTTTGTTCAGCTAGATTTCTTATTTCCTGTTCACTTGTTTTGACATTCTTCCTCTTCTTCTTCTTCTTTTTTTTTTTTTTTTCACCTTGCTCCTTAATTTGTAGCACATTTCCTTGTCTTATCATTTTTTTTTCTAGCTTATTGTGTTTAAGATCTCATTTTCCCACATTGCCAGATCATAGTTCCTCTTGCTTTTGCCCTCTGCCCTTGATGGATAAGGTTGGTCCAGTACTATTGATTGCTCTCTGCTGATTTCAAGGCTCCTGTACTCTGTGGTTTTTAGTCACTGCTCTAGGGTGAAAGGTTTCAGTGACTGGGGGGCCACTCTAAGGTGGTCTTTGAAGCTGCACTCATCTACCCAATCTTGGGTGATGTGCATGCCTCACTCTCACTTTCTCCCTTCTCTCTGGGGCCTTCTGGCTCAGACAGGCTCACTCAGTCTTTTAGCCCAACTCTGGCTTGCCTCCCCTGCAGTCTCTCCTCCCAGCCATGCCTCATGTTCTATGTTGGCCACCAAGTCATAGGTGAGTTGACCCAAAATAGAATATTTCAACTAAAGTCTAGAGCTAATATCCTAGCAGGATAAGTTAATAGGTTCTAAAAATTTTTGTAAATCTCTGAGGAGAAAAGGAGCCTATTTTGGCTTCGGGGAAGGATTGGCAACAGCAAAAGCAGTGCATAAAATGGCAATATTGCCCCCCAAAATCTTGGCTGGATATATAATACTAAGAATAACTACTCTTTTAATGATTGTTTAAGTATCAATTGTATAGATCAGTTAATTGAGACTCAGAAAGCTCTAGAAATTTGGACATTGTTCAGTGGTTTAAAAGATAATGTCAAAAAATGAAAGCAATAGGGTGAAATTATTATCCATTTGGTTGAGAAAGCAGTGATGTAAACTATCTTAACTGGGGTCTCTCCTTTTCTAACCTTTCATGTTATGACCATACATTTATTTCAGATAATTCTTCAAAATCCATTACAATTACCTTTTTTACTTCTTAAATTTATTCCAATGTTTTCATTTATTGCTATTATCTGTATTTTTCCACAGCAAAATAGTTGTAACAATTGGTGATATATGAATGAAGCATAGAGCCTTGACATATATATTTAGGTACTTAATAAATGAGAACTACCATTATTTTTTGATATATAAACTATTATCAATAAAGTATAATTTATCCATGGGAAACTTCCTTGCTTAATAAATAACTGTGACTATATAACATGTTGGGTGCCAGAGGAACTACACAGTTTTATAACACAAGTTTTCCACTTTCTAGGAGTTTGAAGTCTCTTTGTAGTAATAAGCAGTATACAAAGGAAACAAAAGTAACATAATATAATAAGCCTTAACAATTAACATGGATGATGTCTTGGAATAGGAGTTCAGAGAGGACAAGAAACTTTTAAATGGAGGAGCCATGGAAAATTAAGTATTTGGGGAGTATCTTGTATGGGAAACTGAAGTAATAAAGATTCCAAAGTAGAACAGTTCAATGAGGTGTGCCAACTCTTTGTGAGGCACTACACAGAGTTGAAAAGAAAGTACATCCTCATAGGTTAGTGGAATTTTACTGTATCATTATGTCAGCCCCCTTGATCTACTGAGCACTACTGATTCATATATGATGATGATTAGTGGCTTATTTTATGCTAGATTCTATTTAAATCATTTTATATTAATTAATCTCATTTAACTCTGTTAATATAACATATGAAAAGTACAATTATAAGTTCCATTTACAGATGAGTCAAAAGACACCCAGAAAAGTTAACTTTTCCAAAGTCACAAAGTTAATGGCAGAATTTTGAATCCAGTTACTTATTCCAGAGCCCAGAGGCTTAGGAATATTTTACTTATATTTGCCATTCTAAAAAAAAGTACAAACTTCCTTGCTATAGCAACTTTGTAAAAAGTATTTTTTTTTTCAGTGAATAGAGTAATTCAATTCACAACACACCAATAATGGGGAATGAGCACAGTTGAAGATGAAACCTTTGGAGTGGACAGTCTCGGTCAGTTCGGTTCAGTCACTCAGTCGTGTCCAACTCTTTGCGACCCCGTGGACTGCACCATGCCAGGCTTCCCTGTCCATCATCAACTCCCAGAGCTTACTCAAACTCATGGCCACTGAGATGGTGATGCCATCCAACCATCTCATCCTCTGTTGTCCCCTTCTCCTCCCGCCTTCAATCTTTCCCAGCATCAGGGTCTTTTCCAGAGTCAGTTCTTTGCATCAGGTGGCCAAAATATTGGAGTTGCAGATTCAGGATCAGCCCTTCCAATGAATATTCAGGACTGATCTCCTTTAGGGTGGACTGGTTGGATATCCTTGCAGGCCAAGGGACTCTCAAGAGTCTTCTCCAACACCACAGTTCAAAGCATCAATTCTTCAGCGCTCAGCTTTCTTTTCTTTTTTTTTTTTAATTTTTTTATTAGTTGGAGGCTAATTACTTCACAACATTTCAGTGGGTTTTGTCATACATTGATATGAATCAGCCATAGATTTACACTTATTCCCCATCCCGATCCCCCCTCCCATCTCCCTCTCCACCCGATTGCTCTGGGTCTTCCCAGTGCACCAGGCCGGAGAACTTGTCTCATGCATCCCACCTGGGCTGGTGATCTGTTTCACCATAGATAGTATACATGCTGTTCTTTTGAAACATCCCACCCTCACCTTCTCCCACAGAGTTCAAAAGTCTGTTCTGTACATCTGTGTCTCTTTTTCTGTTTTGCATAT
>NC_057419.1:79178591-79191334 GCF_019320065.1 Cervus canadensis
CTCCGTCTGCGCTGCTCAGGCTCCGGCTGTTCTATATGGAGCGCGCCCCGCGCTGCGCGAGGTTCCAGCCCTCGGGTGTTCCACAAAAGCGCGGAAGGAAAAGCTGCGCCTGCTCTCTGTGCCTTCCCCGTCAGAGCGGTCCAGGCAGTGAGGGGCTTGATGGGCGCACTATCCCCAGGTGTGGCACACTCACTCCCTTCCGCGGACCCAGTCTCAGTTTCCGCTGGAGCCAGTCGGGTGCGCGCGCCTTCCGCCCTCTGCGTCCCCAGCCCCAGTCCCGCCCGCGCCGGTCGGGTGCCTGCGCCCTGTGTCTCGCCGCGACCTTCCCCTCCCCCCTGCCTCCTGCCTCCGGCGGGGCTGGGCGGGTCCGCAGCCTGCGACCTCTTCTTGGGACTTTCTCCGTCCCTTTGTTCTGCGAACGGCCGGCAGTGTGTTCCGGCCGGTTAATTTTCTCTCTTTTGGTCTCCCACAGTTCAAGTTGGCACCTCACAGAAGCTCCCTCCGATTGTCCTCAGGGCACTCAGGCCCGGACCCTAGCCCAAGCAAGGCCGCCTAAGACTCCCTTCCCGGGATGGGTCTCCGTCCTTAGCTCTTTTGTCTCACTTTTTATCTTTTATATTTTGTCCTACCTCCTTTCGAAGACAATGGTCTGCTTTTCTGGGCGCCTGATGACCTCAGCTAGCGATCAGAAGTTGTTTTGTGAGGTTTGCTCTGCATTCAGTTATTCTTTTGATGAATTTGTAGGAGAGAAAGTGGTCTCCCCGTCCTACTCCTCCGCCATCTTGGCTCCTCCCTCTAAAAAGTGTGTTTTTGAATGCCCATCTTCACAATACACTCTTGTAGAGGAACAGATGTTTTTCCAAGTCTCCTCAAAACTGACAAACTTTTTGATACTTTAATGATAAATCACATTCTTCCCTTGCTTCTGTGATCATAATGCATAATTAAGACTTTTATATAACTTTTCAGTGTCAGTTTATTAGACTATGATTTATATGGTAGTTGTGAAGGTAAAATGAGGAAATATATTTTTTCAAAGCTTAGCAATATGTACATAGTAAGCTATCAATAATTAATAATAAAATATTTTTGCTATTTATTTAATATTATTAGTCACACATTAAAGTTGTACATAAATATATGTACATATACATTTCCACCTCCCTCATGTGTGTAAATTCTTGCTGGGAAGATATTGAGGAGCTTTTCTCTACTATTCTTGTTATAATTATTTGCAGCTAATATGTGTTTAATAACTATATTGAATTGAATTACAGATTGAAGCTAATTTGAATAATTATGAAAATGTGGAAGGGATAAAATCCTATAGTATTCAAGTGCTCTTAAAAATAAAATTAAGTATTCCCATAGAAATAAAGCTATGCCAGTATATCATAATTTCTATTAAAAAAATGGATTATTTCCATTTATAAATAATCACATTTTTTTTCAAAAACATACTGTCAAGAACAAAAATATGTTCAAACAACATATATATTCATGCTGCTGGATTATATAAGCAATAAACTCTTCTTTCCTATTTTCATCATAAATCCTTATTTTTTTCCTCATACGCTGCTCATCTAGAAGCCTTAACAACCTTGTTAAACACATGTTCTATAAATGAGCCATGGACTTGTAAAGTATTCTGAAGGCTGGACCTCGGAAATATTGATTTTTAGGTTTTCATCATTATCATTTCCGTCATTCATTTGTAGGTTGATCACTGAGCAGCCAGAAATAACTGGGACTGAATAGAACTGACTCTTCAGTGGACAAGTTACTCTTTGCTAATTGACTTTTTGACAAGTGGGATGGAAAAACACATACAAATAAATTGATTTTGGTCACTTTAGCAAACTGTACAGAAATAACCTTTGTCTCAATTTTAAATTACCTTTGCAAGTAAAAAGACAGTTATCACTCATGACCTCCATTTAGTTTACTGATTTTCTTCTTAGATTAAATTTACTTAATTTATAAAATAATAACTAGGAAAGCAAAAATACATACATTGCAATGGGGACTAGGGATTCAAATTTGAATTTCAAAGATAAACTCTTTGGAGGCAGTGAAAAGGACTTTGATAAATAGCTAGGGGATTCATTATGATGCTTAAACATTTATTCTGGTTTAACTTTAAATATATTTTGAGCATAAAATTTATAAAAATGATTGTCACTGAACTTAACAAAGAAATGTGCTATAATTTTACTATTCATATTCAGTAAAATGCTTTAGATAGTAGAGATTATATATAAAATAATGTGAAAGTATATTTAATTGCCTATAGAATACAGCTAGAAACCAAGAGGCTAATGTATTTACTATAGTTGGTCAGGTCAACTGCCTTAAAAACTCAGACTGTAGAACTACTGGTAGATTTCATTACAGCATTAAAATAAATAGTGGCAATTTGTCAATGTCATCTTAGCTTCAACATTTCCTTTTGAAACACCAGGAAATAGTAATCCCAACTAAACTGGCCTTTTCTTTTTTAGAATGCAATGCTCAAAATATGCTTGTTCTTATCAGATAACATTTATATGTTCTTTACAAATTGTTTTTTTTTTTTAAATTTTAATTTCAAGTGTTTAATTGCAAGGTTCTTATACAAACAGAGAAAATACTTTGTTTTTATGTATCTATAGAACATTTTAAAAATCTGATAAAAAAAACTAGACCACACACATAAAATTCTCCCAAAAGAACTAAAAAATCAAGTTCTCTGCCATAGAAAATTAAAATTAAAAATTAACAATAAAGATCTAATTTTTAAAACTTTTACTATATTTAAAACTCCTCCAAAATAATTGTTGGGTCAAAAATCAAAACCAAAGCACAAGATGAGATACTTATGAATTAAAGAAAATATAAGGGATGAATATAAGGATTCATAGGATATATCAGACTCACAACCTTCAATTCTCTCATTATTTTTTAAAAGAATAAATGAGTTAACTAAATGTGAAAATTAAAAAACAGAAGCACATTGGGTAGAAAGATATACTAAAGATCAAATAATGTTTTTAAAAAGTTGACAAATATAAGAATTAATTTTTTGAAGAAATAAGTTATATTTTTGGAAGGTAAAATAAGTAAACTTTGGAAGCAATAGAGTCTATTGATAATTTCCAAACTGTATTAAACACTGAAAATGTTGGAAACACAGAATTATGGTGAGTAAATGGATCAAACAACACATTTTGAAGATAACTGACATAGCATCACTGAAAGGAACTCTAACCGAATTTACAAATCAACATGTATTTTTGAGTCAAAATGAATTTTTGTTTTGTTTTGCCTTGTTTTTCATTAACATCTAATAATTCTACTGTTGATACCACTTATTGTAATGTAATTTTAGTCATTTAGTTCATTTACTAAGATGTTTCAAAATAAAATACCTCTCTAAAATGATCAGAGGAACAGAGAAGCTGAGGGGTGAATTTAAGCAGGACAAATTTAAAGAACTGGGATTTTTCCATCTGGAAAGATAAATGCTGATAAAAGAAATGTCTACAAACCCACAAAGGATACAGGGGGCGGGATATTATTTCCACAGCCAAATCCTCTTAAAGTAGAATGAAAGGACTTTCTTTGCTATTTGAAAATAGAGCAACAAAGGAAAATGAAAATAAATTTTCTACCTAGAAGAATGAATTGTATGAGACTGATTGCCTTAACAGGTAATCATAAGCTGAGAAGATAATTTAAAGGGAAGTTTTAGTTAATTAATGTTTGAGAGTGAATTCTCAGTGATCAGGAATCCATGGTTTAACATCTGCTCTTGTTTAAACCTCTCAATATGTATTTTCCAATTATCTTTCATGTGCCAGGCACTTGATATAGGACAATAATTTAAACCTCTGGTACCCACTGCCATGGAACTTACTATCAAGTAGAGGGCATGAATATTTAACAAAGATTCACTGATTAATATAAATTAATGATTTTCAAATTGTTTTAAATCTTGTGAAGAAAAAGTATTTAAGTGTTTATGTTTCTGAGAGGGTAAAATAAAAATGATAAGCTTAGATCTGAGGGTTTGTACTAAATCAAATATCGGCCTCTCTGAGAAAATAATGTTCAAATTATGACTTGAAAAATGAGTAGAAGTAATTTGATTAAAATGGACAGGCAAAGCACTGTAGACATTGAAAACTCTGTGTAAAGTACTTAGGTGAAAAAAAGTTTTCTGATGCACTTGATGAAAAGCCAATGCAGCTTGATAGGGATTGGATTGAATCTATAGATTGCTGTGGATAGTATAGCCATTTTGACAATATTGATTCTTGCAATCCATGAACACGGTATATTTCTCCATCTGTTTGTGTCCTCTTTGATTTCTTTCATCAGTGTTTTATAGTTTTCTATGTATAGGTCTTTTGTTTCTTTAGGTAGATATACTCCTAAGTATTTTATGCTTTTTGTTGCAATGGTGAATGATATTGTTTCCTTAATTTCTGTTTCTGTTTTCTCATTGTTAGTGTACAGGAATGCAAGGGATTTCTGTGTGTCAATTTTATATTCTGCAACTTTACTATATTCGTTGATTAGCTCTAGTAATTTTCTGGTAGAGTCTTTAAAGTTTTCTATGTAGAGGATCATGTCATCTGCGAATAGCGAGAGTTTCACTTCTTCTTTTCCTATCTGGATTCATTTGATTTCTTTTTCTGCTCTGATTGCTGTGGCCAAAACTTCCCCTATCAAGCTACCAACGATATTTTTCACAGAACTAGAACAAATAAATTCACAATTTTTATGAAAATACAAAAAACCTCGAATAGCCAAAGCAATCTTGAGAAAGAAGAATCGAACTGGAGGAATCAACCTGCCTGACTTCAGGCTCTACTACAAAGCCAGTCATCAAGACAGTATGGTACTGGCACAAAGACAGAAATATAGATCAATGGAACAGAATAGAAAGCCCAGAGATAAATCCAGAAACATATGGACACCTTATCTTTGACAAAGGAGGCAAGAATATACAATGGAAAAAAGACAACCTCTTTAACAAGTGGTGCTGGGAAAACTGGTCAACCACTTGTAAAAGAATGAAATTAGAACACTTTCTAACACTATACACAAAAATAAACTCAACGTGGATTAAAGATCTAAATGTAAGACCAGAAACCATAAAACTCCTAGAGGAGAACTTAGGCAAAACACTCTCTGACATAAATCACAGCAGGATCCTCTGTGACCCACCTCCCAGCATATTGGAAATAAGAGCAAACATAAACAAATGGGACATAATTGAACGTAAAAGCTTTTGCACAACAAAGGAAACCATAAGCAAAGTGAAAAGACAGCCCTCAGATTGGGAGAAAATAATAGCTAACGAAGCAACAGACAAAACATTAAGCTCAAAAATATACAAGCAACCCCTGAAGCTCAATTCCAGAAAAATAAATGACCCAATCAAAAAAATGGGCCAAAGAACTATACAGACATTTCTCCAAAGAAGACATACAGATGGATAACAAACACATGAAAAGGTGCTCAACATCACTCATTATCAGAGAAATGCAAATCAAAACCACAATGAGGTACCATTACACACCAGTCAGGATGGCTGCTATCCAAAAGTCTATAAGCAATAAATGCTAGAGAGGGTGTGGAGAAAAGGGAACCCTCTTACACTGTTGGTAGGGATGCAAACTAGTATAGCCGCTATGGAGAACAGTGTGGAGATTTCTTAAAAAACTGGAAATAGAACTGCCATATGACCCAGCAATCCCACTTCTGGGCATACACACTGAGGAAACCAGATCTGAAAGAGACACATGCACCCCAATGTTCATTGCAGCACTATTTATAATAGCCAGGACATGGAAGCAACCTAGATGCCCATCAGCAGACGAATGTATAAGGAAGCTGTGGTACATATACACCATGGAATATTACTCAGCCATTAAAGAGAATTCATTTGAATCAGTTCTAATGAGATGGATGAAACTGGAGACCATTATACAGAGTGAAGTAATCCAGAAAGATAAAGACCAGTACAGTATACTAATGCATATATATGGAATTTAGAAAATGGTAACGATAACCCTATATGCAAAACAGAAAAAGAGACACAGATGTACAGAACAGAATTTTGGACTCTGTGGGAGAAGGCGAGGGTGGAATGTTCCAAGAGACCAGCATCGAAACATGTATATTATCTAGGGTGAAACAGATCACCAGCCCAGGCTGGATGCATGAAACAAGTGCTAGGGCCTGGTGCACTGGGAAGACCCAGAGGAATCGGGTAGAGAGGGAGGTGGGAGGGGGGATCGGGATGGGGAATATATGTAAATCCATGGCTGATTCATGTCAATGTATGGCAAAAAGCACTACAATATTGTAAAGTAATTAGCCTCCAACTAATAAAAATAAATGGAAAAAAAAGGAAAAAAAAAGCCAATGTAGTTTGAGGTTGATGAAAGAGGAGGAGACTGAAATGAGATGAGACTGTAGAAGTGGTCTGGGTGAATTCAGGTAAGTTATTTAATCACTTTCATACTCTTTTTTTTTTTTTTTTTCTTGTTAGTTAGTAAAACCTGAGGATAATAACAGCACTTACCTCTCTTAATTGTATGTGAGAAGTAAAATAAATCTTATATGTGAAGCACATTTTACAGTGCTTGGCAAATGAGTGCTCCAGACATGTTAGATTTAGCCCATTATTATTTGATAAGCAACGGGGATTATAGTTACATCTTATAGTTACATCTTATAGTTATGCTGTTTGGATGTGAGAGTTGGCCTATTTAGAAAGCTGAGCACCAAATAATCGATGCTTCTGAACGGTAGTGTTGGAGAAGATTCCTGAGAGTCCCTTGGACTTCAAGGAGATCCATCCAACCAGTCAATCATAAAGGAAATCAGTCTTGAATATTCATTGGAAGGACTGATGCTGAAGCTGAAACCCCAATGTTTTAGTCACCTGATGCAAAGAACTGACTCATTGGGAAAGACCCTGATGCTGAGAAAGATTGAAGGAAAGAGAAGGGGACTACAGAGGATGAGATGGTTGGATGTCATCACCAACTCAGTGGACATGAGATTGAGTTAGCTCTGGGAGTTGTTGATGGATAGGGAAGCCTGGTAAGCTGCAGTCGATGGGGTTGCAAAGAGTCAGACACGACTGAGCGACTGAACTAACTGACTGATAGTCATGCCCAAATGGAAATAAATGTGGCTGTACTTTTAGGTGGGACTTTCCAGGTGGCTCAGTGGTAAAGAATCTGCCTGCCAATGCCAGAGATGGCAGTTTGATCCCTGAGTAGGAAAGATACCTTGGAATAGGCAATGGTAACCCACTCTAGTATTCTTGCCTTGGAAATCCCATAGACAAAGGTGCCTGGCAGGCTACAGTCCATGGGGTCACAAAGAGTCAGACATGACTGAGTGACTGAGCACACACGTACTCTTAGGTTGTGTTGGGGAAATCATTTAACCTCTTAAACTCAGATTTTCTCATCTATAAAATAAAAATAGTAACTACCTCATGGGTTGTCTTGAGGCTGAATTAAAATAAAGATAACCAGGACTATAGTGAGGAACAAATAAATATTAGCCTCTATAGATAACCAGTAGCCAACTGAAGAAGTTTGGGAAACATTCTTAACTTTGAGATCTATATCAAGGAGGACAACTTAACCTTTCAACACAATACCCCTTTACTCTCAACCTGAGAAAAATCATGGGGCTGACTTATGTGGCATTTATCAAAGAGGAAAAGGGAAATATGGTGGAAGCTGTCAGACTGATACCATCTACAATTGAGGAGAAATTCCCTCCCCATTCATGCATCACTAAGTACCTACTATGCTGGCAATCTCTGAGCTAAATTCTGGGATAGTAAAGAAAATAACTAGTAGTCTCTGTCCTCAAGGAGCTTATATCACAGATATTTTACTGTATAGTGCAGCAAGTGAGGGATTGTGCAGTTATACCTTGGGCACTGGCAGGAAAGTGTTTATAAATTGGTGGGAATTTTCATTCTAGTAAAAATATACACAGAAGAGAGATTGGAGAGAGGTTGGTTAGATGTGTAGTGTGGTTTGATTTGACTAAAATTTTGGCCTTCATCCAAGACTCCAGAAACATTTTAGGTGTCACTCAGGAACACCAGGTGTAACATAGGAGTAAGGCAGCTCAAAACAATTATTTCAATGCAGTATGGCTATCAGAAGGTGGAGAGATTATAGCATATTCTAAGTTTTAGGAATAAATAATCAGCTTACTAGTTACTTTATCTAATTGTGTGCTACAGATTGTGTCATTTAGCCTCTTGTTATATCAATTTTTTCTAAAGAAAATGAAGACATTAATAACAGTATTGTATCATAAGTTTGCTGGGATGATTGAATAATATAATACAATTTATTTATGCTGCATATTAAGATCACATAAGGATCTTTCACAAAAATGTCAATGACTGATACCCACTGACAGTTTTTTTTTAATTTTTTTTAAAATTTTTTCTCATTTATTTTTATTAGTTGGAGGCTAATTACTTGACAATATTGTAGTGGTTTTTGCCACACATTGACATGAATCAGCTATGGATTTACATGTGTTCCCCATCCTGATCCCCCCTCCCACCTCCCTCCCATCCCATCCTTCTGGGTCTTCCCAGTGCACCAGCCCTGAGCACTCGTCTCATGCATCCAACCTGGGCTGGCGATCTGTTTCACACTTGATAATATACATGTTTCAATGCTATTCTCTCAGATCATCCTACCCTCATCTTCTCCCACAGAGTCCAAAAGTCTGTTCTATACATCTGTGTCTCTTTTTCTGTCCTGCATATAGGGTTATCATTACCATTTTTTAAATTCCGTATATATGCATTGGTATACTGTATTAGTGTTTATCTTTCTGGCTTACTTCACTCTGTATAATGGGCTCCAGTTTCACCCATCTCATTAGAACTGATTCAAGTGTATTCTTTATAATGGTTGAGTAATATTCCATTGGTATATGTATCATGGCTTTCTTTCTTTCTTTTTTTTTTGTTTTAGTTTTACTTCTTTTCCAATTTGGATGACTTTTATTTTCTTTATCTTGCTTAATTGCTCTAATTGTTATTTTTTCATTTATTTTTATTAGTTGGAGGCTAATTACTTTGTGTATTTGTACCACAGCTTCCTTATCCATTCGTCTGCTAATGGACATCTAGGTTGCTTCCATGTCCTGGCTATTATAAACAGTGCTGTGATGAACATTGGGGTGCACATGTCTCTTTCAGATCTGGTTTCCTCAGTGTGTATGCCTGGAAGTGGGATTGCTGGGTTATATGGCAGTTCTATTTCCAGTTTTATTAAGGAATCTCCACACTGTTCCCCATAGTGGCTGTATTAGTTTGCATTCCCACCAACAGTGTAAGAGGGTTCCCTTTTATCCACACCCTCTCCAGCATTTATTGCTTGTAGACTTTTGGATAGCAGCCATCCTGACTGGCATGTAGTGGTACCTCATTGTGGTTTTGATTTGCATTTCTCTGATAATGAGTGATGTTGAGCATCTTTTCATGTGTTTGTTATCCATCTGTATGGCTTCTTTGGAGAAATGTCTGTATAGTTCTTTGGCCCATTTTTTGATTGGGTCATTTATTTTTTCTGTGATTGAGCTGCAGGAATTTCTTGTATATTTTTGAGATTAATCCTTTGTCTGTTTCTTCGTTACCTATTATTTTCTCCCATTCTTAAGGCTGTCTTTTCACTTTGCTTATAGTTTCCTTTGTTGTGCAAAAGCTTTTAAGTTCAATTACGTCCCATTTGTTTATTTTTGCTTTTATTTCCAATATGCTGGGAGGTGGGTCACAGAGGATCCTGCTGTGATTTATGTCAGAGAGTGTTTGCCTATGTTCTCCTCTAGGAGGTTTATGGTTTCTGGTCTTACATTTAGATCTTTAATCCATTTTGAGTTTTTTTTTGTGTGTGTATGGTGTTAGAAAGTGTTCTAGTTTCATTCTTTTACAAGTGGTTGACCAGTTTTCCCAACACCACTTTTTAAAGAGGTTGTAACCCACTGTAAAAAAAATAATAATAATAATAATAAAAAAATTAAAAAAAAAAAAGAGGTTGTCTTTTTTCCATTGTATATTCTTGCCTCCTTTGTCAAAGATAAGGTGTCCATATGTTTCTGGATTTATCTCTGGGCTTTCAATACTGTTCCATTGATCTATATTTCTGTCTTTGTGCCAGTACCATACTGTCTTGATAACTGTGGCTTTGTATTAGAGCCTGAAGTCAGGCAGGTTGATTCCTCCAGTTCCATTCTTCTTTCTCAAGATTGCTTTGGCTATTCGAGGTTTTTTGTATTTCCATACAAATTGTGAAATTATTTGTTCTAGTTCTGTGAAAAATACCATTGGTAGCTTGATAGAGATTGCATTGTATCTATAGATTGCTTTGGGTAGTATCATCATTTTTACAATATTGGTTCTTCCAATCCATGAACACAGTATATTTCTCCATATATTTGTGTCCTCTTTGATTTATTTCATCAATGTTTTATAGTTTTCTATATATAGGTCTTCTGTTTTTTAGGTAGATATACTCCTATTTTATTCTTTTTGTTGCAATGATGAAAGGTATCGTTTCTTTAATTTTTCTTTGTTTTCTCATTGTTAGTGTATAGGAATGCAAGGGATTTCTGTGTGTTAATTTTATATTCTTCAACTTTACTATATTTATTGATTAGCTGTAGTAATTTTCTGGTAGAGTCTTTAAGGTTTTCTGTGTAGAGGATCATGTCGTCTTCAAACAGTGAGAATTTTCCTTCTTCTTTTCCTCTCTGGATTCCTTTTATTATTTTTTTTTCTGCTCTGATTGCTGTGGCAAACACTTGCAAAATTATGTTGAATAGTAGTGGTGAGAGTGGGCACCCTTGTCTTGTTCCTGACTTTAGGGGAAATGCTTTCAATTTTTCACCATTGAGGATAATGTTTGCTGTGTGTTTTTCTTATATAGCTTTTATTATGTTGAGGTATGTTCTTTCTATTCCTGCTTTCTGGAGAGGGTTTTTTTTTTTTTTTTTTTTTTCATAATGGATGTTGAATTTGGTCAAATGTCTTCTGCATCTAATTGAGATAATCATATGTTTTTTATCTTTCAAGTTTGGTAATGTTGATGTAAATTACATTGGTTGATTGCTAGAGTATTAAAGATCCTTTCAGTTCCTGGGATAAGCCCACTTGCGTTATGAATTTATGATCTTTTTAATATGTTGGTTGGAAGTTTCTGTTTGCTAGTGTTTTGCTAAGGATTTGTGTCTATGTTCATCAGTGATATTGGAACTGTAGGTTTTTCTTTTTTTTTTGAACTTTTTCTGGTTCATGTAATTAGGGTTATGGGTGGCGTCAACAGTATGAAGTTGTTTGGGGAGAAGTTTATACTCTTACTTGTGCTGCACATTTTTGCTGTCGGAAGAGTTTGAGTCAAAGAATTATGTGTAGCGGTCTTCTTAAAAGTTTTTGGTAAGATTCAGGCTGTTGCACCCCTCTGGTCCTGGCTTGTTTTCCCCTGGAAGATTATCTGGTTACAGTTCTATTTCCGTGTTGTGATGGGTCAGTTAGGTCTTCTATTTCTTCCTGGTTCAGTTTTTGAAAGTTATACTTTCTAAGAATTTGTCCATTTCATCCAAGTTGTCCATTTTATTGGCATAGAGCTGCTGGTAGTAGTCTCTTATGATCCTTTGTATTTCAGTGTTGTCTGTTGTGATCTCTCCATTTTCATTTCTAATTTTGTTGATTTGGTTCTTCTCCCTTTGTTTCTTAATGAGTCTGGCTAACAGTTTTTCATTTTTGTTTACCTTTTCAAAAACCCAGCTTTTAGTTTTGTTGATTTTTGCTATGGTCTCTTTTGTTTCTTTTGCATTTATCTCTGCCCTAATTTTTAAGATTTATTTTCGTCTATTAACCCTGGGGTTCTTCATTTCTTCCTTCTCTAATTGATTTAGGTGTAGAGTTAGGTTATTTATTTGACTTTTTTCTTGTTCCTTGAGGTAAACATGTATTGCTATGAACCTTCCTCTTTGCACTGCTTTTACATTTTTCCATAGGTTTTGGGTTGTTGTGTTTTCATTTTCATTCATTTCTATGCATATTTTGATTTCTTTTTTGATTTCTTCTATGATTTGCTGGTTATTCAGAAACATGTTATTGAGCTTCTATATGTTTGAATTTTTAATAGTTTTTTTTTTTCCTCTAATTGAGATCTAATATTACTTCATTGTGGTCAGAAAAGATGCTTGGAATGATTTCATTTTTTTTTTTTTAATTTCCCAAGGCTAGATTTATGACCCAAAATGTGATCTCTTCTGGAGAAAATTCCATGTACAATTGAGAAAAAGCTAAAATTGATTTATGTTTTGTCCTATAGATATCAATTATATCTTATTGATATCAATTATGTCTAATTGGTTCATTGTGTGATTTAAAGTTTGTGTTTCATTGTTAATTTTCTGTTTAGTTGATCTATCCATAGGTGTGAGTGGGGTATTAAAGTCACCCACTACTACTGTGTTGTTGTCAATTTCCCCTTTCATACTTGTTAGCATATGCCTTACAAGTTGCAGTCCTCCTATGTTGGGTGCATATATATTTATAATTGTTATATCTTCTTGTATTGATCCTTTGATCATTATTTAGTGTCCTTCTTTTTCTTTTCTCACAGCCTTTATTTTAAAGTCTATTTTATCTGATATGAGTATTGTGACTCCTGCTTTCTTTTTTTTTTTTT
>NC_057419.1:79191344-79334016 GCF_019320065.1 Cervus canadensis
TTTTTTTTTTTTTAATTATCTGATTTTTTTTTTCAGTGGGTTTTGTCATACATTGACATGAATCAGCAATAGATTTACAAGTATTCCGCATCCCGATCCCCCCTCCCACCTCCCTCTCCACCCGATTCCTCTGGGTCTTCCCAGTGCACCAGGCCTGAGCACTTGCCTCATGCATCCCACCTGGGCTGGTGACCTGTTTCACCATAGATAATATATATGCTGTTCTTTCGCAACATCCCACCCTCACCTTATACAGAGTGAAGTAAGCCAGAAAGATAAAGAACATTACAGCATACTAACACATATATATGGAATTTAGAAAGATGGTAACGACAACCCTATATGCAAAACAGAAAAAGAGACACAGAAGTACAGAACAGACTTTTGAACTCTGTGGGAGAAGGTGACTCCTGCTTTCTTTTGGTCTCCGTTTGCGTGAAATAATTTTTTCCAGCCCTTCACTTTCAGTCTGCATGTGGCCCTTGTTTTGTGGTAGGTCTCTTGTAGACAGCATATATATGGGTCTTGCTTTTGTATCCATTCAGCCAGGCTTTGTCTTTTGATTGGGGCATTCAACCCATTTACAATTAAGGTAGTTATTGATAAGTATTATCCCGTTGCCATTTGTTTTGTTGTTTTGGGTTCTCCTTCATACAACCTTTCTGTGTTTCCTGTCTAGAGTAGATCCTTTAGCATTTGTTGAAGAGCTGATTTGATGGTGTTGAATTCTCTGAGGTTTTGTCTGTAAAGCTTTTGAATTCTCCTTCATATCTGAATGAGATCCTTGCTGGGTACAGTAATCTGGGTTGTAGATTGTTCTGTTTCATTACTTTAAGTATGCCCTGCCATTCCCTTCTGGTCTGAAGAGTTTCTATTGAAAAATCAGTTGTTATCCTAATGGGAATCCCCTTGTGTGTTATTCGTTGTTTCTCCCTAGCTGCTTTTAATATTTGTTCTTTGTGTTTGATCTTTGGTAATTTGATTAATATGTGTCTTGGGGTGTTTTGCCTGGGGTTTATCCTGTTCGTGACTCTCTGGGTTTCCTGGACTTGTGTGACTATTTCCTTCTCCATTTTAGGGAAGTTTTCAGCTATTATCTCCTCGAGTATTTTCTCATGGCCTTTCATTTTGTCTTCTTCTTCTGGGACTCCTATGATTCGAATGTTGGGGCGTTTCACATTGTACCAGAGGTCCCTGAGGTTGTCCTCATTTCTTTTGATTCTTTTTTCTTTTTTCCTCTTTGCTTCATTTATTTCTACCATTTTATCTTCTATCTCACTTATCCTATCTTCTGTCTCCGTTATTCTACTGTTTGTTCCCTCCAGAGTGTTTTTGAACTCATTTATTGCATTCTTCTTTATTAATTGACTCTTTTTTATTTCTTCTAGGTACTTGTTAAACATTTCTTGCATCTTCTCAGTCCTTGTCAGTCAGGCTATTTATTTGTAACTCCATTTTGTTTTCAAGATTTTGGATCATTTTTATTATCATTATTCTAAATTCTTTTTCAGGTAGATTCCCTAACTCCTCCTCTTTTGTTTGGCTTGGTTGGCATTCTTCATGTTCCTTTACCTGCTGGGTATTTCTCTGCCTTTTCATCTTATTTAGATTGCTGTGTTTGGGGGTGGCCTTTCTGTGTTCTGATAGTCTGTGGTTCCTTTTTATTGTGGAGGTTTCTCCCAGTGGGTGGGGTTGGATGATTGGCTTGTCAAGGTTTCCTGGTTAGTGAAGCTTCCGTCAGTGTTCTGGTGGGTGGAGCTGGATTTCTTCTCTCTGGAGTGCAATGGAATGTCCAATAGTGCGTTTTGAGATGGGTCTATGGGCTTGGTGTGACTTTGGGCAGCCTGTATATTGATGCTCATGGCTATGTTCCTGCATTGCTGGAGAATTTGCGTGCTATGTCTTGCTCTGGAACTTATTGGCTCTTGGGTGGTGGTTGGTTTCAATGTGGTTATGGAAGCTTTTGGATGATCTTTTATTAAGTAATGTTCCCTGTAGTGAGGAGTTCTCTGGTGTTCTCAGGTTTTGGGCTTAAGCCTCTTGCCTCTGGATTTCAGTCTTATTCTTCCAGTAGCCTCAAGACTTGTCCATCCATACAGCACTGATAATAAAACTTCTAGGTTAATGGTGAAAATATTCTCCATGGTGAGGGACACCCAGAGAGGTTCACAGAGTTACATGAAGAAGAGGAGAGGGAGAAAGGAGATAGAGGTGAGCAGGAAGAGAAAAAGGGGAATTCAAGAGAAGAGAGACAGATCTAGGCAGTACTATGTTCCCTAAGTTTTCTCCGCAGCCCAGAACATTCACAGATATTCACAGAATTGGTTTGAAAAGAGAGGGGGGAGGGAAGAAATAGAGGTGATCTGGGGGAGAAAAATGAGAGTCAAAAAGGGGAGAAAGTAATCAATCCAGTAATCCCACTCCTGAGTAAAAATGGGTACTGAAGTTTGGATTCTTAAATGTCCATAACTGATATCAAATAATGAAAAACAAAGATTAAAAATCTATAGTAGAGGTTAGACTCTTAAAAATACAATATTTAAAAAACACAAAAAAATTTGAGAAATATACATGAAGTTTGCTTTAAAAATAGGGTTCCTCCCCCCCCCCTTTTTTTGCAAGGTTACCATGAGTTGTAAAAATTAAAAAGAGTAATAGAGTAATAATAGAGGACTTTAAAAAAAAGAGAAAGAAAAAAATTAATTAAAAATAATAATAGTAAAAATACATCTAGGAATTTCTCTGGAGCTGTTGTGGGCAGTTTGGGTTCAGTTCAATTTCAGATAGCTCCTTGTTCCAGCTTACACTTCTCAATATCTATAGGCCCTTTCCAGTGTAGTCAGTGTTAATTACAGGGTTTTTAATCTGTTGCACCTGTCACTTCTAAAGCGGTTCCCTTTGTTTATTTGACTTCTGTTTGTAGGTCTCTACAGTGTCTAATTTCTGCTCTGAAACAAGTGGGCAGAGGTGGTCTCTTGTTTAGGTTCATTTGTTCAGTCATGCTGTGGGGAGGGAGGGGCACTGCAAACAAATATCACTGGCGTGTGTGGGGAGTACGCACAGTATTCTGGCCACACTGGGTTTGATCTCACTCACAGCTTGTGTGCTTTCCCCATCTACACTGCTCAGGCTCCAGGCTGCTCTACAGGGAGTGGGCCCTGATTTGCGTGCACTTCCCAGGTCCAAGCCGCTCAGGTTCAGGTTTTTGGGTACTCCACAAAGGCACAGACTTGGTTTTGCCTGCCTTTTGTGCCTTCCCCGTCTGAGCAGCTTAGGGAATCAGGAGCTTGAGGAGCATACTCTCCCCAGGTCCAGTGTGCCTTATACCCTCTTCATCCCAGCCTCAGTTTCCAGGTGTGCAGGTCTGGTGCGCCTTGTGTCTCTTCTGGGGAGCTGATCTCTGGCTGCGACTCTCCAGCAGATGTCAACCATCCAGAATCTCAGGAAGTCTTTGGTTAGAAACTAGAAACCTGTTTGCAGTTTGGTAGGCGTTGCTGTCTCTGAGGCCGAGTTTGCCCCTTTCCCCTCCCCGCTGTCTCCTGCCTCTGTTGGGGGATAGGTCGGTCCACAGCTGGCTAACTCTTCGCTGGAATTGCTTAGTCCTTCTTTTGTTCTGCAAATAGCTGGCAGTGCCTTTGGTTAGGGCTTTTCACAGGTTAATTCTCTGTCTGTCTGTCTGTCTGTCTGTCTGTCTGTCTCTCTCTCTCTCTTGCTATCCCACAGTTTAAGTTGCTATCTCATGTTAGCTCCCTCCAATTGCCCTCAGGGCATTCAGGCCCAGTCCTTACCCTAAGCAATGCCGCCAGTCTCCTCTCCGTTCATCCCCCATTTACTGGTGGTGGATGCGAGCGTCTGGGGTACTTTTCTTCTGGGAGTTGCTTTTAGGCACATAATCTGTGGGTTTTATTTATTTTTCCTCTTGGTTAGGTTGCCCTCTGAGATTCAAAAACTTCCCCCTGACCCACCCAGTGAGAGGGTTTCCTAGTGTTTGGAAATGTCCTCTGTTAGGACTCCCTTGCTGGGACGGATCTCTGTCCCTAACTCTTTTGTCTCTATTTTTATCTTTTATATTTTCTCCTACCTCCTTTTGAAGACAATGGGCTGCTTTTCTGGGTGCCTGATGTCCTCTGCAAGTGATCAGAAATTGTTTTGTGGAGTTTGCTCAGGGTTCAAATGATCTTTCGATGAACTTGTGGGCCAGAAAGTGGTCTCCCCGCCCTATTCCTCCATCATCTTAGCTCCTCCCTCCCCACTGACACTTTTAATCAATTAGTCTCAATGGAGTCTAGAGTGAAAGTGAAAGTCATTCCATCGTATCCAACTCTTTGTGACCTCATAGATTACACAGTCCATGGAATTCTCCTGGCCAGATTACTGGAGTGAGTAGCCTTTAATTACTTTATAAAAGCTCTCTTTGTGATTCTAATGGTTGGCCAGTGTGAGAAACCCTGAGATAATGCATGTAAAGATTTTAGTATAGAATCTAGCATATATTAAATGCTTAAATCTGTTAGGGAACATTAACTAACATTGAAATGGAAATCAAAGCTCTTGTTTGTGAATCCAAACAATGGAATCTACAGACAGCAGACACTCACACAGGCAGAGTTTTATTTCAGAGAGTAGAAGTCCAAAGCTCTCATCATAAAATTGAAAGGGGGAAAAGTGTCCAGAAATATCAGGAATCACAACAGTTTTCCTCTTTGCCAATACTGGCTTGTTCGTTTTTGGTTGTTTTCAGGGCTCTAATGTATGAAATTCCTGACCAATCAGTTTAAAGTCATCATGCATAGTTTGTCAGTTTTATGGCTTTTTTGATCTCTCAGTCCTTGAGTTTTCCTAAGACACTGAGTCTCCATCCCCCTACCTTTTCTCTTGGCCACAAACCATTGTTTAAGGGCCAGATGTATGTCTTAATGTTGATGATTCACCCGGTGTTTCTCAATAATTTGGACATCAATTACTGATTGTCCTGTCATGGGCTCAAATTTTTTATGTCTTTCAGGCCAGGTAGGCATTCCCTTGAATACCAAGGAACTGGAACAGCAAGTATAACTATATATTAATGGAGTTAGATGCATTTGTAAGAAAATAGGTGGAAACTGAAATTGTATTTTTAAAATAAGAAACTGAGACCTTATTCCGTTACTGACTACCTAATAATTTTCTACCTCAACATTGTAGGTGTTATTGTTGATACTATTATAGTTGTTGTTATATTTTACTTAATCAGTTTTGCTAGCAACTTGTCAGCTCTAAATATCTTTAAATGTCCAATGTAGTTTATTCTTTAGCATATGGATTATTTAGAATCAATAGCTTCATTTACAGTGAAATGAATATTTCTAAGTTGCATTTTAAAAATTACTAATTTGTATCTTAATTATTCATCAGTATTAGATTACATTTTTCATGGTTTCTATAGTTTAAAATTGACCAATATTTGCTTTAATATGCAGAATAGGATCAGTTTTTGTACCTAATTGATATCTAATTTTTATATATAACTCAATATTTTTTATTAATTAATTCAAGCCTTCTTTAATCCTTATTGATTTTTTTTAATCTAACAGTTACTGAAAGGAGTTACTGAAAGGAGTTAAATCTATTTGTCTGTTTCTCATTTGACCTATTAGTCTATCTGATAATTAAAAAGCTGTGAGAACTTTTATTTTAGAGAATTTGAAGCTATGCTATCAGAATAATTCAAAATTTAAAATTATTTTCCTTTTTGACTTCTGATTCAAAATGGCAGAGCAGAAATATGTGCGCTCATCTCCTCCTGTGAGAACACCAAAATCACAACTAGCTGTTAAACAACCATCTACAGAAGGAGCCTGAAACCCACCAAAAAAGATACCACTAGTCCAAAGACAAAGAAGAGGCCACAGCAAGATGGTAGGAGGGGCAAAATCATGATGAAATCAAATGCCATAGGTGCTGAGTGGGTGACCCACAAACTGGAGAACAATAATACCAAAGAAAAAATTTCCCACTGTTGTGAAGTTTCTGAACACCACGTCAGGATTCTCATCCTGCGGACATGACAAAGGCACTGGGAATCCTCAGATAATCCGGCCTTGGAGCCCAGCTGGCTCAAACTCATGTCCCTCGAGTCAGTGATGCTATCCAAACAACTCATCTTTTGTCATCCGCTTCTCCTCCTACCTTCAATCTTTCCCAGCATTACAGTTTATATCCAGTGAGTCTGTCCTTCCCATCAGGTGGTCATAGTACTGGAGTTTCAGCTTCAGCATCTGTCCTTCCAATGAACATTCAGGACTGATATCCTTTAGGATGGACTGGTTTGATCTCCTTGCAGTCCAAGGGACCCTCAAGAGTCTTCTTCAACACCACAGTTCAAAAGCATCAATTCTTTGGTACTCAGCTTTCTTTATAGTCCAACTCTCATATCCATACATGACTACTGGAAAAAGTACAGCTTTGAAAAGACAGACTTTGTAGGCGAAGTAATGTCTCTGCTTTTTAATATGCTGTCTAGATTGGTCATAGATTTTCTTCCAAGGAGCAAGTGTCTTTTAATTTCATGGCTGCAGTCACCATCTGGAGTGATTTTGGAGACCAAAAAAAAAAAAAAATCAATCAATAAATAAAGTCTGTCACTGTTTCCATTGTTTCCCCATCTATTTGTCATGAAGAGATGGGACTGGATGCTATGATCTTAGTTTTCTGAATGTTGAGTTTAATAAATTTTCACTCATCTCTTTCACTTTCATCAAGAAACTCTTTAGTTCTTCTTTGCTTTCTGCCTTAATGGTGGTGTCATCTGCATATCTGAGGTTATTGATATTTCTCCCAGCAATCTTGATTCCAGCTTGTGCTTCATCCAGCCTGGCATTTTGCATGACATACTCTGCATATAAGTTGAATAGGCAGTGTGACAATATACAGCCTTGATGTACTATTCCTTTCCCAATTTGGATCCAGTCCATTGTTCCATGTCCGGTTCTAACTGTTGCTTCTTGACCTGCATACAAATTTCTCAGGAAGCAGGTAAGGTGGTCTGGTACTCCCATCTCTTAAAGAATTTTACCCAGTTTGTTGTGATCCACACAGTCAAAGGCTTTGGTGTAGTCAATAGACCAGAAGTAGATGTTTTTTCTGGAAGTCTCTTGCTTTTTCAATGATCCAGAGGGTGTTGGCAATTTGATCTCTTGTTCCTCTGCCTTTTCTAAATCCAACTTGAACATCTGGAAGTTCATGGTTCACTTACTGTTGAAGTCTGGCTTGGAGAATTTTGAGCATTACTTTGCTAGCATGTGAGATGAGTGCAATTGTGTGGTAGTTTGAACATTCTTTGGCATTGCCTTTCTTTGGATTGGAATGAAAACTGACCTTTTCCAGTCCTGTGGCCACTGCTGAGTTTTCCAAATTTGCTGGCATATTGAGTGCAGCACTTTCACAGGATCATCTTTTAGGATTTGAAATAGCTCAGCTGGAATTCAATCATCTCCACTAGCTTTGCTCGTAGCGTTGCTTCATAAAGCCCACTTAACTTCGCTATTCAGGATATTTGGCTCTAGGTGAGTGATCACACCGTCATGATTATCTGGGTCATGAATAATTTTTTTTTTAATTTAGTTCTTCTGTGTATTCTTGCCACCTCTTTTTAATATCTTCTGCTTCTGTTAGGTCCATACCATTTCTCTCCTTTGTTGTGCCCATCTTTGCATGAAATGTTCCTTTGGTGTCTCTAATTTTCTTGAAGAGATCTCTGTTATTTCCCATTGTTTTACTAAAGGAAAAGCCATATTACAGAAAATTAATCAGGATTAAAAACAAAACAAAACAAACAAACAAACAAACAACAACAAAAAAAAAAAAAAAACAGAAAGTTGTGTCCCAGATGAAGGGACAAGACAAAACCTCAGAAGAACATCTAAATGAAGTGGAGATAGGCAACCTTCCAGAAAAATAATCCAGAATAATAATAGTGAAGATGATCCAGGTTCCCAGGAAAACAATACAGAAGATGCAAGATTTGTTTACCAAAGACCTAGAAGAACTAAGGAACAAACAAAGATAGATGAATAATACACCAGAAGGACTCAATACCAGAATCACTTAGGCAGAAGAACTTAATAACCTGGAGGACAGATTGTAGAAATCACTGTCACAGAACAGAATATAGAGAAAAAAAAAATGCAAAGAAATGAAGAGAGCCTAAGAGACCTGTGGGGAAACATTAAATGCACAAACATTCACATTATAGGATTCCAAAAAGAAGAGAGAGAGAAAGGATCTGAGAAAATATGTGAATAAATCATAGCTGAAAACATCCCTAACTTTGGAAATGAAATGGTCAACCAAATCCATGAAGCACAGAGATTCCCAAGCAGGATAAACCCAAAAAGGAAGACCACAAGACACATAGTAATCAAACTGACAAAAATTAAAGACAGAGATAAAATATCAAAAGCAACAAGGGAAAAATGACAAATAGCATACAAGGGAACTCCCATCAGGCTATCAGCTGATTTCTCAACAGAATCCCTACAAGCCAGAAGGGAATGCATGATACATTTAAAGTGATGAAAAGGAAGAACCGGCAACCAAGACTACTCTACCCAGCAGACTTTCCTTTAGACTTGATGGAGAAATCAAAAGCTTTCTAGACAAGCAAAAGTTAAGAGAATTCAGCACCACCAAACCAGCTTTATAACATGTGCTAAAGGAACTTTGCTAGGCAGGAAACACAAGGAAAAGACTTAACAGAAACTAAATCCAGAACAACTAAGAAAGTGGTAATAGGATCATACATATTGATAATCACCTTAAGTGTAAATGGATTAGCTACACCAACCAACTTAGATAAGCTTGACAAATGAAAACATGTGCATGTATACACTTCCACTTACCACATTACCTTGCTTGGCCCCTCAAATTGTATGTAATTATGCCATATTCTTAAGTTAACTATGTTCTCACTATGGCTTGCAATTTTAATTATCTCATATTTTTGGTCTGGCTATTGATTGTGAAAACCGATAAACATCTTTTACTATTGTGATATTGTAACTATTACTAACTTAATACCATTATGTCATGATTGGTAAACAGAAAGATAATAGAACTCTATATCACCAAAACTATAACAGAAAAAAAAATAACTGTAATCACTTATTAAAATCCAAAGGCATATCAGAAGTATTTTGAAAATTTTGTAAAAATACAAATGCTCAGGTATTGCATTTTTTCTCCAGATATTTTTCTAATTAGCAATCATGTTTAAAGACAACTGGATTATATGATGGTCTTTTATTCTTTTCTAGTTTGTTTCACTTTTTCTATTCAGTGCTCACATTTCTATTCAGTGCTCACATTTCATTTAGTTTGTGTTTTCCAATTTCTCAATCTCTTCTTTTTTTGATGTTCTTTCTTAAGCATTTATCAAGCATAGTAGAGAAGCTTTTGTATACATATATAAAAATAATATATGTAATAAAATATATTAGAAAACTTATGAATTTTCCCAAACTAAAAAGTTTATTACATTTTTATCCCACTTGTTTGACTTCATATGAATTGTTGCTCAGTTGCTCAGTCATGTCTGACTCTCTGCAA
Source organism: Cervus canadensis (assembly GCF_019320065.1). NCBI lineage: Eukaryota > Metazoa > Chordata > Mammalia > Artiodactyla > Cervidae > Cervus > Cervus canadensis. Next base: position 79,200,930 of record NC_057419.1, read on the forward strand.
CCCCATAGACTGCAACAAGACAGGCTTCTCTTTCCTTCACTATCTCCTGGAGTTTGCTCAAACTTATGTCCATTGAGTCAGTGATGCCATCCAACCATCTCATCCTATGCCATCCCCTTCCTTTCCTGCCTTCAATCTTTCCCAGCATCAGTGTCTTCACATCAGGTGGCCAATATATTGGAGTTTCAGCTTCAGCATCAATCCTTAGAGTGAATATTCAGTGTCGATTTCCTTTAGTACTGAGTGGTTTGATCATCTTGCTATCCAAGGGAATCTCAAGAGTAATCTCCATTAACGCAGTTCAAAGGTATCACTTTTTCAGCTCTCATCCTTTTTTTTATTGTCCAGGTCTCACATCCATGCATGATTACTGGAAAAACCATAACTTTGAATATACAGAACTTTGTAGGCAAAATAATGTCTCTGCTCTTTAATACACTGTCTAAGTTTGTCATTACTTTTCTTCCAAGGGGCAATAGTCTTTTAATTTTGTGGCTGAATTCACTGTCCACAGTGATTTTTGAGCCCAAGGAAAAGCTGCTCTTGGAAAAAAGCCATGCCTCCACCAGCAACTCCCAGTCATACATAGGTAAGTCTGACTCAGTCTCTTGTGGGCTCACTGCTCCTTTCTCCTGGGCCCTGGTGTGCACATGGTTTTGTTTGTACCCTCCAAGAGTCTCTGTTTCTCCAGTCTTGTGGAAGCTCTGTAATCAAATTCTTCTGACCTTCAAAGTCAGATTTCCGTGGGATACTCAGTCCCTTTGTCAAATCCCCAGGTTGGGAAGACTGTTTTAGGGCCTAAACCTTTTGCAGCAGTGTGAAAACTTCTTTGGTATAATTGTTCTCCAGTTTGTGAGTCACCTACCCAATTCCTCTATAGTAGAGCTAATGGCTACCTCCTTTAATGGGGCTTATGCCACATGCTACACCTCCCAGGACTGTTGTTGCCAAAGCCTTTGTCCCTGTGGCAGGCCACTGCTGACTCATGCTTTGCAGGAGACACTCAAACACTCAAAGGCAGCTCTGGCTCAGTCTTTTGTAGGGTCACAACTCTTTTCCCTGGGTCTTGTTGCCCACGAGGTTTTGTTTGTGCCCTCCAAAATTCTCTGACATATGAGGTTTAATTTAAACACAATTGCACCCCTCCTGCTGTCTTGTTGTGGTTTCTCCTTTGCCTTTGATTGGGGTATATCTTTGTTGTTGTTGTTGTTGTTGTTGGTTTCCAACATTCTCCTGTGGATGCTCGTTCAGCAGCTAGTTGCAACTTTTATGTTTTCACAGATGAGCACACACATCCTTCTACACTGTCCTCTTAGGAAGTCAGTATGAATATTATGCTAGATTTCTAATTTAAACAAACTAGATATGCAACAAGCAGCAAAGGTTTACTGTATAGCAAAGGAAACTATAGTCAACATCTTGCAATAACTGTGATGAATGGAAAATAATTTCAAAATAATATATGTGTATATGTATAACTGAGTCACCTTGCTGGTCATCTGAAACATTGTAAGTAAACTATACTTTAAAAGACCTGTATACAACAGAGTGAAGTAAGCCAGAAAGAAAAACACCAATACAGTATACTAACACATATATATGGAATTTAGAAAGATGGTAACAATAACCTTATATGCAAGACAGAAAAAGAGACACAGATGTATAGAACAGACTTTTGGACTCTATGGGAGAAGGTGAGGGTGGGATGATCTGAGAGGACAGCATCGAAACATGTATATTATCAAGTGTGAAACAGATCGCCAGTCCAGGTTGGATGCATGAGACAAGTGCTCAGGGCTGGTGCACTAGGACGATGCAGAGGGATGGGATGGGGAGGGAGGTGGGAGGGAGGTTCAGGATGGGGAACACATGTAAATCCATGGCTGATTCATGTCAATGCATGGTAAAAACCACTACAATATTGCAAAGTAATTAGCCTCCAACTAATAAAAATAATTAGAAAAAAATTAAAAAATAAAAAGACTAATGGACCATCATAAAAAATAAAATAAAATAAAAGACCTGTATACAGAAAACCATAAAACACTGATGAAAGAAATCAAAGATGACACAAATAGATGGAGAAATATACCATGTTCTTGTGTTGAAAGAATCAATAGAGTGAAAATGAGTATCCTACCCAAAACAATCTATAGATTCAATGCAATCCCTATCAAACTAACAAAGACATTTTTCACAGAACTAGAACAAATAACTTCACAGCTTATATGGAGACACTAAAAACCTTGAATAGCCAAATAAATCTTGAGAAAGAAGAATGGAACTGGAAGAATCAATCTTCCTGCCTTCAGACTATACTACAAAGGTACAGTCATCAAGACAGTATGGTACTGGCACAAAGACAGAAATATATGGATCCAGAGAACATAATAGAAAGCCCAGAAATAAATCCATGCACCTATGGACACGTTATCTTTGACAAAGGAGGCAAAAATATGCAATGAAGAAAAGACAGTCTCTTTAACAAGTGGTGGTGGGAAAACTGTTCGACTATGTGTAGAAGAATGAAATTAGAACACCTTGGAACACCATACACAAAAATAAACTTAAAGCAGAATACAGACCTAAAAATGTAGGACCAAAAACTATAAGATTCTTAAAGGAAATCATAGGCAGAACACTCTCTGACATAAATCACAGCAAGATCCTCTATGACCCACCTCTCAGAGTAATGGAAATAAAACCAAAAATAAACAAATGGAACCTAGTTAAACTTAAAAGCTTTTGCAAAATGAAGGAAACTATAAACAAGGTGAAAAGGCACCCTTCAGCATGGGAGAAAATAACAGCAAATGAAACAATTGACAATTAATCTCCAAAATATACAAGCAGCTCATGCAACTTAATACCAGAGAAATGAACATCCCAATCAAAAAGTGGGCCAAAGAAATAAAGAGACATTTCTCCAAAGAAGACATACAGATGGCTGGTAAACACATGAAATGATGCTCAACATCACTCATTATTACAGAAATGCAAATCAAAACCACAATGAGGTATCATCTCATGCTGGTCAGAATGGCCATCATTAACAAATCTACAAGCAATAAATGCTGCAGAGGGTGTGTGGGAAAATAGGGAACCCTCTTATAGTGCTGTTGGGAGTGAAAACTGGTACAGCCACTATGGAGAACATTGTGGAGATTCCTTAAAAAGACTGGGAATAGAACTGTTCCCAGTATACGACCCAGCAATAGAATACGATCCAGCAATCCAACTGTTGGGCATACAACTCGAGGAAACCAGAGCTGAAAGAGACCCATGTACTCCAATATTCATTGCAAAACTGTTTACAATAGCTAGGACACGGAAGTAACCTAGAGGTCCGTCAGTAGACGAATGAATAAGGAAGCTGTACACATACACAATGGAATATTACTCAGCTACAGAAAGGACCATATTTGAGTCAGTTCTAATGAGGTGGATGAACCTAGAGCCTATTATACAGAGTGAGGTAAGTCAGAAAGAAAAAGATAAATACAGCATATTAACTCATACATGTGCAATTTAGAATGAGGGTAACGACAATCTTATATGTAAGGCAATGAAAGAGATAAAGTTGTAAAGAAAAAAAAAACACTTTTGGAATCAGTGGGAGAAGGCAAGGGTGGGATTTGAAATAATAGCATTGAAATATGGACATTACCATATGTAAAAGAGATGACCAGTACAAGTTTGATGCATGAAGCCAGTCACCTGAAGCTGGTGCTCTAAGACAACCCAGGGGGATAGGGTGGTGAGGGTGGTGGAAGTGGGGGTTCAGGATGGGGGACACATGTATATCTGTTGCTGATCATGTTGATGTATGGCAAAAACTATCACAATATTGTAAAATGATTTTCCTCCAGTTAAAATTAATTAACTAAAAATAACTAGAATATATATATTAAGAAAAATAAAGTTATTTTGCTTTCTTATTAGATTGATACATTTTTCTTTATAAAATATTTCTTTCTTTCTACCAATACTTCTTGAGCTAAAGTTTTTTTTTTTTTTTCTTAGGTGGAGTAAAACCAGTCCAGCTTTCTTCTAGCTGATATGTATCTACCATGCATCATTTGTTATCTATTTGTCCAATTTGTGCTTTGACCCTTTTTTCACTTATTTTGCCTTCATTTGAATTAATCAAATTTATTGTCATTATCATCATTCTTCTCCATTTATTCTCCATTATGTTATTAATTATATATTTAAAAGATTATATTTTTAGAGATTACATCAGAGATTATAGCATGCAGCCCTGACATAAAACAGTATTTTTACCATTTTCAAATAATGCAAGGACTACGGATAATTTTAATTCAGTTTACCTTTCCTATCATTTGTGCTACCATTATGCATTTTAATTATATTATATGTATGTGTGTATATACATGCACATATGTACATATATGTTTGGAATACAGAAGACATCACTATTTCTAATTTTGCAAAGTTAATATTCACTTATTATTCATATATTTCTAATTAATTTTATTGAGATACTATTTACACAGTAGCATTGTATAAATTTCAGGTATGCACAGAAATTGATTGGTATATCCAATATCTATATATATCCAATATATATTACCAATTGATATATATTGGTAATCTTTGGTATATGATTACCACTATAGCTTTAGCTAACACTTCCATCCCATGACATGAATATCATTTCCTTTTTGTGGTAAGCACATATGAGATATAGTTTCTTAGCAGTTTTGAATATGAAGACACTATTGGTGACTATAATCACTATGCTCTATATCAGATCTCCAGAACATGTTCATCTTCTATTTGCAATTTTGACAAGTTAACATTTCCCATGTTCATCCTTCTCCAGCTCCTGATAATCACCATTCTACTCCCTGTTTCTATGAGGTTGGCTATTTCAGATTCCACATATAAGTGATATCTTACAATATTTGACTTTGTCTGGTTTATTTCACTAAGGATAATGCCCTCAAGGTCCAAATGGTTGTCCCAAATGGCAGTATTTCTTTTTTTCTGATAATTGAATACTATTCCATTGTGTAAACAATCCTATCACATCTTCTTTATGCATTCATCCATTCACAGACACACAAAATGCTTCCATATCTTTTTTTTTTTATCAAGAATAATTCTGAAATAAACATGGGAGTGCAGATATCTTTTTGATATCCTGTTTTCATTTGCTCTGAATATACACCCAGAAGTTGAATTAATGGATCATACGTAGCTCCAGGATTTTTTTAATTTATTTTTTTAATTAGGAACCACCATACTCTTTTAATAGTGGCTACAGAAATTTTTACATTCCAACCAGCAGTGCACAAGGGTTTCTTTTTCTTCACATTCTCATCAACACTTGTTTTATCCTCCTGATAATAGCTGTTCTAATAGGTGTGAGGTAATATCTTCTTTTGGGGGAGATATTATTTGAAGTATATTTGATTTATAATATTAAATTATTTTTGGATAAACACCATAGTGATTCATGTTTTCATGGATTATTGTCCACTTAAAGTTACTACAAAATAATGATTATTATTTCCCTGTGCTGTGCAATACATCTTTGTTGCTTATTTATTTTATACACAGTACTTTGTGTCTCTTTATTTTTTTTATTTTGTTGTTGTTGGAGTATAGTCGATTTACAATGCTGTGTTACTTCCTACTGTACAGCAAAGTGAATAAGTTATATGTATACCTATGTCCACTCTTTTTTTGATTACTTTTCTCATGTAGGTCATCACAGAGTATTGAGTAGAGTTCCCTGTGCTAAACAGTAGTTTTTTGTTAGTTATCTATTATATATACAGTAATATATATATAAATTACAATCTTCCAATTTATTCCTTCCCTTTTCCCCCTCCTGGTAATCATAAGATTATTTTCTACATCTGTGACTCTATTTCTGCTTTGTAAATATGTTCATTTGTACCATTTTTTAAAACATTCCATATGTTTACAAATATTTTTCCCATTCTGTAGGTTAAGGATCTTGGAACAAATTTCCAATATGGAGTGGGGAGCAATTCCCACAACATCAAACAATTTTGCAACATCAACTGTGCGACCTACAGTTCAATTCAATTCTGAAACCAACCACCTGGACTTTATCACTAGATTTCACAGGTTAAGCCCTCAGTGCTACAAGACTTTCCCTCCCAACTTCAGAAGTCAGTCACAAAACCAGGTTGTCACCTGTGCTTTTGAACTACAAGCTATAGATCAGAGGTTCTAAGAACCTCATCCTTGGGCTTAATTAATCTGCAGGAGAAGTTCTCAAAACTCAGATAAGCATTTTACTTACTTGATCATTGGTTTATTGCAAAAGGACAGAATTCAGGAACAGCTTAATGGAAAAGATGCAAAGGGCAGATTAGGTGTGAAGGGCCATAGGGTTTTAATGCTCTCTCCAGTCAAGCCATTATGTCTTCATATGTTAACTTACTCAGAAGCTCTCCAAATCTTTTGTTTTAGGTTTTAATGGAGGTACTGTTTTGTAGGTATGATTGATTAAATTATTGAACGTTGGTGCTCAATTCAACTTCTAGCCTGTCTTCTTTCCCTGGAGGTCAGGAGGGTATGAGAGAAAGTCCCAACTCTCTAATCATAGGTTTGGTTCCTCTGGTGACCAGCTCCTTTGCTAATATTCTTTCCAAAATTTACCTCTAATGTGTGTTAATACACAATATAAAACAACATTTTGGTTCTTATCACTTAGGAAATTCCAAGGGTTTTAAGAGCTTTCTTCCAGGAACAGAGACACAGAGAAAGCATATATTTTTTATTGTAAATCGTAATTTCACAGTTGACTTTTCATTTTGTTTTTTTGTTTCTTTGGCTATGCAGAAGGAGTCACATTTGTTGATTATTTTTGTTTTTGTTTCTTGTGCTTTTGGAGTCATATCCAAATACTCATTGCCAGTATCAACATCAAGAAGACTTTCCTATGTTTTCTTCCAGGAATTTTGAAATATCAAGCCTTAGTTTAAGTTTTTAATCCATTTGAAGTTAATTTCTGTGAGCAATATAAGAAAGAGTTCTAGTTTCTTTCTTTCTTCATGTGTGTGTGTGTGTGTGTGTGTGTGTGTTTTACAGTTTCCCCAGCACCATTTGTGCAAGAGATAATCCTTCCCTATTGAGTGTTTTTTGCCACTTTGTCAAAATATTGGTTGACTATATATATAGAAGATTATTTCCAGACTCTCTTATCTCTTCTGTTGGTTTATATTTCCATCATTATGGCAATGTGAAAGTGAAAGTCGTTCAGTCTTGTCTGACACTTTGAGACCCCATGGACTATAACATCCATGGAATTCTCCAGGCCAGAGTACTGGAGTGGGTAGCCTTTCCCTTCTCCAGGGAATCTTCCCAACCCAAGGATCAAACTCAGGTCTCCCGCATCACAGGTGGATTCTTTACCAACTGAGCCACAAGGGAAGCCCAAGAATACTGGAGTGGGTAGCCTATCCCTTCTCCAGTGGATCTTCCCAATCCAGGAATCAAACTGCAGTCTCCTGTATTGCAGGCAGATTCTTTACCAACTGAGCTATCAGGGAAGCCCCAATAGCATATTATCATTGTAGCTTTTTAGTAGCTTGAAATCAGGAATTATGATGTCTCTGGATTTACTCTTCTTTCTCATGATTGTTTTGGCTACTTGGCGACTTTTGAGGTTCAACACAGATTTCAGAATTTTCTTTTCTATTTATATGAAAATTCAATAGAAATTATATAAGGATCTTATTTAATTTACAATTGACTTCTGGTAGTATGGACATTTTGTCAATAGTTAGTATCCCAATCCATAATCTCAGATAAATACCCATTTGTTTGCATCTTCAATTTCTTTCATCAGAGTATTGTAGTTTTTATTTTATAGTTCTTTAACTTCCTTGGTTGAATTTATTTCTCATTCTTATTTTCTATGATATTGAAAGAAAATTTTAAAGTTCTTTTCAAGATATTTTATTGTTGATTTATAGGAACACAACTGATTTCTCTATGTTTATTTAATATTCTGCAACTCTTCTCAATTTATTGATTAATTCCTACTGTTTGTTGAGTTTTTAGGATTCTCTTTTTGTAATATCATATCATTTGCAAATAACTATTTCACTTTGCCCTTTCCAAAGTGGAAAACTTTTATTTATTTATTTATTTTGTCTTTTCTACTTGCTTGAGATAGTACTACTATGTTGAATAAGAATGGTGACATTGTACACCTTTGTCTTGTTCCTCAAATTAGAGAAAATCTTTTTTTTGAGAAAATCTTTTAATTTTCATCATTGACTATAATATCAGCTCTGAGTTTGTCATATATTACTTTTATTATATTGAGATCATTTCTTTAGCACCAAATTTGATGAGACTTTTTTATAAAAAGATGTTATTTTTTTTTCATTTTTTTGCATCTATTGGAATAATTAAGTTTATATTTTAATCATTTAATTTGATATATCATATTTATTGATTTGTATATATTGAGCCACCTTTGTATCCCAGGAATAAATGCCACTTGGTTTTGTATATAATTCTTTTCATATTGAGCTTTCCAATATTTTATTGAAAAGTTTTCATCTATTTTCATTAGGGATATTGATCTATAACTTCTTTTTGTTTTGTTTTGTCTTCAGTGTCCTTATCTAGTTTAGTACCAAGGTAATGTTGGCCCTGAAAAGTGAATTTACAAATGGGTGCTCTAGTCAAATTTTCGGAAGAGTTTGAAAAGGACTGGTTTTAGAAAATCTTTAAATGTTTGGTAAAATTCACCAGTGAATATATTTGGTCTTGAGCTTTTCTGTATTAATATTTTTTGATTAATAATTAAATCTCCCATGTGTTATTAGTATGTTCAGATTTCTATTTTTCTCTTGGTAGCTTGTCCATTTTTAGGAATGCATTTTTTTTTTTTTTTCTGGATAAAAGGACCTTCCTGCCAATGCAGGAGACATAAGAGATGTAGGTTCGATCCCTAGGTTGGGAAGATCACCCGGAGGAGGGCAAGGCAACCCACCTCAGTATTCTTTCCAGGAAAATTCCATGGAGAGAGGAATCTGGCAGGCTACACTCCATGGGATTGCAGCGTCATACATGACTGAAGTCATTTAGAAAAAAAAAAAAAAACAAACATTTATTCTAAGTTATCCAGTTTGTTGGTATACAAAACAAATAATTGTTCATATTATGGTCCTCTATATTTCTATGGTATCAGTTTTAACATCTTTCTTTTATTTCTGATTTTATTTAACTCTTCTTTCTTTCTTAGTCTAGCTAAAGATTTCTCAATTTTGTTTATCTTTTTGAAATACCACTTAGCTTTGCGAAGCTTTTGTGTTTTTTCCCCATCTTTATATTATTTACTTCTGACCTTTCTTATTTCATTCCTTCTGTTAACTTTAGGCTTAGTTCATTTTCACTCTTTTTTTTTCTTCCCTCTAGTCCCTGGAGGAGTATAGTTGAACTGTATATTTAAGATCTTATTTCCTAGTGCAGATGTTTATTGCAGCAACCTTCCATTCCAGAACTGCTTTTGCAGCATCCTGTGGGTTTTGGTGTGTTGTTTTTCAGTAGTTATTTCTTTTGAGTTATACTTTCATTCTCCTTTTGATTTCTTCTGACATTGTTTGTTCAGAAGTGTGCTGTTTAGTTTCCACATGTTACTAAATTTTCTAGCTTTTCTCTTGTTTATTTCTAGCTTTGTATCATTTTGATCAGAAATATACTTAGAATAATTTTAATTTTCTTACTTTGCTAAGGCTTGTTTTGTCATCTATCACATGATCAATCCTGGAGGTTTGTCCATGTGTACTATGGAGGAATGTGTAGCAGTAGAATGACTGCTATGGATGGAATGTTCTGCAAATGTCTATTAGATGTAATCTGTCTAATGTACGACCTGTATGCAACATTTATTTTTTGATTTCTTCCTAGACTAACTGTAATGCTGAAATTGCTGTGTTGAAGTCCTCTACTATTAATGTACTGTTGTTTATTTCTCCCTTCACACCTATTAGTATTTGCTTAATACTTTCAGGTGTGCCATGTTGAGTGTACATTGCTGTTCAATTGCCAAGTTGTATCTGACTCTTTGCAACCCCATGGACTGCAGTATGCCAGGCTTCCCTGTCCCTCACCTTCTCCCAGAATTTGCCCAATTTCATGTCCACTGAATCTGTGATGCCATCCACCCATCTCATCCTCTGTTGTCCTCTTTTCCTTCTACTTTCAATCTTCACCAGCATCAGGGTCTTTTCCAGTTAGTCACATATCTTCTTGATGAATTGACCTCTTTGTCATTATATGATGACCATCTTTGTCTCTTGTTTCCATTTTTGTTTAAGCTATCTTTTGTATAAGAATAGCTACCCTTACTTTATTTACATTTCCACTGGAATTGAATATACTTTCCATTCTTTGACACCATGAGTGCAGTAACTCTGAAGTGAAATCCTTGTGCTTAAATCTGAAGTGAGTCTATTGCAGGCAGCATAGACTTGTGTCCTTTTTTTTTTTTTAATTCACCTAGCCATGTTGTGTCCTTGAATGGTGAATATTTATATTTAGAGTAATTTATATTATCACATTGTATTTATTTTATAATTAATTATAATCCCATACAATTCCATTACTCCATGGCACGTACATGGGGAAATAATGGAAACAATGACAAATGGAAACAATGATTTTATTTTCTTGGCTCCAAAATCACTGCAGATGGTGACTGCAGCCGTGAAATTAAAAGCTGCTTGCTCCTTGGAAGAAAAGCTATGACCAACCTAGATGGCATATTGAAAAGCAGAGGCATCACTTTACCAGCAAAGGTATATATAGTCAAAGTTACAGATTTTTCAATAATCATATAGGGATGTGGGAAATGAACCATAAAGAAGGCTGAGTGATGAAGAACTGATGCTTTTGAATTGTGGTGCTGGAGAAGAATCTTGAGAGTCCCTCTAACAGCAAGATCAAACCAGTCAATCTTAAAGGAAATCAACCCTGAAAATTCATTGGACAGATTCATGCTGAAGCTGAATCACCAATACTTTGGCTACCTGATGTGAAGTGCTTACTCGTTGGAAAATACCTTGATGCTGGGCAAGATTAAGGGCAGGAGGAGAAGAGGGTGATAGAAGATGAGATGGTTGGGTAACATCACTGACTCAATGGACAGGAGTTTGAGCAAACTCAGGGAGATAGCAAAGGACAGGCAAGCCTGGCATGCTGCAGTGTATTAGGTTACAAGGACTTACAAATGCCATCATATTAATTGCTTTGTGGTTGTTTTGTAGTTCTATTGTTTTTTGTTTCCTCTGTTATTCCCTATATTTGTATATTGGTGTTTTTATGATGATATACTCTGATTCCCCTTTCTTTATCTTTTAGAATGCACTTTAGGTTTTTGCTTTGTGGTTATCATCCAGTTCAGTTCAGTCACTCAGTCGTGTCCAACTCTTTACAACCCCATGAATTGCAGAATGCCAGGCCTCCCTGTCCATCACAAACTCCCAGAGTTTACTCAAACTCATGTCCATTGAAATGGTGATGCCATGCAACCATCTCATCCTCTGTCAGCCCCTTCTCCTCCAACCTTCAATCTTTCCCAGCATCAGGGTCTTTTCCAGTGAATCAGCTCTTTGCATCAGGTGACCAAAGTATCGGAGCTTCAGCTTCAGCATCAGTACTTCCAATGAATATTCATGGTTGATTTCTATTAGGATGTACTGGATGGACCTCCTTGCAGTCCAAAGGACTCTCAAGAATCTTCTCCAACACCACAGTTCAAAAGCATCAATTTTTCAGTGCTCAGCTTTCTTCACAGTCCAACTCTCACATCCATACATGACTACTGGGAAAACCATAGCCTTGACTAGACGGACCTTTGTTGGCATAGTAATGTCTCTCCTTTTTAATATGCTGTCTAGGTTGGTCATAACTTTTCTCCCAAGCAGTAAGTGTCTTTTTATTTCATGACTGCAATCACCATCTGCAGTGATTTTGGAGCCCCCCACAATAAAGTCTGTCACTGTTTCCATTGTTTCCCCATCTATTTGCCATGAAGTGATGGGACCGGATGCCATGATCTTAGTTTTCTGAATGTTGAGCTTTAAGCCAACTTTTCCACTCTCCTTTTTCACTTTCATCAAAAGGCTCTTTAGTTCTACTTCGCTTTCTGCCATAAGGTTGGCATCAGTTGCATATCTGAAGTTATTGATATTTCTCCCAGGATTCTTGATTCCAGCTTGTACTTCATCCAGCCCAGCCTTTCTCATGATGTACTCTGCATATAAGTTAAATAATCAGGGTGACAATATACCACCTTAACGTACTCCTTTTCCTATTTGGAACCAGTCTGTTGTCCCATGTTCAGTTCTAACTGTTGCTTCCTGACCTGCATACAGATTTCTCAAGGGACAGGTCAGATTGTCTGGTATTCCCATCTCTTCCAGAATTTTCCAGAGTTTATTGGGATCCACAACAATGATAATGATAATGTCATCCACAATAATGATAATGTGGTTATCATTATGCTGATATATAATATCTTATAGATAAAACAGTTCATTTTAAGGTGATAGTGTGAACAGTAACCACATCCTTTTAATTCCCTTTTATACCCTTATCTGTCACTTCTTCTATCTCTGCCTTTTCCCTAGTCACGATGTTATAGCCATGCTTTCTGGGAAACAAACTCACTTAGAAGGACAATGCAGATAGTGGAGTGCAGTTTATTACACTGGCGGGCCCAAGGCAGAGTCTCCTCTTAGCCAAGGACCCTGACCAGCATTTGTGAAAACCTTTTATACCCCATGTGTACGTGTCCAAACCCACCACCCCAAATTCCTTGAGACTTACAAAGGAAGGGTAAATACAATCACAATAACTCCATCATTCACGTGTTATGTGATCAAACAGTTAATAATCAATAAGCCCACAGTTACATTCCAACCAGTTAATAACTGATAAGCCTATGGTTACATTCCAATAGATACTGTCCAGAGGCAGGGGTGATTAGAGTATGTTTTCTCTTAGGCTATGAGTAACCTGGATACGATCTTCAAGGTTGCCCTATCCAGAGGGGGTCTTATCCTTCCATTGTCATTCCCATAGGCACAAAGCAGAGAGGTCAGAGTCCATTGGAGAAGCAGCTGAGCACGATGGAGTCCTGGCCCTATGAATTCCTTCTTCAACGAAAGTACCAGTTTAGTACTCTGGATGCTGCTGGAGTGAAGTGAGTTCCTTTAGCGGCATCTCACACAGCTTTGGTAGCTTGGCACTCACCCCTAACTCACATTTCTGCTGTGGATTGGCTACTACTGGCTATTTCAACCCTACATTTTGTGACCTTAGGAAATGGCCAGGGTTGGCAAAGTTTCTCTTACCCTATTGTTTCCAAATGTGTTTTTATTTCCTCCAATATCTTGCTGAAATATTCCCTCTGTAAAGCTAGATTTTAGAACAATTTTTTTTCTCCTTTGTGGGTGCCTGTCCAAGGGAGCATTCTGTCTATGAATGAGAGTGATTAGGACAGGTTTTATGTCTCCTGCAGCTTCCACAGCACTTACCAATGTTTATCTGCCTATTACTGGGTGCACAGCTATGCAAGATTCCTCTTTGATACTTTGGCATATGATGCAGTATTTTATAGCTACCAAACTGGTACTGTAGATGAATGTTCAATTATTTAAGATGTGTGACAAAAATGATGGATAACTTACTCTATGATGTTTTTAACTTATATTGTTGGCTCAGATAGTAAAGAATCCGTCTGCAATGGGGGAGACCTGGGTTTGATCCCTTGGTTTGGAAGATCCCCTGGATGAGGTCATGGCAACCCACTCCAGTTTTCTTGCCTAGAGAATCCCCATGGACAGAGGAGCCTGGTGGGCTACAGTCCGTGGGGTCACAAAGAGTCAGACATGACTGAGTGACTAAGCATGTTTATTTATAATCGCTTTGTTCTTCATTCCTTCTTGCTTTTTCATGCTTCAATACAAAATCATTTTTTAGGATTGAGGAATTTTGCTTAGTTATATGGTGTAAATCTGTGTGCAGCAGATCATGTCAGTTTTGTTTATCTTAAAATATCTCTGTTTAATCTTTATTTTTCTTTTTCTTTGCTGGGCCTAGAATTATTATCTTTTTTTTTTTTTTTCAATTTTAGCTCTTAAATATGCCATTCTATTTCTGTTTTCTAATGTTTTCTTTGAAACATCTTATTGTTTTTTCTCCTTTGAAAGTGATGTGCTAATTATTCTGTTTATTTTAATAATTTCTCATTTTGTTTGGTTTTCATCAGTTTCAATGTGCTTAAGAGTCTTTTTTATATTTCTCTTGGTTGTTGTTTGCAGTACTTTTTGTTTGTGTGACTTGATGTTTTTCTTTTTAATTCTGATAATTTCACATTTGCCTATGCATGTAGAAATGTATTTGTGATATTACTTCAACCACACCATTGAGCTCCTTCTGCATTCAAATTATATATATATATGTTACTTTTTTGATTCCATGTCCCATATGACTTTAAGATTCTTTCTGTATTTTGCATGATTCTTTCTCTTTGTGTTTTAATATGAACACCAAAACTTAGTGCAATGACCTATCTTCCAAGACACTAACCTTGTTTTAATGAATTCTTAATAGCTTAAAAATATTGGCTTTCAGTTTTGGCTGTCTCGGTTTCCCTAAACTTTTGTTTCTCCTGAGTCATATTAAACTGTCAAAAGCTTTCAGATGTGTCTGTTTAATTAACATGTAGTTCATGCTCATCTAGGAATCAGCAAATTCCCTGAAGGGAAAAGTGGCAGAGAATGTCAGACTCTTTCCAGTGTTTTCTCCTTGTCCCCGTGGTCTTCATCTCCCATGTTTTGACTGCCTTGTTTGCTTTCAGATTCTGAACAAGTGATATTATTTATTTAAATTTTTTCCAACTTCTATGGCTACTTTAATTAGAAGGATAATTCTAATACAGGTTTTTCAATCATAATGAAAACTGGAACTCTCTGGCCTCTGTTATTCTAAGATTTAAACAAAACAGCATTATATTCAATCATAATGCTTAGACAAAACAGTCAAAATTAATTCCAAGCCATTCACAGATTGCACTCTTACGCTTGTTTCTATTTCTCTATAACCAGACATATGAACTAAAATCCACAGTGTACCAAAGGTTAATAGTAGGAATGAAAAGATCCAAATCTACTCCTCTGTTCCTCTGAAGTGTTGGAGTCCAGTAGACTAGGAAGGCTTTAAACTCTACTACCAAATGTGGGGTGATATCCATTTTTAACAAAGTATTGGTTTAATGTGTTAATGTGTTCCCAGCGTGTCATGTTTGTATCAGTCTGTCAATGAAATATCTCTAAATCACCAAGTTTGCAAAAAAGAAGTTGGGGAAGATTTAGAATGATATTATGTGACACAGTCACTGGTGATAAGAACTACAAAGGCATCATCATGATCATTCTTATTAAAATTTATTGTGCCAGACATTGTACTCAGTCATTTACGTTTAATAAGCTTTCTTATGATTTAACTACTACAACTATCCTAATTTTGTGGGTGAAGAAACAAAGATTTAAAGAGATAAAATTATTTTCATAAGGTTATCTTTAAGTGGTCAATGCAAACTTAGATTAGAGTGTTTCTGACTTCAAAGTCCACCCTATTAACCACTGCATACTGTCTTGTGTAACCTAGGAAGTCACTATAGATTTTAAAAAGCAAGCCCATCTAATTAAATCATATTTTAGATTTCAAAGATACTGCTTAGTCATGTCCAGAACAAATTTTACTTTTTTGACATGTGGGTTATATTTTCACTTTTTCTTTATATAACTACCTGTCTGACTCTCATAGTTCAGACCAATTTTTATTTAGTCCATTGTAACCCCCTCCCACCTTCCTCCCCAACCCATTCCTCTGGATTGTCCCAGAGCACCAGCTGTGAGTGCTCCACTTCATTCATTGAACTTGCACTGGTCATCTATTTTGTATATGGTAACATACATGTTTCAACACTATTCTCTCAAATCATCCCACCCTTGCCTTCTCACACATAGTCCAAAAGTCTGTTCTTTACATCTGTGTCTCTTTTCTGCCTTGCAAACAGGATCATCCCTACCATCTTTCTAAATTTCAAATATAGGCATTAATATACAACATTTGTCCTTCTCCTTCTGACTTACTTCACTCTGTATAATAGGCTCTAGTTTCATCCACCTCATTAGAACTCATATGCATTCTTCTTTTATAGCTGAATAATATTCCATTATGTATATGTACCACAACTTCCTTATTCAATTGTCTGTCAATGGAAATTTGGATTGCTTACACATCCTAGCTAGTGTAAACAGTGCTTCATTGAACACTGGTATACTTGTGTCTCTTTCAATTCTGGTTTCCTTGGTGTGTATGCCCAACAGTGGGATTGCTGGGTCATATGACAGTTCTATTTCCAGTTTTTTTTTTTTTTTTTTTTTTTTAAGAAATCTCCATACTGTTCTCCAGTGTGGCTGTACTAGTTTGCAACCCTCTCCAGCATTTATTGTTTGTTGACATTTCGATGGTGGCCATTCTGACTGGCATGGAATTATACCTCATTGTGGTTTTCATCTGCATTTATTTAATAATGAATGATGCTGAGCATCTTTTCATGTGTATACTTTTCATGTGTACACTAGTATGTCTTATTTGTAGAAATGTCTGTTTAGTTCTTTGGAACACTCTTTGAATGGGTTGTTCATTTTTCTGGTATTGAGTTGCATGAGCTGCTTGTATATTTTGAAGATTAATTCTTTGTCAGTTGTTTCAATTGTTATGATTTCCTCCCATTCTGAAAGCTGTCTTTTCACCTTGCTTATGGTTTCCTTCATTGAGCAAAAATTTTTTATTGTTTGTGTTTTTATACTTTTTTAACTGTTCACTTCATAAAATTTTAATCTTTACCATTTTCTAAGTAATTTCACACCCTTTAACTGATTCAATCCTGAAGACAATCCTCTGAGGCAAGTGGGGGGGGGGGAATTATTATCCCCACTCTACATATGAAGAAAATTAAGGAACACAGTCATTAGATTTTTTTTCCTAAGGATACATAGTGAGAAAGAAAGTCTTAGAACTCAGATCATGATTCCTATCCACTCCTCACATCTACCATAATATCAGATGCTCACAAAGTAAAAAATGAAAAACACTTGAGGCTAATTCATCTTTGAAATTCTGTATACTGCAGTTCTTTATATTTTCATGTAATTTTTGAAATTAGTTATATATTACAAGGACAAAAATTCATCCTTTTTGACATACAGTTCTATGAATTCTTAAAAAAAAATCCAACTTTCTACATCAAGATGTAGAACATTTTTGTAACCATAAAAAAAAAATACCAATTACTCCCTCTTTCTAGTCAAACCTCTTTCTGTTCCTAGCCTGGGCAAGCACTTATCTCTTCTTTGTTAGAATTTTGCCTTTGCCATTCATACAAATTTAATCAGACACCATAGCCTTTGGGAGGAAAAATAAATAAAACCCACAGATTACATGCCTAAAAGCAACTCCCAGCAGAAAAGTACCCCAGACGCTCGCATCCGCCACCAGCAACTGGGGGCGGAAGGGAGAGGAGCGGGCGGCAGAGTTTAGGGTAAGGACTGGGCCCAAATGCCCTGAGGGCAATTGGAGGGAGCGAACGTGAGACAGCAACTTAAACTGTGGGATAGCAAGAGAGAGAGAATTAAGTTGGGAAAAGCCATAAACTTAGGCACTACCCGCCAGTTCCCAGAATGAAGGACTGAGCAAGTAAGAAGAGCTACCCGGCGGAGGACCGGCCCATACCCCGCCAGAGGCAGGAGGCAGGGGAGAGGGGAAAGGGGCAAACTCAGCCCCAGAGACGGCATCCCCTACCAAACTGCAAACAGTATTCCAGCTTCTAACCAAAGAGTTCCTTGAGATTCTGGATGGTCGACATCTGCCGGGAGGGTCTCAGCTAAAGTCCAGCTCCCCAGAACTGACACAAGGCGCACCCGACCGGCACTCATGGAAACTGAGGCTGGGACCGCAGAGGGGATAAGGTGCACCGCACCTGGGGAGAGCGCGCTCGTCAAGCTCCTGGCTGCCTGAGCTGCTCCAACCGGGGAAGGCACAAAACGCAGGCCCAACCAAGCCTGTGCTTTTGTGGAATACCGAAAAACCTGAATCTGAGTGGCTTAGGCCTGGGAAGTGCATGCAACGCAGGGCCCACTCCCTGGAGAGCAGCCTGGAGCCTAAGTAGTGTAGACACGGAAAGCACACACACCCGCCCCGAGTGGGGGCAAACCCAGTGTGGCCGGAAAACTGCAAGTGCTCCCCACACAGGCCAGTGACATTTGTCTGCAGTGCCCCTCCCTCACCACAGCATGACTGAACAAGCGAACCTAAACAAGAGACCACCTACGCCCGCATGTGTCAGGGTGGAAATTAGACACTGAAAAGACCTGCAAACAGAAGCCGAAGAAACAAAGGGAACCGCTTCAGAAGTGACAGGTGCAACAGATTAAAATCCCTGTAGTTAACACCAACTACACTGGAAGGGGCCTATAGATAGCGAGAAGTGTAAGCTCAAACAAGGAGCTATCTGAAACTGAACCGAACCCACACTGCACACAACAGCTGCAGAGAAATTCCTAGATATATTTTTACTTCTATTTTTTTTTAATTTTTAACTAAAAAAAAAATATCTTTCCTTTTTTTACTTTTTCTTTTTTTTTAAGTCCTCTATTACTCCTTAATTCTCGTTTTTATAACCCATCCCATTTTTTATAACCTGGCAAAAAGAAAAAAACGACCCTATTTTTAAAGCAAAGTCCATATGTATTTCTTAAATTTTTTTGTGGGTTTTTGTGGTTTTTTACTATTGCATTTTTAAGAATCTAACCTCTCCTCTAGATTTTTAATCTTTGTTTTTCAGTATTTGATATCAATTTTGGACATTTAAGAATCCAAACTTCAGTACCCATTTTTACTCAGGAGTGTGATTACAGGTTTGATAACTCTCTCCCCCTTTTGAGTCTCCTTTTTCTCCCCCAGATCACCTCTATTTCCTCCCTCCTCCTTCTCTTTCAATCCAATACCGTGAGTCTCTGTGGGTATTCTGGGCTGCAGAGAACACTTAGGGAATAGAGTACAACCTAGATATGTCTCTGCTCTCTTGAATCCCCCTTTTTCTCCTCCTGCTCACCTCTATCTCCTTCCTCCCTCTCCTCTTCTTCATGTAACTCTGTCAACCTCTCTGAGTGTCCCTCACTGTGGAGAATCCTTTCACCATTAACCTAGAAGTTTTATTAGTGCTGCTCTATGGAGGGAGAAGTCTTGAGGCTACTGGAAGAATAAGACTGAAATCCAGAGGCAAGAGGCTTAAGCCCAAAACCTGAGAACACCAGAGAACTCCTGACTACAGGGAACATTAATTAATAAGAGATCATCCAAAAGCCTCCATACCTACACTGAAACCAACCACCACCCAAGAGCCAATAAATTCCAGAGCAAGACATACAACACAAATTCTCCAGCAACGCAGGAATATAGCCCTGAGCATCAATATACAGCCTGCACAAAGTCACACCAAACCCATTGACCCATCTCAAAACTCATTACTGGACACTCCATTGCACTCCAGAGAGAAGAAATCAAGCTCCACCCACCAGAACACCGACACAAGCTTCTCTAACTAGCAAACCTCAACAACCCAAACACCCAGCCCCACCCACTGGGAGAAACCTCCACAATAAAAAGGAACCACAGACTACCAGAATACAAACAGGCCACCCCAAACATAGCAATCTAAATAAGATGAAAAGGCAGAGAAATGCCCAGCAGGTAAAGGAACATGAAGAATGCCAACCAAGCCAAACAAAAGAGGAGGAGATAAGGAATCTACCTGAAAAAGAATTTAGAATAATGATAATAAAAATGATCCAAAATCTTGAAAACCAAATGGAGTTACAGATAAATAACCTGGAGACAAGGATTGAGAAGATGCAAGAAATGTTTAACAAGGACCTAGAAGAAATAAAAGAAAAAAGAGTCAATTAAAAATGAATAATGCAATAAATGAGATCAAAAACACTCTGGAGGGGACCAAAAGTAGAATCACAGAGGCAGAAGATAGGATAAGTGAGGTAGAAGATAAAACGGTGGAAATAAATGAAGCAGAGAGGAAAAAAGAAAAAAAAAATAAAAGAAATGAGGACAACCTCAGGGACCTCTGGTACAATGTGAAACGCCCCAACATTCGAATCATAGGAGTCCGAGAAGAAGAAGACAAAAAGAAAGACCATGAGAAAATACTCGAGGAGATAATAGCTGAAAACTTCCCCCAAATGGGGAAGGAAATAGCCACCCAAGTCCAAGAAACCCAGAGAGTACCAAACAGGATAAACCCAAGGTCAAACACCCCAAGACACATATTAGTCAAATTAACAAAATCAAACACCAAGAACAAATATTAAATGCAGCAAGGGAGAAACAACAAATAACACACAAGGGGATTCCCATAAGGATAACAGCTGATCTTTCAATAGAAACTCTTCAGGCCAGAAGGGAATGGCAGGACATACTTAATGTAATGAAAGAGAATAACCTACAACACAGATTACTGTACAAGCAAGGATTTCATTCAGATATGAAGGAGAATTCAAAAGCTTTACGGACAAGCAAAAGCTGAGATAATTCAGCACCACCAAACCAGCTCTTCAGCAAATGCTAAAGGATCTTCTCTAGACGGGAAACACAGAAATGTTGTATGAACGTGAACCCAAAACAACAAGGCAAATGGCAACGGGACTATTCTTATCAATAATTACCTTAAATGTAAATGGGTTGAATGCCCCAACCAAAAGACAAAGACTGGCTGAATGGACACAAAAGCAAGACCCCTATATATGATGTCTACAAGAGACCCACCTCAAAGCAAGGGACACATATAGACTGAAAGTGAAGGGCTGGAAAAAACTATTCCACATTAACGGAGACCAAAAGAAAGCAGGAGTCACAATATTTATATCAGATAAAATAGACTTCAATATAAAGGCTGTGAAAAGAGACAAAGAAGGACACTAAATAATGATCAAAAGATCAATCCAAGAAGAAGATATAACAATTATAAATATATATGCACCCAACATAGGAGCACCACAATATGTAAGGCAAAGGCTAACAAGAATGAAGGGGGAAGTTAACAATAACACAATAATAATGGGAGACTTTAATACCCCACTCACACCTATGGACAGATCAACTAAACAGAAAATTAACAAGGAAACACAAACTTTAAATGACACAGTGGTACAGCTAGACCTAATTGATATCTATAGGACATTTCACCCCAAAACAATCAATTTCACCTTTTGCTCAAGTGCAAATGGAACCTTCTCTAGAATACATCACATCCTGGGCCATAAATCTAACCTTGGTAAATTCAAAAAAACTGAAATCATTCTAGTCATCTTTTCTGACCACAATGCAGTAAGATTAGATCTTAATTACAGAAAAAAAAAATTAAAAACTCCAACATATGGAGGCTAAATAACATGCTTCTGAATAACCAACAAATCATAGAAGAAATCAAAAAAGAAATCAAAATATGCATAGAAACGAATGAAAATGAAAACACAACAACCCAAAACCTATGGGACACTGTAAAAGCAGTGCTAAGGGGAATGTTCATAGAAATACAGGCTTACCTCAAGAAACAAGAAAAAAGTCAAATAAATAACCTAACTCTACACCTAAAGCAACTAGAAAATGAAGAAATTAAGAACCCCAGGGTTAGTAGAAGGAAAGAAATCTTAAAAATTAGGACAGAAATAAATGCAAAAGAAATTAAAGAGACCATAGCAAAAATCAAAAAAGCTAAAAGTTGGTTTTTTGAAAAGGTAAATAAAATTGACAAGCCGTTAGCCAGACTCATCAAGAAACACTGGGAGAAGAACCAAATCAACAAAATTAGAAATGAAAATGGAGAGATCAAAACAGACAACTCTGAAATAAAAAGGATCAAAAGAGACTACTACCAGCAGCTCTTTGCCAATAAAATGGACAACTTGGAAGAAATGGACAAATTCTTAGAAAAGTATAACTTTCCAAAACTGAACCAGGAAGAAATAGAAGATCTTAACAGACTTGTCACATGCACGGAAATCAAAACTGTAATCAGAAATCTTCCAGGAAACAAAAGCCCAGGACCAGATGGCTTCACAGCTGAATTCTATCAAAAATTTAGAGAAGAGCTAACACCTACCTTACTCAAACTATTCCAGAAAATTACAGAAGAAGGCAAACTTCCAAACTCATTCTATGAGGCCACCATCACCCTAATACCAAAACCAGACAAGGATGCCACAAAAAAAAAAAAAAAAAAGAAAGAAAAGAAAAGAAAACGACAGGCCAATATCACTGATGAACATAGATGCAAAAATATTTAACAAAATCCTAGCAAACAGAATCCAACAACATATTAAAAAGATCATACACCATGACCAAGTGGGCTTTATCCCAGGAATGCAAGGATTCTTTAACATCTGCAAATCAACCAATCTAATACACCACATTAACCAATTGAAAGATAAAAAACATATGATTATCTCAATAGATGCAGAAAAGGCCTTTGACAAAATTCAACATCGATTAATGATGAAAACTCTCCAGAAAGCAGGAATAGAAGGAAGATACCTCAACATAATAAAAGCTATATATGACAAACTCACAGCAAACATTATCCTCAATGGTGAAAAATTGAAAGCATTTTCCTTAAAGTCAGGAAAAAGACAAGGGTGCCCACTCTCACCACTACTACTCAAATAGTTTTGGAAGTGTTGGCCACAGCAATCAGAGCAGAAAAGGAAATAAAATGAATCCAGATAGGAAAAGAAGAATTAAAACTCTCACTGTTTGCAGACGACATGATCCTCTACATAGAAAACCCTAAAGACTCTACCAGAAACTTACTAGAGCTAATCAATGAATACAGTAATGTTGCAGGATATAAAATTAACACACAGAAATCCCTTGCATCCCTATACACTAACAATGAGAAAACAGAAAAAGAAATTAAGAAAACAATACCATTCACCATTGCAACAAAAAGAATAAAATACTTAGGAGTATATCTTCCTAAATAAATGAAAGACCTATATATAGAAAGCTATAAAACACTGATGAAAGAAATCAAAGAGGACAAACATAGATGGAGAAATACACCGTGTTCATGGATTGGAAGACTCAATATTGTGAAGATGGCTATACTACCCAAAACAATCTATAGATTCAATGCAATCCCTATCAAGCTACCAACGGTATTCTTCACAGAACTAGAGCAAATAATTTCACAATTTGTATGGAAATACAAAAAACCTCGAATAGCCAAAGCAATCTTGAGAAAGAAGAATGGAACTGGAGGAATCAACCTGCCTGACTTCCGACTATACTACAAAGCCACAGTCATCAAGACAGTATGGTACTGGCACAAAGACAGAAATATAGATCAATGGAACACTATTGAAAGCTCAGAAATAAATCCACATACCTATGGACACCTTATATTCGACAAAGGAGGCAAGGATATACAATGGAAAAAAAGACAACCTATTTAACAAGTGGTGCTGGGAAAACTGGCCAACCACTTGTAAAAGAATGAAACTAGAACACTTTCTAACACCATACACAAAAATAAACTCAAAATGGATTAAAGATCTAAATGTAAGACCAGAAACTATAAAACTCCTAGAGGAGGACATAGGCAAAACACTCTCTGACATAAATCACAGCAGGATCCTCTGTGACCAACCTCCCAGAATATTGGAAATACAAGCAAAAATAAACAAATGGGACGTAATTGAACTTAAAAGCTTTTGTTCAAGAAAGGAAACTATAAGCAAAGTGAAAAGACAGCCTTAAGAATGGGAGAAAATAATAGGTAACGAAGAAACAGACAAAGGATTAATCTCAAAAATATACAAGCAGCTCCTGCAGCTCAATTCCAGAAAAATAAATGACCCAATCAAAAAATGGGCCAAAGAACTATACAGACATTTCTCCAAAGAAGAAATACAGATGGCTAACAAACACATGAAAATATGCTCAGCATCACTCATTATCAGAGAAATGCAAAGGTACCATTACACGCCAGTCAGGATGGCTGCTATCCAAAAGTCTACAAGCAATAAATGCTGGAGAAGGTGTGGAGAAAAGTGTACCCTCTTACACTGTTGGTGGTAATGCAGACTATACCACCACTATGGAGAACAGTGTGGAGATTCCTTAAAAAACTGGAAATGGAACTGTCACATGACCCAGCAATACCACTCCTGGGCATACACTCCGAGGAAACTAGATCTGAAAGAGACATGTGCACCCCAATGTTCATCGCAGCACTGTTTACAATTGCCAGGACATGGAAGCAACCTAGATGCCCATCAGCAGACGAATGGATAAGGAAGCTATGGTACATATACACAATGGAATATTATTCAGCCATTAAAAAGAATTCATTTGAATCAGTTCTAATGAGATGGGTGAAACTGGAGCCCATTATATAGAGTGAAATAACCAATACAGTATACTAAAGCATATATATGGAATTTAAAAAGATGGTAACGATAACCCAATATGCAAAACAGAAAAAGAGACAAAGATATACAGAACAAACTTTGGGACTCTGTGGGAGAAGGCGAGGGTGGGATATTCTGAGAGAATAGCATTGAAACATGTATACTGTCAAGGGTGAAACAGACCACCAGCCCAGGTTGGATGCATGAGACAAGTGCTCAAGGCTGGTGCAAGAGGGATGGGATGGGGAGGGAGGCAGGAAGGGGGATCCGGATGGGGAACACATGTAAATCCATGGCTGATTCATGTCAATGTGTGGAAAAAACCACTACAATATTGTAAAGTAATTAGCCTCCAACTAATAAAATAAATGAAAAAAAATTCTAAAAAAAAAAAAAACTTTTATAAAATAATAAATTCTCCCATGTTACCAAGACAATGTCTAGTCTCTCCATTTATTTAACATGTACTCTAGCTGTGTTCCTTGCAGGCTTCCCCAGTGGCTCAGTAGTAAACAATCTGCCTGCAATATTGTCGACATAGGTTTGCTCCCTGGGTGTAGGAGATCCCCTGGAGAGGGGCATGGCAACCCACCCCAGTATTCTTGTCAGGAAGATCCCATGGAAAGAAAAGCCTGGCAGACTACACCCCTAGTTTCAAAGAGTCAGACTTAACTGAAGTGACTGGGAACACGAGCACTAGCTATGTTTCTCAGCATTAAAGAAATCAAAATCCTTTAAAAATTAGGAATTTCTGACAAAAATTAATGCGCTCATATGGGTTGAATTCTATGGCACATAGAATTATTTGCTATTTATAAGCTACTTGGCAACTCCCACATGTATCTATCACTGAAAGTGAAAGTCGCTAATCGTGACTGACTCTTTGCGACCCCATGGACTATAGACTGTCAGGCTCATCTGTCCATGGAATTCTCCAGGCAAGAATTCTGGAGTGGGTAGCCATTCCCTTCTCCAGAGGATATTTCCAATCCAGGGAATGAACTCAGGTCCTCCACATTGCAGGCAGATTCTTTACTGTCTGAGCAATGCAGGAGACTCTGGCTTGATTCCTGGATCAGGAAGATTCCCTGGAGAAAGGATAGGCTACCCACTTCAGAATTCTTGGACTTCCCTAGTGGCTCAGATGGTAAAGAATTTATTACTGATGTCTAGTCAATTTATATGCCTTAAAAAAGCTGGGTTAATCTTATCAATAAAGTCAAAAAGTTAGTCAAGTTATTTAGAAACAATAGCGTGTTTGTTAATGGTTTTAATTATTTCGTGGTTTTATTCTATCTGTGTCTTTATGGATATGTTAGTTTGATTTCTGGCTAAATTAATACATCAGTGGTCAAATCAGTTCGACATTAAATAAAAACATGACCAAATATTTAATCTGATCAGTTCAGTTCAGTTGCTCAGTCATGTCTGACTCTTTGTGACCCCATGGATTGCAGCACACCAGGCTTCCATGTCTATCACCAACTCCCGAAGCCTGCTCAAACTCATGTTCATCAAGTCAGTGATGCCATCTGGTATTTAATCTAATAGTTCCAAGTTAGTACAACATATATCTAGAATAAGACCTGATTTTGTTTCAAAAGTATCTTAGTTTAACGTAATTCTTAGTTATATGTCTAATTCATTATCAAAAGATATAGGCAAGGCCCAATAAATGAATTTTCCTGCATTTCCACAAAGCCCTGTTTTCTTCTTCTTCCCATTCACCCTCTAACAGTACCTCAGGCTACAGAGAGAATGAGTGATTGAATGTAGTGTAAATAGCAGTCATGGGCAATTGAACTTGAGAGCTTGTGTTGAGATTGGAGAAGGGAAATAAACCCTTAACTATATACCTCTATTCTACCCCTGACCAGACAATGACCTTTCCTCTGTCAGAGGTGGCCATCCACTTTCAACAGTGGAAACTTTGACAGCTTATATACACAAGGCAGTAAAAAGAGGGATAGGCAACCTGCTTCACCTGTCTGATCATTCAAATCACCTCTGGGGATCAATGTGGTGACAGATGTCTCAGCCAGACCAACTGCACATTCAGTCATAATTAGTGTAATGATAAAACTGTCACCTGTGATATGTGGTAGCATTGGGCTAGGGTTAACTATGTTGTTAGAGCTGAACTTAAGTAACATGTAAAGGACATAACAAAAAGAGAATTAATAAATAAGTAAAAATCAAAGAAATGTGCTCTATTGTGCCCAGTGAAATTTTCTATACTGTTATAGGGACTTTGTTGTTCTAAGTCCTCCATTAATAAATTCTATAAACTTTGCAAATTATCTGTCTTACAACATGAACATGAGGAATTTTAGTTATCTTAGCTATAATAATTAAATGCAAGGAAATGGGGTTACACCTTAAATGTCTTTATCACATATCAAAACTGAGGCTTTGAGAGAGGAACTGCTTTATCGAATTTCATAGTTAGTGAATAATAAAGCTAGGTTTAAATCCTAGATCTCCCACACATCCACTACAGGTATCTCTAACTTTATCATTCTGTCTTCCTACTGTCATAAGATATCATAATTTCTTGAATTTAAAAAGACTTTTTTGAGTGATCGAATTTTTGACTATGCAACTTCAGTTTCTTGAAGTAAATAAAAATGTAGGTTTAAGATGATTTCTATCCAACACATTTTTACAGCTGCCTTGAGGGACAAAGCAACATACTTAGAAACTGAGGTAAAGTTGTGTTTCTTTTTTCTGGGATACTTGTGTGCTTGATGTTGTGCATCAACTATTGAAAAGTAATTTATGACAAAGATTTAAATTGTCAGAACCAATTTTCAAGTTGTTGCTGAATTCTGTTACTTCAGACATACTCTGCTAAATTATACAGTAACTAAATAGTAGAAAATCAGATTGTAAGAGCCAATTCACCAAAGGAATGCATCATATATTTCTAATCCTAATAGAGCATAAAAATCTCTCCAAGTTTCTCCAACTTTCACAGGACAACAGTTCTGCAGTATAATGATCAGTGTTCTTGGAATGAAGAATTTGTTTTATGCCCAAATAAATATTAGATATGCAAAGATAAATATTAAATATGCAAAGGTATACTTTGCAAATGTATAACATTCCTACATAAGTTACCAAGGGTTTCTTTATCACAGTATTTCTGAAGAAATGTGCACAAATGCAACCATAGTCCAGATGGTGTAAGACCTATTATGGTATGGACACTGTTTCTTATTTTAAGTGTGGTAGAATATCATGGAGAGTTTTTTTTGTTTTTTTTTTTAATTTTTTTATTAGTTGGAGGCTAATTACTTCACAACATTTCAGTGGGTTTTGTCATACATTGATATGAATCAGCCATAGATTTACACTTATTCCCCATCCCGATCCCCCCTCCCACCTCCCTCGAGAGTTTTAAGAAGTGAAGCAAAATGATTTACAAGGAGACTAATTAAGACGATATTACCGTAGTGTAGGCAAAAGATGATGGCGGTTTTGACTAGGTAGTAGCAATAGAAATATTTAAGAAGTGGTCAATTTTTAACCATATTTTGAAAGTAGAGGCAACAAAATGTACTAATAGACTAGATACAAGATATGAGAAACAAAAGGAAGTCAAGATTGCTTATTCTGTTTTATACCTAAGCCATTGGTGAACGGTGATATTACTGAAACAGGGAAGGCTAGAAGAAATATAGGAGATCTTGTAAGGAAGTGGAGTTGGAATCAAGAGTTTACTTTTCAATATGTTAAATTTAAGAGGTCTACTAAGCATCCAGGTAGAAATGTCAAATAGGCAGTTTGAAATATGAGTCTGAAGATCATGGGAAAGTTGAAACTGAAGATAAAAATTGTGGATTCATTAATGTCAAAATGGAGTTTAAAAACTGGATGGAATCACCTAAGAAGAGAAAAGAGAGAACAGATCCAAGGACTAATTGGAATATCCCAACATTTAGAAGTCAGGGAAGTGAAAATGAGTCAACAAAGGATATTGCTCAAAGAGTGACTACTAGAGTAATAACAAGCAAGGAATTACTTGTCTCATAATCCTAGTCAAAGTGTTTTAAGTAAGTAGTTAATCCTTTGTGTGAAATGCTGCTGGGACATCAAGGGAGGTGAAAACGGAAATCTGGCTAATTTAGTAACATGGAATCCTTGGATTTTGAGAAAAATTGTGTGATGGGAACAAAATTCTAATTGGATTACGTTGAAGAGAGATTAGAAGTTAAAGGGATGTATCCTGTAAATATAAACCACAATTTGAGGAGTTTTGCTGTAAAAAGGAGAGAAATTGGGATGGAAAGGGCTAAGAGGTTGTGATATAATGGTTTGTTTGTTTGTTTGTTTGTTTTGAGCGGAAGAATGCATAGCAAGCAAGTTTGCTTATGGGAAAGATTTATTAACAAGAAAAAAAAAAACTATGATGCAGAAGGGAAAATAAAGCAAGGAGTGACATTCTGGAGCAGTAAGCACTTGAAAAATGTTGGCTGTGGCAGCAACATATTTTACCTCTGGCAACCAGGAAGGAACATGTGGTAAGATCTACATATGTGAATAAGATGATATACTCAATAATGAGAAGGCTAAACAGTGCTCTTTGATGCCTTTTTATTCTCAATGATATTTAAAAACAAACAAACAAACTTGTTGGCTCAGAGAAAGGAAACAGGAAAGAGGGGTTAGAGGACTGAAGAGAATAAAGACAATCCACAATAGTTATCCCTGAGAATGAGAAAGTCAATTAATAATGTTAGGGGTCAGAAAATTATGACCCATGGGCCAAATCTGTCCACTGTCTTTTTTTTGGTATTATTAAGTTTTATTGGAAGACAGTCATCCTTTTTTTTTTATCATAACATTTATGATTCCTTCACAATAGAATAGTTCAGTATTTTTATAAGAGGAAACATGGCCCTCAAACTCTAAAAAAATATTTACTCTATGGAAATTAGAGGAAATGTTTGAAAACTCTTACACTAGAGATATATACAAGGATAATTTGGCACTGTAGAGGACTATTTTCATGTTTTTAACATAAATTTAAAGTGAGACTAGTCAACATATTTGTATATGTTTCTCCATCATTTTGAGTTTCCTAGGACAAGTTATAGAGTAATCAAAAGTCAAATATAATCAGAGTTCTCTTTTGCCAGGCAATTGTGAGAAGGAGAGAGAGAGAGGTTAGGGATTTTTAATTTGGGGTTATCATGGTAGATTGTAGAATCTAATCAAGGTAATAAAAGAGTGAGAATAAGAATGTTGAGAGGGTATTAGAGAGGGTGATGTCAACAAGATGGGCTTATCAAGTAGCTCAGTGGCAAAGAATCTGCCTGCCAGTGCAGGAGACTCGCAAGAGAAGTGGATTTGATACCTGAGTCAGGAAAATCCCCTGGAGGAGGAAACGGCAACCCACTCCAGTATTCTTGTCTGGAAAATTCCATGAACAGAGGAATCTGGCAGACTACAGTCCATGAGGTCCTGAAGAATTGGACATGACTGAGCATGCACGCTGGCAAGCATGTCAATAAGATGGAAGAATTGGAAGTCCCAGAAGCTCCTATCTCCACAGAGACACTGACTCAACTCAGCAATAGTACAGGAAACAACTTCCTTTCCAAAAAACCTCCAGAAGCCAATTAAAAGTCTCCTGCACTTCAGACAGGTGATAACGCACCTGCATCAAAGCTGGTAGAAAGTGTAATGCCATTACCTGTACCTCTGGTTAAGCACAGCATGATCAGGAGGAAACTCCCATCTCCCAAATTGTCCCTGGGGAGGGAAGAAGAAGAATGAACCATAGTATCTAATGTTGGTACTATTTAGAATGCTGGGTTTTGTCTCGCCAGAATGTAAGTGCTGATAGGAAAGGGTGCCCTATGTGAGTCACTGATAACAAAGCTAATGACTTGGACAAGCACACACTTACTCATCATAGTCCCACTCTTCAGCTCAGTGGGGAAAAAGAAAAAAAAACAAAAAACAAAAAACTACAGGCTTCTTGCTGGAAAGGGAGAATTGAAGCATGCATACAAAATACTCGTTTTTCAGAGAACTACCTGAGGGACTGCTTTCTGCCTTTCCTGCCTCAGAGTGCTAATGGTACCCAGAATAATCTAGAAATTTGAGAGAAACTGAGAATAAAAGTGAGCTAAATGGCTTGCCACTGCTCTAGATGATATATGACACAGCAGAGAGAGGCCATTATAGCTTGGCAACCTCTCTAAAGAGTGAAAAGACAAAGTGGAGCATCTCTCCAATGTTGTGGATTTTCAGAGAGCTGGCTAATGGACACATTTTTCTCTTGCCAGACTTGAAGCACCTGTGAGAATTGGTATATTCTAGAAGTCTATAAGCTGCTGAGAACAAAACATAGCTGGGACACTTCTTGTAGCACCAAAGAATCTGTCATGACATAAGCAGACAAGGAGAGAGAAAGAGATCATGACCTATTAAAAAAGAAACCATCAAGCAGCATAAGGGGCAGAGAAAAGGGCCTGAGCTCATTTTTTCCATGGGTACACCAAAATTACAACTATCAAGCAAATATCTATGAAAATAACCTGAAGATAAATTGGAAATATTTTCTACAATCATAGATATGAGGAAGATACCACAACAAGATGGATAGGAAGGATGGAGACAGTATACATTCAAGACCCACACTCCTTGGTAGGTGACTAGCAAAAAAAGAATAATTACAATTGCAGAGGATATCCCCAAGTAGCTAAGGTTCTGAGCCCCACATCAAGTGTCCCAGCCTGGATATTCTGCCAGTAATACAAGCCCCCAGCAAGTCTGGCTTTGGAGGTCCTTGCGAAGGCTGTGGGAAACAGAATTCATTTTTTTTTAATGTATTTATTTTAATTGGATGCTAATTACTTTACAATATTGTAGTGGTTTTGGCCATATATTGACATGAATCAGCCATGGGTGTACACGTGTTTCCCGTTCTGAGTCCCCCTCCCAACTCCCTCCCCATTGCATCCCTCTGGGTTATCCCAGTGCACCATCCCTGAACACCCTGTCTCATGCATCAAACATGGCTTGGCAATCTGTTACACATATGATAATATTCATGCTTCGATGTTATTCCTCAAATCATTCCACCCTCATCTTCGGCCACAGAGTCCAAAAGACTGCTCTATACATCTGTGTCTCTTCTGCAGTCTCGCATATAGGGTTATTGTTACCCTCTTTCCAAATTCCATATTTATGCCTTAGTATACTGTATTGGTATTTTTCTTTCTGACTTACTTCACTCTGTATAATAAGCTCCAGTTTCATCCACCTCATTAGAACTGATTCAAATATATTCTTTTTAATGGCTGAGTAATATCCCATTGTGTATATGTGCCACAGCTTTCTTATCCATTTGTCTGATAGACATCTAGGTTGCTTCCATGTCCTGGCTATTATAAACAGTACTGCGATGAACATTGGGGTGTACGTGTCTCTTTAACTTCTGGTTTCCTCAGTGTGTATGCCCAGCAGTGAGATGGCAGGGTTGTATGACAGTTCTATTTCCAGTTTTTTAAGGAATCTCCACACTGTTCTCCATAGTGGCTCTACTAATTTGCATTCCCACCAACAGTATAAGAGGGCTCCCTTTTCTCCACACCCTCTCCAGCATCTATTGTTTGTAGACTTTTGGATAGCAGCCATTCTGACTGGCATGAAATGGTACCTCATTGTGGTTTTGATTTGCATTTCTCTGATAATGAGTGATGTTGAGCATCTTTTCATGTGTTTGTTAGTCATCTGTATGTCTTCTTTGGAGAAATGTCTGTTTAGTTCTTTGGCCCATTTTTCTATTGGGTTGTTTATTTTTCTGGAATTGATCTGCAAGAGTTGCTTGTATATTTTTGAGATTAATTATTTATCAGTTACTTCATTTGCTACTATTTTCTCCCATTTTGAAGGCTCTTTTCAACTTGCTTATAGTTTCATTCGTTGTGCAAAAGCTTTTAAGTTTAATTAAGTCTCATTTGTTTATTTTTGCTTTTATTTCCATTACTCTGGGAGGTGGGTCATAGAGGATACTGTTGTGGTTTATGTCAGAGAGTGTTTTACCAATGTTTTCCTCTAGGAGTCTTATAGTTTCTGGTCTTACATGTAGATCTTTAATTCATTTTGAGTTTATTTTTCTGTATGCTGTTAGAAAGTGTTCTAGTTTCATTCTTTTGCAAGTGGTTGACCAGTTTTCCCAGCACCACTTGTTAAAGAGATTGCCTTTTCTCCATTGTATATTCTTTCCTCCTTTGTCAAAGGTAAGGTGTCCATAGGTGCATGGATTTATCTCTGGGCTATTTTGTTTCATTGATCTATATTTCTGTCTTTGTGCCAGTATCATACTGTCTTGATGACTGTAGCTTTGTCCTAAGTCTGAAGTCAGGTGGGTTGATTCCTCCAGTCCCATTCTTCTTTCTCAAGATTGCTTTAGCTATTCGAGGTTTTTTGTATTTCCATACAAATTGTGAAATTATTTGTTCTAGTTCTGTTAAAAATACCGTTGGTAGTTTGATAGAGATTGCATTGAATCTATAGATTGCCTTCGATAGTACACTCATTTTCACAATATTGATTCTTCCATTCCATGAACACAGTATATTTCTCCATCTATTTGTGCCATCTTTGATTTCTTTCATCAATGTTTCTGACCACAAAGCAGTAAGATTAGATGTCAATTACAGGACAAAAAACTATTGAAAATTCCAACATATGGAGGCTAAACAACATGCTTCTGAATAGCCAACGAATCACAGAAGAAATAAAAAAGAAATCAAAATATGCATAGAAAAGAAATGAAAATGAAAACACACCAACCCAAAGTCTATAGGACACTGTAAAAGAAGTGCTAAGGGGAAGGTTCATAGCAATACAGGCTTACCTCAAGAAACAAGAAAAAAGTCAAATAAATAATCTAACTCTACACCTAAAGCAAGTAGAAAAGGAAGAAATGAAGAACCCCAGGGTTAATATAAGGAAAGAAATCTTAAAAATTAGGGGAGAAATAAATGCAAAAGAAACTAAAGAGACCATAGCAAAAATCAACAAAGGTGAAAGCTGATTCTTTGAGAAGATAAATAAAATAAACAAGCCATTAGCTAGACTCATCAAGAAACAAAGATAGAAGAATCAAATCAACAAAATTAGAAATGGAAGTAGAGAAATCACAACAGACAACACATAAATACAAAGAATCATAAGAGACTACTATCAGCAAATATATGCCAATAAAATAGACAGTTTGAAAGAAATGGACAAATTCTTAGAAAAGTATAACTTTCCAAAACTGAACCAGGAAGAAATAGAAAATCTTAACAGGCCCAAGACAAGCACGGAAATTGAAACTTTAATCTGAAATATTCCAGCAAACAAAAGTCAGGACCAGATGGCTTCACAGCTGAATTACACCAATAATTTAGAGAAGAGCTAACACCTATCCTACTCAAACTCTTCCAGAAAATTGGAGAGGAAGGTAAACTCCCAAACTCATTCTATGAGGCCACCATCATCTTAATACCAAAACCTGGCAAAGATGCCAAAAAAAAAAAAGAAAAGAAAGAAAGAAAACTAAAGGCCAATATCACTGATGAACATAGATGCAAAAATCCTTAATAAAATTCTACCAAACAGAATCCAACAACACATTAAAAAGATCATGCATCATGACCAAGTGGGCTTTATCCCAGGGATGCAAGGATTCTTTAATATGTGCAAATCAGTCAATGTAATACACCACAGTAACAAATTGAAAAATAAAAACCATATGATTCTCTCAATAGATGCAGAGAAAGCCTTTGACAAAATTCAACATCCATTTATGACAAAAACCCTCCAGAAAGCAGGAATAGAAGGAATATACCTCAACATAATAAAAGCTATATATGACAAACTCACAGCAAACATTATCCTCAATGGTAAAAAATTGAAAGCATTTCCCCTAAAGTCAAGAACAAGACAAGGGTGCCCACTATCAAAACTACTATTCAGCAGTTTTGGAAGTTTTGGCCACAACAATCAGAGCAGAAAAAGAAATAAAAGTAATCCAGATTGGAAAAGAAGAAGTAAAACTCTCACTGTTTGCAGATGACATGATCCTCTACATAGAAAACCCTAAAGACTCCATGCGAAAATTACTAGAACTAATCAATGAATATAGTAAAGTTGCAGGATATAAAATTAACACAGAGAAATCCCTTGCATTTCTATACACCAACAATGAGAAAACAGAAAGAGAAATTAAGGAAAAAATTGCATTCACCATTCCAACGAAAATAATAAAATACTTAGGAATATATCTATCTAGGGAAACAAAAGACCTATACATATACACAGACTTCATTCTTAAAAGGCATATAAAAAAATTCTCTTAGTCTCTGGGTATCAGAACAGAGATAGTTTTTTGTTTTTGTTTTGTTTTGTTTTCTTTTTAAAGAATCCTGGGTTTGAACCAATTGCTAATCTTAGAGAACCTCCTGGGGAGGCAATAGGCAACTAGGATTTACACTGAAGATGAAGATGCTGCCAAGTGCCATTTTGGAGTACTCTCTGTAGTCTGTTGGTGCTGGGGTCTTATTCACTTACCAGCAGATCTGCACCAGACTCAGGTACCCCCCACCACCAGTCCCACAGCCAGTAACTCTGGGACCCAACACCATGAACCAGTGGACTGGCATCAACACTAAGGTCCCCTGGGTCCTGCAGCTAACCACCCAGTGCATGATCACACTCACCATGAGGCCATACCAGCTAGGGGAGAGTCCTCACAATATGGTCAGGTACATCAGGAACTGACCCTACTCACCCACATTGTGGCAAAAGCCGCAGGATATTCCAGGCTGAGCAGCCAGCAGTGTCATGACTGGGACATGTCCACCAGTGGGCCTGCAGCCAACTCACAAGGGAGGACCTGGAGTACTACCAGGCCGGGGCCAGACACACTGAAATGCTCAAAGTAGTCAGTCCTACTACAACAGAAGGGCCCACACAGCCCATAGAGGGGACACCTCCAGAGCCTGTAGTTCTGGAGACCAGAAGAGAAGCCACTACTTCAAAACTGGGAGAAATAACCAATCTACCCAATACACAGAAATCAACAGAGAATTAAGAAAAGTGAGCAGAACAATATGTTCCAGAATAAATAAATAAATAGGACAAAGCCTTAGATATATTATACAGTAAGGGGAAATATGATCATTATTTTGCAATAACTTTAAATGGAGTAAACTCTATAAAATATTGAATCACTATGTGGTACACTAAAACTAACATCTTTTGGAAATCAAATATGCATCAGTACAAAATACAAAACCTCAAAAAAGTAACTAAACAAAGTAGTCATAACTTACCTACCTGAAAAAAGTTTAAGATAATGATCATAAACATGTCTAATTGACTAAAATGAATGTGTAAACGAGTAAGAATATTAATGAAGAGTTTAAAAACATAAAGATGAGACAAACACCTAAAGGATGTAAAAAGTTAAATAAAAATATACTAGAAGCAATCAACTGTAGATTAGATAGTAAAGAAGATCAGCAAACCAGAAGACAAAAATGTTAGAACTTTGTAAAGCAAAAAAAAAAACTACATTAAAAATATGAAAACTTAAAAAAAATCTCATTGGTAAAAGAAAATTTTCAATGAAGGTATAAAACCAAACATAGAGTTATTAGAAATATGAAAAAATAGTAAAACCATCTATATCTGTAATAAGTAGATAAGGAATATACAAAATATATGCAAAATTTGGTGTCAAATGCATTAAATGGATATGAGGGGAGTAAAAATGTAAGTTTGTAGAATGAGGTTGAAATTAAATCAACTTAAAATAGCTGTATATATATATATATATCTGTGCAGGTATATACTCATATTATTACACTGTTACATAAGAACGTCATAGCAACAATAAAATAAGAGCTAATAATAGTTACACATATAAAAAAGAGAAAGAAATTCAAACACAATAATAAAGATATTCATCAACTCAGAAAGGAACAGAAGAATGTGAAGAAAGGGGAAAAAATAACTTCAAAAGCAATCATAAAATAATGAACAAATTAGCAATAAGTACACACCTATCAGTCACTAACATTTTCTCTCTGACTTTTTCAAGAAAGTTCCAGAAAAACATCTATTTCGGCTTTATTGACTATGCCAAAGCCTTCGACTGTGTGGCTCACAACAAACTGTGGAAAATTCTTAAAGAGATGGGAATACCAGATCACCTGACCTGCCTCCTGAGAAATCTGTATGCAGGTCAAGAAGCAACAGACAGAACTGGACATGGAAAAATGGACTGATTCCAAATTGAGAAAAGAGTACATCAAGGTTGTATATTGTAACCCTGCTTTTTTAACTTGTATGCAGAGTATATCATGAGAAATGCCAGGCTGGATGAAGCATAAGCTGGCATCAAGATTGCTGGGAGAAATATCAATAACCTCAGATACGCAGATGTCACCACCCTTATGGCAGAAAGTGAAGAAGAACCAAAGAATCTCCTGATGAAAATGAAAGAGGAGAGTGAAAAAGCTGGCTTAACACTCACCATTCCAAAAACTGAGATCATGGTGTCCGGTCCCATCACTTCATGGCAAATAGATGGGGAAATGATGGAAATGGTGACAGAATTTATTTATTTATTTATTTGTGGGGGGGGGGGGAGGAGGCTCCCAAGTCACTGCAGATGGTGATTGCTGCTATGAAAATAAAGATGTTTGTTCCTTGAAAGAAAAGATATGACCAAACTAGACAGCATATTAAAAAACATTACTTTGCCAACAAAGGTCCATCTAGTCAGAGCTATGGTTTTTCCAGTAGTCATGTATGGATGAGAGTTGGACTATAAAGAAATGGATAAATTTCTAGGAACATACAATCTTTTAAGACTGAGTCATGAAAAGCAGAAAAACTTAAAGGAGCAATTACTGGTAATGAAACTGAATCAGTAATTCACAAACTCCCAAAAACAAAAGTCCAGAAAAAGACAGCTTCACAAGGAAATGTTATCAAATATTAAAGAAGAGATAATAGTTACCTTTATCAGACTATTCTAAATATTGAGGAGGAAAAATGGCTCTAAACACTTTTTAAAATGTCAATATTACACTGATATCAAAACTAGAAAGAAAAAAAAAAACACACAAAATAAAAGTACAGTCCAATATTCCTGGTGAACATAAATTCAAATATTCACAAAATATTAGCAAATCATTTTCATTAACACATTTAAAAGATCATACACCAAGTGAGATTTATTCCAAGGATACAAGGATAGTTCAAAATCAAAGCATTCAACGTGTTATACCACAAATCAAAACAAAGAATAAAAGTTATATGATATTCCTTACAGATGCAGAAAAATGAATTGGACAAAAGTCAACATACTTTAAAATTTAAAATTTCAGCAATCTAGAAATAAGACATTTATCAGCCTAGTAATGACCAAGTATTAAAATACACAACAAATGTCATAGTTAACTGTAGAAAACTGACAGCTTTCTTTTAACATCAGGGACAAGACAGGATGCTTACTTGTGTCACTTTAATTTATTCTAGCACTACAAGCCCTAGCTAGAGTGGTTAGACCACGAAAAGGAATCATCTATATAATCCAAATTGTAAAAGAATATGTTAAATTTTCTCTGACTGCAGGTAGTAAATAATATATGTAGTGAAACATAAAGAATTCACAAAATGACACCTTGAAATAATAAACAAATACAATGATTTTGCCGTCTTCAAAATCTGCACAAAAATTCGTTGCATTTGTATACAGTAACAACCAATCATCTGAAAAGGAAATTAAGAAAACAATCACATTTACAATAGCATCAAGAAGAATAAAATAAGTATAAAGAAAAAAACAAGGATGTAAAAGAATTGCACAGTAAAAATGCAAAAAAAATTTTAACAGAAATTAAAGATGACACAAATATATAAAAATATTTTCCATATCCATGGTTTGGAAAAAAATTGATAAAATGCTTGCATACCCAAAGTGACCCACAGATTCAATGTAATCCTTATCAATATGCCAAACATTTTGAAGAAATAGAAAAAAAAATCCTAAAATCAATATGTTAGCACAAAGAACCTCAAATGCTCAAAACAATCATGAGAAAGAACAATGCTGGATACCTCATATTTTCTGACTTCAAATCTTGGAAATGCTCTGTAATGAAAGCAGTGCAGTATAGGCATAAAGAGAGACACATAGAACAATGGAACAGAATAGAAAACCTGTTAACTAAGCCATGCGTGTTTGCATGCTAAGTCCCTTCAGTCATGTCTGACTCTTTGTGACCCTATGGACTGTATCCTGTTCATGTGATTCTCCAGGAAAGAAAACTGGAATGGGTTGTCATGCCCTCCTCCAGGAGATCTCCCTGATCCAAGGATAAAACCCATGTCTCATGTCTTCTGCACTGGCAGACAGTTTCTTTACCACTGGTGCCACCTGGGAAGTTGGAGAACAAAGCTTGCATGTACAGCAAAATGATCTTGGAAGAAGGTATAAAACTACATAATGGGAAGAAGATACCTGCTTAACAAATAATGTTGAAAAACTGTATATTCACACACAAAAGAATCAAATTAAACCCTTATCTTATGCCACACACAACAGTCTACACAATATGGATTAAAGATTTAAATTTTACACCTGAAACTATAAAACCTCTAGAAGAAAATAGAAGAGAAAATGTTCAAAACATTGATCTGAACAATGATTTCTTGGATCTCATAACAAAAGCAAGACACTTAAAGCAAAAATGTGTCCCCAGTGGTTCAGCAGTAAAAAACCCGTCTGCAATGCAGGAGACTGGAAGAAGTTGTGGGTTCATTCCCTGGGTCAGGAAAGATCTCCTGGAGGAGGAAATGGCAACCCACTGCAGTATTCTTGCCTGGAAAATCACCTGGACAGAGGAGCCCGTGAGTCACATACCATGGGGTCACAAAAGAGTCAGACAAGATTTAGAGACAAAACAACAAAACAAGAAAGCAAACATAAACAAATGAATCCACATAAAATAATAAAACTTTTATATATAGAAAAGGAATCAATCAGCTGAGTAAACTGACAACAGACATAAAGGAAAAACATATTTGGAAATCATATATCTTATGAGAGGATAGTATCTGAAATATGTAAGAAGCTGCTACATTTAAATGGCAATAAGTACATAAATAAATACATAGATGATAGATAGTCTACTTTCAAAATTAGCCAAAGAATTGAATAGTCATCTATCCAAAGACATACAAATGGCCAACAGGTACATAAAAAGATGGTCAACATCACCAAAATCCAGAACAAAACCACAATGAACTGTCACGTAACTCATGTTAAGATGATCTTGTTTAAGAGAAAGAAAGCAAGCAAGAAAGAAAGAAAAGAGAAAGGAAACAGACACCGGCGAGTATGTGGACAATTTTGGAATTCTTGTTTTTGTTTTGCATTTTTTTTTAAATGTAAAACATTTAGGAAGAAAGTATGAATACTTTAAAAATAAATTAGAAACAAAAATGCTATAAGACACAACAATCCAACTTCTGGTTATTTAGCTGAAAGAAATTAGAATCTTGAAGAAATATTTGCATTCCCATATTTATTGAAGCATTATTCATAATATCCAAAAGTTTGAAGGAACCTAGATAACCATAGAGAAATAAGCTGACAGAAAATGGAATACTTTTCAGCCTTAAAAAGGAAGGAATTTCTGCCATAGTCCACAACGCGGATGAAACTTGAAGACCTTATGCTATGTTATATAAGCCAACCACAGAAGAACAAATACAACATGATACCAGAT
Source organism: Cervus canadensis (assembly GCF_019320065.1). Taxonomy (NCBI): domain Eukaryota; kingdom Metazoa; phylum Chordata; class Mammalia; order Artiodactyla; family Cervidae; genus Cervus; species Cervus canadensis. The sequence continues at coordinate 79,241,314 of NC_057419.1, forward strand.
AAAAGAAGCACCTAAATTTGTGAAACAGAAGCAGAAAGTAATTGTTCCTAGTGGCTTGGGGGAAGGGAAAAATAGGGCTTAATGTTCAATAAGTATATATCATTTCATTCATGCAAGAGAAACATATTCTAGAGATCTGCTACAAAACAATGTGAAAACTGTTAACAGTAGTTTCCTGCAGTCTTGAATAATTAAGAGGGTAAGTTTCATATTATATTTTAATGATACAATAGCAGTAAATAATAATACTAATGAACTGAGAGGGTTCAGTTCAGTTCAGTTCCATCACTCAATCCTGTCCAATTCTTTGAGACCCCATGGACTGCAGCACACCAGGCTTCCCTGTCCATCACCAACTCCCAGAGCTTGCTCAAACTTATGTCCATTGGGTCGGTGACGCCATCCAACCATCTTATACTTTGTCATTCCCTTCTCTTCCTGCCTTCAATCATTCGCAGCATCAGGGTCTTTTCCAATGAGTCAGTTATTTGCATCAGGTAGCCAAATTACTGAAGCTTCAGATTTAGTATCAGACCTTCCCATGAATATTCAGGACTGATTGCTTTAAGATTGACTAGTTGGATCTCTTTGCAGTCCAAGGGACCTCAAGAGTCATCTCCAACAACACAGTTTAAAAGCATCAATTTTTCAGTGCTCAGCTTTCCTTATAGTCCAACTCTCACATCCATGCATGACTACTGGAAAAACCATAGTTTAACTAGATAGAACTTTGTCAGCAAAGTAATATATCTGCTTTATAACATGTTGTTTAGGTTGGTTATAGCTTTTCTTCCAAGGAGCAAGTGTCTTTTAATTTCATGGCTGTAGTCACCATCTTGAGTGATTTTGGAGCACCCCAAAATAAAGTATCTCACTGTTTCCCCATCTATTTGCCATGGGGTGATGGGATCGAATGCCATGACCTCAGTTTTTGGAATGTTGAGTTTTAAGCCAACTTTTTCACTCTCCTCTTTCACTTTCATCAAGAGGCTCTTTAGTCCTTCTTTGTTTTCTGCTATAAGGGTGGTGTTCATCTGCATATCTGAGGTTATTGTTATTTCTTCCAGGAAACTTGATTCCAGCTTGTGCCTCATCTAGCCTGGTATTTCTCATGATGTACCCTGCATATAAGTTAAATAAGCAGGGTGACAATATACAGCCTTGACATGCTGCTGATGCTGCTAAGTTGCCTCAATCATGTCCGACTCTGTGCGACCTCATAGACAGCAACCCACCAGGCTCACCGTCCTTGGGATTCTCCAGGCAAGAACACTGGAATGGGTTGCCATTTTCTTCTCCAATGCATGCAAGTGAAAGTGAAGTCACTCAGTTGTGTCCAACTCTTAGTGACCCCGTGAACTGCAGCCTACCAGGCTCCTCTGTCCATGGGATTTTCCAGGCAAGAGTACTGGACTTGGGTGCTCCTTCTCCGACAGCTTTGACATACTCCTTTCCCAATTTGGAACCAGTTTGTTGTACAGTGTCTGGTTTTAATTGTTGCTTCTTGACCTGCATACAGATTTCTCAGGAGGCAGGTCAGGTGGTCCGGTATTCCCATCTCTTGAAGAATGTTTCACAGTTTGATGTGATCGACACAGTCACAGGCTTTGGCATAGTAAATAAAGCAAAAGTTTATGTTATTCTGGAACACTCTTGCTTTTTCAATGATCCAGTGGATGTTGGCAGTTTGATCTCTGGTTCCTCTGCCTTTTCTAAATCCAGCTTGAACATCTGGCACTTCATGGTTCATGCACTGTTGAAACCTGGCTTGGAGAATTTTGAGCATTACTTTGCTAGCATGTGAGATGAATGCAATTGTGTGGTAGCTTGAACATTCTTTGGCATTGCCTTTCTTTGGGATTGGAATGAAAACTGACCTTTTCCAGTCCTGTGGCCACTGCTGAGTTTTCCAAATGTGCTGGCATATTGAGTGCAGCACTTTCACAGGATCATCTTTTAGGATTTGAAATAGCTCAACTGGTATCCCATCACCTCCACTAGCTTTGTTCATAGTGATGTTTCCTAAGGCCCACTTGACTTTGCATTCCAGGATGTTTGGTTCTAGGTGAGTGATCACACCATTGTGATTATCTGGGTCATGAAGATATTTTTGTATAGTTCTTCTGTGTATTCTTACCACATCTTACTGATATTTTCTGCTTCTGATAGGTCCATACCATGTCTGTCCTTTATTGTGCCCATCTTTGCATGAAATGTTTCCTTTGTATCTCTATTTTTGAAGCAATTTCTAGTGTTTCCCATTCTATTCTTTTCCTCCATTTCTTTGCATTGATCACTGAAGAAAGCTTTTGTATCTCTCCTTGATATTCTTTGGAACTCTGCATTCAAATGGGTATATCTTTCCTTTTCTCCTTTGCCTTTAGCTTCTCTTCTTTTCTCAGCTATTAGTAATGTTTTCTCAGAGAAGAATTTTGCCTTATTGTATTTATTTTTCTTGAGGATGGTCTTCATCACTTCCTCCTCTACAGTGTCATGAACCTCTGTCCATACTTCTTCAGGCACTCTTGTCTATCAGATCTAATCCCTTGAATCTATTTGGCACTTGCACTGTATAATGTTAAGGGATTTGATTTAGGCCATACCTGAATAGTCTAGTGCTTTTCCCTACTTTCTTCAATTTAAGTCTGAATTTTGCAATAAGGAGTTCATGATCTGAGCCACAGTCAGCTCCCGGTCTTCTTTTTGCTGATTGCATAGAACTTCTCCATATTAGGCTACAAAGAATATAATCAATCTGTTTTTGATATTGACTATTTTGTGATGTCCATGTGTAGAATCTTCTCTTGTGTTGTTGGAATACCGTGTTTGCTATGGCTAGTGCATTCTCTTGGCAAAATTATGTTAGTTTTTGCCCTGCTTCATTTTGTACTCCAAGACCAAATGTGTTTGTTATTCCAGATATCTCTTGACTTCTTACTTTTTCATTCTAATCCCCTGTGATGGAAAGGACATGTTTTTTGGGAGTTAATTCTAAAAGGTCTTGTAGGTTCTCATAGAACTCTTCAGCTTCTTCAGCATTACTGTTAAGGACATAGACTTGGATTACTGTGATATTCATTGGTTTGCCCTGGAAATGAACAGAGATCATTCTGTTATTTTTGAGATTACACCCGAGAACTGCATTTCACACTCTTTTGTTGACTATGAGGGCTACTCCATTTCTTCTAAGGGATTCTTGCCCACAGTAGTAGATATAATGGTCATCTGAATTAAATTTGTCCAGTCCAGTCCATTTTAGTTTGCTGATTCCTAAAATGTCAATGTTCACTCTTGCCTTCTCCTGTTTGAACACTTCCAATTTGCCTTGATTCATGGGCCTTACATTCCAGGTTCCTATGCAATATTTTTCTTTATAGCATTGGACTTTACTTCCATCTCCAGTCACATCCACAACTGGGCATTATTTTCACTTTGACTCAGTCTCTTCATTCTCTCTGGAGTGTTTTCTCCACTGTTTTCCAGTAGGATACTGGGCATCTATCAACCAGGGGAATTCATCTTTCTGTATCATATCTATTTGTCTTTTCACACTGTTCTTGGGGTTCTCAAGGCAAGAATACTGAAGTGGTTTGCCATCCCCTTCTGCAGTGGACCACGTTTTGCCAGAATTCTCCACCATGACCCGTCCATCTTGGGTGGCTCTACACAGCATGGTTCATACTTTCATTGAGTCAGACATGGCTGTTGTACGTGTGATCAGTTTGATTAGTTTTCTGTGTTTGTAATTTTCATCCTGTCTTTCCTCTGACAGATAAGGATAGGAGGCTTTTGGAAGCTTCCTTATGGGAGAGACTGTCTGTGTGGGAAACTGCCTCTTGTTCTGATGGGCTGGGCCATGCTCATTAAATCTTTAATCCAATTTTCTGTTGATGAATGGGGCTCACTTCCCTCCTTGTTGTTTTACATGAGACCAAATAATGGTGGAGGTAATGATAATGGCAACCTTCTTCAAAATGTCACTTGCAAACACTGCCACACTCAGTGCTACCGGCCCTGCAGCAGGCCACTGCCAACCCATGCCTCCACAGGAGATTCTTGGACACTCACAGGCAAGTCAGTCTGTTGTGGGGTCACCGCTCCTTTCTCTTGGGTCCTGGTGAGCACAGGGTTTTGTTTGTGCCCTCCAAGAGGTCTGTTTCCCCAGTCCTGTGTAAGTTCTGTAATCAAATCCCACCGGCCTTCAAAGTCAAATTCCCTGGGCATTCTCAGTCCCTTTGTCAGATCTCCAGGTTGAGAAATCTGTTGTGCATCATAGAACTTTCTTAACAGTGCAATAATTTATTTGGCATATTTTTTCAGCAGTTTTTGGGTCCTCTGCTCAGTGGTTCTATGATGGGGTTAATGGCAATCTCCACCAAGAGGACTTATGCTGTGTGACTCAGATCTGCTACACCCAGAACCCCTCCCCCTGCTGCAGGCCACTGCTCACCCATACCTCAGCAGTAGATACTCAAACACTAAAAGGCAGGTCTGACTCAGTCAACTAACCAAGAGAGTAGTTGCAGTTAAAAGAAGGTAAAATAAATGGGTTTAGATGTTTTATGGCATTAAAAGTCATACAAAGGGCTTAAGAATTGTGATATGGAAATGATTTTTGCAATTAAGTAAATATGTATGATGAGAGTAATGCATGACTCTCTTAGAAGTAAAGGGATACATTTTAGAAAACAGAAAGAAAAATAACAACTTAGATCACAGGGTGTTGGAATGATAGTTATTATCTTAGACATGAACATAGTTTGATGCTTCAAAAGGACAGATGAGATAGCACATAGATAAAGTTGTCAGACTTTCTTAGTAACTAGGCATATGAATCTGGGTCATATATATACTATTTGGGAGATGACAGGTAGCATTTAAATTGTGACTTAAAGGGGATTTAAAGGTTGAGTCATAGAGTTCTGTTCTCAATTCCATACTATTTAACATTCTTCTCAAAGACTTCAAGACAAATAAATCTGAAGGTGACAGGAAGCTAAAGGGTCGTAAGTATTCTTCTTAGGTCATCTCTGGTAGTTAGCTCAACCTGATGAAAAGCAATATCTATCATGCTTGATTACATTACATGGTTATGTCTAAGGAGGAGTTATTTAAACTGTTATTTTAATCAAACACAGGTCGGTATGTGTGATAAGATGGACTGATGTATTAAGACAAAAACAAACAGACCAGAAAAATCTATCTAGATGCCATGAATGTGGTCAATAAAATATCATAACTTTCTTGCACAGTTTTGGAGAACACTCGGTTAATTACATTACTCTTCATTTCTACACTTTGTTTCCACTGTATAGGCCTTCTAAGGAGCCCAGCATGCAAACTTGGAAACTCTTTCAACAGGAACTACTGCATCTATTACATCCCATCGCTGCTTGAGTACCAATGTATGATGAGTTGCATTTTGATCTATAACCCAAACAGAAAACAAATTCTCTATTCTTGGAAATGACCTAGATAAGAAATTTCTGGAAATTATTATTTTTTTAATGAAACAATTAATATTTATTCTGACGTTTCTACAGAGATAGGAACAAATACCTACTTAATTCTAACCACTTCCTTAGCTTCACAGGTGTGTTATTTGGTATCATAGTGAAATGCTTCTTTGTATCGATCAGTGATTTCTAGATGGGGCTTTGGGGATTATTTTTTAAATATTTGAATAACTTAAAATTTCTGTGTGCTTCACAATTTTCAAAAGTTTAACACACATGATTTCATATAATCCCATAATAGTTTTATCCCCGACTCTTATATTGCCCCTCCCCCGATTCCTCTTCCCACTGGTAATCACTAGTTTGTTCTCTATATTGTGAGCCTGCATATTCCTTGTTTGTTTCACTGGTTTGCTTTTTTTAAAATTTATTTATTTTTAACTGAAGGATAATGCCTTTACAGCATTTTGTTGGTTTATGCCATATATCAGCCTGAAACAGTTATAGGTATACCTATACCCTCTCCCTCTTGAACATCCCTACCACCTGCTTCCCCATCCCACCCCTCTAGGTAGTTACAGAGCCCCAGTTTGAGTTCCCTGAGTCATAAGGCAAGTTTCCATTGGTTATATATTTTACATATTTATGTACTTCCCTGGTGGCACAGAAGGTAAAGTATCTTCCTGCAATGCGGGAGACCTGGGTTCAACCCCTGGGTTGGGAAGATCCCCTGGAGAAGGGCGTGACAACACACTCCACTGTTCTTGCTTGGAGAATCCCCCTGTACAGAGGAATCTGGTGGGCTACAGTATGTGGGGTACCAAAGAATCAGTTGCGACTGAGCAACTAAGCACATGTATTTTACAAAAGGTAATGTACATTTCCATGTTACTCTCTTCATATATTCCACCCACTCCTTCCTCCCCACCCCATGTTCATAAGTCTGTTCTCTATGTCTGTGTCTCCATTGTTACCCTGCAAATAATTTTATCAGTACCATTTTTCTAGATTCCATATATATATATATATATATATATATATATTTGTTTTTTTCCTTTTTGACTAACTTCACTCTGTATAATAGACTCTAAGTTTACCTACATTATTAGAACTGACTCAGATGTGTTACTTTTTATGGCTGATTAATATTCCATTGTATATATGTACCACAGCTTCTTTATCCATTCATCTGTTGATGGATATCTGGGTTGCTTCCATGTCCTAGCTGTTGTAAATAGTGTTGCAATGAACATTGGGGTACAAGTACATTTTTCAATTTTTATTTCCTCAGAGTATATGCCTAGTAGTAGGATTGCTGGGTCATATGGTGGTTTGGGGCCTCCTAAATGGAGCTAGTGGTAAAGAATCTGCCTGCAAATGCAGGAGATGTAAGAGACACAGGTTCTATCCCTGGGCCAGGAAGATATGCTGGAAGAGGGTATGGCGACCCACTCCAATATTCATGCTGGAGAAACCCATGGACAGAGGAGCTTGCAGGCTGCCATCCAAAGTGTCAAAAAAAAGTCAGACACGACTGAATTGAATTAGAACAGCACACATGTTTTAAAACATGTGTTGTTTTAGAATAAAACATGGCTATATTATTCCAAGTTTTAAAAGATTCTCCATACTGTCTTCCATAGTGGCTGTATCAATTTACATTTCCACCAACATTGTAAGAGGGCTCTGTTTTCTGCCCACCACTCTAGCATTTACTGTCTGTAGACATTTGGATGATGGCCATTGTAAGGTGTGAGGTAATATCTCATTGTATTTTTGATTAGCATTTTTCTAGTATTGAATGATGTTGAGAATACTTTCATGTGTTTATTAGCCTTCTGTGTGTCTTCTTTGGAGAGTCAGCCAGTTCAGTCTGTCAGTTGTGTCCGACTCTTTGCAACCCGATGGACTGCAGCACACCAGGTGTCCCTGTCCATCATGGACTCCTGGAGTTTACTCAAACTCTTGTCCATTGGTTTGGTGATGCCATCTAACCATCTCATCCTCTGTCATCCCCTTCTCCTCCTGCCTTCAATCTTTCCCATTATCAGGGTCATTTCCAATGAGTCAGTTATTCACATCAGGTGGCCAAATTATTGGAGTTTCAGCTTCAGCATCAGTCCAACCAATAAATATTCAGGACCGATTTCCTTTAAGATTGACTTTTCTGATGTCTTTGCAGTGCTTTGAACTCTCAAAAGTCTTCTCCAACACCATAGTTCAAAAACATCTATTTGTCGGTACTCAGCTTTCTTTATAGTCCAAGTCTCACATCCGTACATGACTCCTGGAAAAACCATAGCTTTGATCAGATGGACCATTTTTGGCAAAGCAATATCTCTGCTTTTTAATATACTGTCTAGATTGGTCATAGCTTTACTTCCAAGGGGTAAGCATATTTTAATATCATGCTGCAGTCACCACCTGCAGTGATTTTGGAGCTCCCCAAAATGAAGTCTCTCACTATTTCCATTGTTTCCCCATCTATTTGCCATGAAGTGATGGGACCGGGTGTCATGATCTCAGTTTTTGGAATGTTGCATTTTAAGCCAACTTCACTCTGCTTTTTCACTTTCATCAAGAAGCTCTTTAGTTCTTTGATTTCTGCCATAATGGTGGTGTCATCTGCATAGCTGAGGTTATTGATATTTCTTCTGGAAATCTTGATTCCAGCTTGTGCTTCATCTAGCCCAGCATATCACATGATGTATTATGCATAAAAGTTAAATAAGCAGGGTGACAATATACAACCTTGACATACTCCTTCCCCAATTTGGAACCAGTCTATTGTCCCATGTTCATTTCTAACTGTTGCTTTAAGGTGGTGTGGTATTCCCATCTCTTAAAGAATTTTCCACAGTTTGTTGTGATCCACACATTCAAAGGTTTTGGTGTAGTCAATAAAGCAGAAGTGGATGTTTTTCTGGAACTCTCTTGCTTTTTCAATGATCCAATGGATGTTGCCTGTTTAATCTCTGGTTCCTCTGCCTTTTCTAAATCCAGCTTGAACATCTGGGAGTTCACAGTTCATGAACTGTTGAAGTCTGGCTTGGAGAATTTTGAGCATTACTTTGCTAGCATGTGAGATGAGTTCAATTATGTGGTAACCTGAACATTCTTTGGCATTGCCTTTCTTTGGGATTGGAATGAAAACTGACCTTTTCCAGTCCTATGGCCACTGCTGAGTTTTCCAAATTTTCTGGCATATTGAGTGCATGACTTTCACAGCATCATTTTTTTAGAATTTGAAATAGCTCAACTGGAATTCCATCACCTACACTAGTTTTGTTCATAGTGGTGCTTCCTAAGGCCCATTTGACATCACATTCCAGAATGTTTGATTCTAGGTGTGTGATCACACCATCGTGGCTATCTGTGTCATGAAGATCTTTTTCCATATAGTTAGTCTGTGTATTCTTGCCACCTCTTCTTAATATCTTCTGCTTCTCTTAGGTCCATATAATTTATTTTCTTTATTGTACCCATGTTTCATGAATTGTGCCCTTGGTATCTCTAATTTTCTTGAAAAATTCCTTGAAGGATTTTCTTGAAGAGATATTTTCTAATTTTCTCTTCTTTGGAGAACTGTCTGTTTATGTCTTTTGTCCATTTTTATGTGGGCTATTTGTTTTTCTGGTATTGACTTGTATGAGCTTCTTGAATATTTTGGAAATTAATCTGCTGTAGTTCTTTCATTTGTTATTAGTTTCATTGGTGATATTGGCCTACAATTTTCTTTTTTTCTGTTGTCTTTGTCTGCTTTTGGTATCAGGGTGATGGTGGTCTCATAGAATGAGTTTGGAAGTGTCCCTTCCTCAGGAATTTTTTGAAGGAGTTCGAGAAGTATAGGCATTATCTTTTCTATAAATATTTGATAAAATCCACGTGTGAAGCCATTTGGCCCTGGATTTTTATTTTTTGGAATATATATATATATATATATTCCTACTCCTGCTGCTAAGTCACTTCAGTCATGTCTGACTCTGTGTGACCCCTTAGACGGCAGCCTACCAGGCTCCCCCGTCCCTGGGATTATCCAGGCAAGAACACTGGAGTGGGTTGCCATTTCCTTCTCCAATGCAGGAAAGTGAAAAGTGAGAGTGAAGTCGCTCAGTTGTGTCCGACTCTTCGCGACCCCATGGACGGCAGCCTACCAGGCTCCTCAGTCTATGGGATTTTCCAGGCAAGAGTAATGGTGTGGGGTGCCATTGCCTTCTTATATATATATTTTTTTTCCTTTTATCACAGTTTCAATTTCAGTGCCTGTAGTTGACTTGTTCATAGTTTCTATTTCTTCCTAGTTCAGTCTTGGGACATTGAAGTTTTCCAAGTATCTGTCCATTTCTTCCTGGTTGTCCATTTTATTGGAATATAGTTCCTCATAATAGTCTCTTATGATCCTTTGCATTTCTGCATTGTCTGTTGCAGTCTGTCCTTTTTCATTTCTAATTTTGTTGATTTGATTCTTTTCTCTTTTTTCTTTATAAGTCTGGCAAATGCCTTGTGACATTTGTTTGTCTTCTCTAAAAACCAGCTTTTAGTTTTATTAATCTTTACTATTGTTTCATTCACTTCTTTTTCATTTATTTCTGCTCTGATCTTTATTATTTCTTTCCTTCTACTAACTTTGTTTGTTTGTTTGTTTGTTTTCTTGTGTGGGGGGAGTTGTTCTTTTTCTAGTTGTTTTAGGTGTGAAGCTAGGTTTTCTATTCAAAGCCTTTGTTGTTTCTTGAGGTAGGATTTTATTGCTATAAATGTCCCTCTTATAACTGCTTTTGCCTCATTCCATAGGTTTTGAGTCATCATGCTTTCATTGTCATTTGTTTCTAGGAATTTTTTTTTAATTTTTCTTTTTATTTATTCAGTAACTTGTTCATTCTTTAGAAACATATTGTTTAATCTCCATGTTTTTGTGTTTTTTGTAGTTTTTTTTTTCTTTTTTTCTCCTATAATTGATATGTTATGCCTTATAGCATATTATGCCTTATAGCATTGTGGTCAGGAAAGATGCTTGGTAAGTTTTCAGTTTTCTTAAATTTACTGATATTTGATTTGTGGCCCAAGATGTGGTCTATCCTGGAGAATGCTCCATATGCACTTGAGAGGAAATTGTGTTCTTCTGCATTTGGATGGAATGTCCTGTAGATATCAATTATATCCATCTGCTCTAACTATCATTTAAAGCTTGTGTTTCCTTATTAATTTTCTGTTTTTATGATGTGTCCATTGATGAAAGTGGAGTGTTAAAGATTCCCTGCTATTATTTTTGTTTCTGCGAATTTCTTTTTTTATGCCTGTTAGTGTTTGTTTTATGTATTAAGGTGCTCCTATGTTGGGTGCATAAATATTTATGAAGGTTATGTCTTCATTCTGGATTGATCCCTTGATCATTATGTAGTGTCTTTCTTTATCTCTTGGAATATATATAAATATATATATTTTTGAGGTCTATTCTGTCTGATATGAAGATTGATACTCTTTGTTTTGATTTCCATTTGAATGGGATATCTTTTTCCATCCTCTCACTTTCAGTCTCCAAGAGTCTCTAGTTCTGAAGTGGGTCTCTTTTAGGCACAATTTATATTGGTCTTTTTTTCTGTATCCAGTTAGGCAGTCTGTGTCTTTTGGTTCAAACATTTAACATATTTACATTTACACTAGTTATTGATATATATATATATATATATATTCTTATTGTCATTTTCTTAATTGTTTGGGGGTTGTTTCTGTAGGTCTTTTCCTTCTCTTTTTTTCTTGTCTAAATGATTCCCTTTAACATTTGTTGTAAAGTTGGTTTGGTGCTACTAACTTCTCTCATCTTTTACTTGTCTGTAAAGATTTTGATTTCCAGGTAGAATAATCTTGGTTTCAGATTTTTCCCTTACAATATTTTAAATAGACCCTGCCACTCCCTTCTGGCCTGCAGTTTCTCCTGAAAGGTTGGCTGTTAATCATATGGGGTTTACCTTGTATGTTACTTATAGCTTTTTTCTGTCTGTTTTAAATATTCTTTGTATTTAATATTTGTTAGTCTGTGTCTCTGCATGTTTCTCCTTGAGTTTAATCCTGTATGGGACTCTCTGTAATCCTTGGACTTGATTGACTATTTCCTTTCCCATGTTGGGGAAATTTTGGATATAATCTCTTCAAAAATTTTCTCAGACTGCTTTTCTCTTGTATAATTTGAATGTTGGTGCATTCTATATCATTCCTGATATCTCTGAGACTATTCTCAGTTCTTTTCCCACTTTTTTCTTTATTCTGCTCTTTGGCAGTTATTCCCATTGTCCCTTCATGTGTTGCATAGACACTGAGTCTACCTAGTTGATCATGTGGATTTAATCTGCAGTTTGTAAAGCTGGTGGGAACGTTTTGTGTCCTCTTCCTTAGCCACAATGTCCCTGGATTTCAATTGTGGCTTTATCTCCACCTCTGCATGTGAGTCTTCCACAGGGGTTTGCTCCTGAGGATGCCCTGGAAGACCTGGGTCTGCCCCAGTAAGGACTGGGTGTAGAGATGGAACAGATTCTTGGATTGCAGGGTCCTTGGTGGTACTCAGGGGAGCCAGTGGCTAGGGTAGCAGGAAATATGGTGCTCTTTGGGTTTTTCTCACCTCTGGCACCTCTGTCCCATTGGAGATTGAGCGTGGAGGTGACACAGTTGCTTGGATCATGGAGACCCTGTCAGTGCTGGATATTCAGGGGTGCCACGGTTATTGTCACAGGAGATATGGTACTATTAGGAGTTTTTTCTAGCCTCTGGCAGCTCTGCTCCAGTGAGAATTGAGCATGAAGGTGACACAACTTCTTGGCTTCTTGGATCGAGGGGACTCTGGTGGTTCCAGGTGTACAGGGACACCAACTGCTTCAGATGCAGGAGATATGGCCTATCAGAGTCTTTTTCTAGCCTCTGGAAGCTGGCAATCAGAGGGCCTCTTTGTCTGGCTCTTCTGTGTGCTCAGCCCATTCAGATGCTTAAGTGGTCACCGTGGCTGGGTTTCTTCTCTGTTGCATGTTGCACCAGGTGCCTAAAGGGCAGCCTCTCTGGGGTCTTTATTGTTCAGCTGCCAGTGCAGATGTGTGATGTGTGGGGAGACAGAGGCTACAGTGATGGCTCCCCACCTTGTGCATAACTCAGTGTTCCTCCACAGTCATTTCCCACCACAGTCTCTTCCCTCGGGTCCCCTCAGACTGTCTCCTCACAGTCAACAGCAAAACTTGCCCAAGGACTGCTCTCCAATCGCTATGCTCCAACAACTGTAGTTTCTAGGGGACTTGCATCCCTGTGTGGGATATGTATGGTTGGGGCAAGGTTTGTCTGTGTGATTCCCATTCCATTCAGACTGTCACATATCAGCTGCTTCACTCTCCAATAACCTCAGATGCTCCTCCTCTGTAATTGCCCCGATATGGGGATCTAACCCTTGCTACAGCTTTTCCAGCCCCCAGGTTCAGGACCAGTCCTATTCACTCTTCTCTTTTTTTTCCCCTACTTCCTTCATCTGACTGAGTTTTGCGTGGTTCTGTATATTGTTTTCTGGTGGTCAGGTACTCCTGCACGTTCTCAGCTGGTGTATCTGTGGAGAGAGATGTACTCCATGTCCACCTACTCCTCTGACATCTTGTTCTCCCCTTTTCTGTGCTTTCTTAAGATTCCACATATAAGTGATCTTTTTTAAGTACTTCCAAAATTATGGGCCTTGATAAGATAATTACCTTCAGACTAATTTTGAAGAGAGGTAAATAAATGGTTCTGAAAACAAAAGGAGACAAAGTATTTGTAAAAACTAACATTTTATTAAGTTTGGATAATAAAACTGCTACACAAGGACAAATAAAATCTGTGTTAAAATTTCAATTGTTTGATTAAATAAGTTGAAATTATTATCCTGAGAATGGCAATGAAAGTCTGAGAAGCTACACAATAACATTATTTATTAAGTCTTAGTTGGTACAGTGTGAGAGGGTTTTTTTTGTTTTTTTGTTTTTTTTTGCCCCTATTAAGAAGAATTTGTTTTGTTTACTGTGCCAAAGCTTCTCTGAAAAGTCTGCTTATTTATGCCTCTTGAATCAACTATCTGGAAATCTTGATAGTGATATGTAGAGGAAGTGACTCAAAGAACCAATTATAAATTTCTAGGTTTAGCAACAGACTTTAATGATTCTATGAATTCCCTCAATAATATCCTAAATTTTGTGCGTATGTCTGGGTTTATGCTTTCCTGGGTAACATTTCAGGCATTTTATAAAAATCTTAAAGAGATAGGTGTCATTTCTTCCATCCCCCTCCCCTCAAAAAAGTTTAAAAAATCAAACAAGCAAACAATTATTCTAACATAGTCATTATGACTGGGGAATTTTTATTTTTCTAAAAAACATAATACCAGAAGCATAAAAAGACTTTCTTTGAATTTCACTTCCTAAAAGATAAACTTCTTAAGAAACAGAAGGAACATTTGGAGAATTGGAGCTAAGTTATCAGCCTCATATTATTGTTGTTGTTGTTGTTCTGTCACCCAGTCATGTCTGACCCTTTGTGACCCCATGGACTGCATCATGGCAAGCCTCCCTGTCTCTCACCATCTCCCAGAGTTTGCCCAAGTTCATGTTCATTGCATTGATGATAATGTCCAGCCATCTCATTCTCTGATACCCTCTTCGCCTTCTGCTCTTGATCTTTCCCAGCATCAGGGACTTGTCCAATAAGTCGTCTGTTCGGATCAGATGGCCAAAATACTGGAGCTTCAGCTCCAGAATCAGTCTCTCCAGTGAATATTCAAGGTTAATTTCCCTAAAGATAGACTGTTTCGATCTTCTTGCTGTCTAAGGGACTTTCAGGTTTCTCTAGCACCACAGTTGGAAGGCATCAATTCTTTGGTGTTCTGCCTCCCATCTTGTCAAAGCTATGGTTTTTCCAGTAGTCATGTATGGATATGAGAATTGGACTATAAAGAAAGCTGAGCACTGAAGAATTGATGCTTTTGAACTGTGCTGTTGGAGAATGCTCTTGAGAGTCCTGTGGACTGCAAGGAGATTCAACCAGTCCATCCTAAAGGAAATCAGGTCTAAATATTCATTGAGAGGACTGATGCTGAAGCTGAAACTCCAATACTTTGACCACCTGATGCAAAGCATTGACTCATTGGATAAGACCTTGATGCTAGGAAAGATTGAAGACAGGAAGAGAAGGCGATGACAGAGGATGAGATGGTTGGATGGCATCACTGACTGGATGGACATGAGTTTGAGCAAGCTCCAGGAGTTCGTGATGGACAGAGAAGCCTGGCGTGCTGCAGTCCATGGGGTCACAAAGAGTCGGACATAACTGAGCAACTGAACTGATTTGAACTGCTTTTTTCATGGCCCAGCTCTCACAATAGTACATTAGCACAGTTTCAGATTAGAAGTTCTTAAATAATGCTTCAAATCAGTTAACTTCAGATGAGAAGAAAGAAACAGAAAGATGAAAAGGGGAATTTTGAAGAACATTTCATGATATTTTGTTCTTTTTAATTAAAAACAAAAACAGAATAAATATACTGTAGCTTACCAATTAGTGGCCTGTTGGTTTTTAGCACTGAAACTCTCCAGACCACAAACCTCATCATATGACAGAAAAGGTTAATGCTTTAGAAAAACAACACATTTGATGCATATAACTCAGTGTACCCTGAGTACTTTTACTAAGAATTCATTCTATTTCCAAATTTTAGATGTATATTTTTATGAAACTTTTTTCATGATTTGGGTAACACTTTTTGTGAGCTTTCCCCCCCCTTATTACATGGTTTTATTGTGATAAACTTAAAGTGTAGTACTCCCAAAAGTATAAGAAAAGCTGTTATACAGTGCTTTGGGATCCCAGTGTCATCTTAAATTATAAAGATTAAATCTGAATCTTTCCTCCTTGTCAACAATTCCTGCATTTGATCTAGGTGGACATAATTTGTCTGTTGTACTTACTTATTTTGGAACTACCTCAGATGAAAATAAGACAATTTTAACTACTGCTAAAGTCCATGGAAGTGCAAAGAATCAGACATGACTGAGCACGCACACACTGCACTGAAAGTAATAGCAGTAAAGAATCTACCTGCAATGCAGGAGGTAATGCAAGGGATGTGGGTTCAACCTCTAGGTGGGAAAATCCCCTGGAGGATGGTGAAAGGGTCAATTCCTGGGTAGATTGATAAGAAGTCCGAGGTCCCTAAGGAGAAGAGAGGGTTCTGGGGCTCTTGAGGAAGAGATAAGGGTCTAGAATTCTCAAGGAAGAGGAAAGGACAAGCATCTTTCTTTTTTTTTTCCTCTACATTCCTTAGTCTTAGTCACATAAAACATTTTTTTTTTCCTTTAAGCCAGGAACTGATGATTACACAACAAACAACTCTTTTTAAACTCTGTACGAGGATTACATAACAACAATGTATCCTGCTTGAGGACAGTTTCTCCTAGCTGAAAACCTTCTGACTAATCTTGATATTTTACCATGTATATTATGTGAATGGGTCTGGTAGGATCTTTCTATTGTTAAGTTATAATCCTGTTATCCTAAAATATAAATTGTGGGAGTGGGTCTGGTAAAATTTGTACAACCTTGAGACATTCTTTTGATTTATAGTAATAACTAATTTAAATAGTATGTAACTCTCTTGGTAACACTAGCAAAGAGGACACTCTCCGTCCCCTTTCTGATGTCTATGTCAGACGCTTTCTCTGCCCCTTTTTATACTTTAATAAAATTCTGCTATACAAAAGCTCTTGAGTGATCAAGCCTGGTTCCTGGTCCTGAAGTTAAATCTTCTTCTTCAAAGATCACGAATCCAACACCATTCAACATAAGCTATCAAGGGCATGGCAAACCACTTCAGTATTCTTGCCTGGAGCGTCCCATGTACAGAGGATCCTGGTGGGCTACAATCCATAGAGTCACAAAGAGTTGGACATGACTGTAGCAAATGAGCACACATACACAAAGGAATGACTATGGTTTCTGCAAGCCTTTTCATTCAGGGAGAGCAGAGGGAAGCATGCAGGAGGTCTGGAAATTATCATGTATTTTACTTTACAAGGAAGTAATGTCAAGTCACCAAGATGTATTTTTGATATAAACAAGAGGAAGGGGACACCCACCTCTTGAACCACAGCTATACTGGTTCAATAAATTCTGGCATTCAGTGGGGTAACAGATATCACAAGTATCACTCATTGCTACAGATCAAATGTTTGTGCCCCACCCCTCAAATTCATATAGTGAAACTCTAATGTGATGGCATATGGAGCTAGAATATTTGGGAGGTAATTAGGTCATGAAGGTGAAGCCCTCATGATAGGATTAGTGTTCATGAAAAGAGGAAGAGAGCTATTATTTTTTCTGCCTCCCATTTGAGAACATATTGTGAAAACAAGGCGGGAAGACTGCTCTCACCAAAAACTGAATCTGCTGGCACGTTGATTTTGGACTGCCCAACACCCAGAACTGTGAGAAATAAATGTTTGTTATTTAAACCACCCAGTCTATGGTATTTTTTAATAGCAGATTGAACTAAGATTGAAATTGTAAAGCAATACAAAAAAAAAAAAAAAAACAAACAATAAAATGTAACAAATGGTGTACTATAGTAATGATTTCCAAAAGATTAGTGAGATATTATTTTCACTTACAAATCTGTTTTGGACAGTAAAATATAACCTGGCATAAATCTGACTCTTCAATGCCTTGGCAATCAATCATATATCCATATGTACTTGTGTAACTAAATAAGCCTGTTTTCTCATTGGTTCTTCACAAGTAGCTCATGAAGGAAGCAGAGCAAGGATTAAGTTTCCCTAAGGTAAGTTCTTGGCATAGTGACTGGGAAATACAAAAGTACTCAATGAACACTGAATAAATTAATAGATAGTAAACAACAGTACTACTGCTAGAGCTTATAACACAGATTCTTGAAAAATACATATTACAAGATATCTTTTTCTATTTATTTGTAACTGCTTTTTATGTTTGTCTTCCTAACTAAGTTATAAAGTCAACTCTATAAGAATGAAGATACATCTGGTTCTTTTGTATCCCTCACAGATTTCACTACTATGCCTTGAACAGGATGAATACACAATAAATCTCCATTGATCTCATTAAAGAAAGTTATGGAGACAAACCACTTTGATGTAGTCTTAAATATGAGTAGTTAAATCTGTAAGAAATAAAACAAAGAATTAAAAAAAATTATGAATTGAAACTATTGGGATTCTTGAATCTAAAGTCAGAATTATCCCTTTCCTTAATAAGTCAATTTTCAAAATTTTTATGCTTAAACTGACATTGACTAATACAGACATTGCAAAACATTGTCAGAGACAAGGTTTTTAGTGTTTTTAACTGCTTATGATTTAGCAATAATATTTAGAAATAAGCTACTAAATCTTAATTTTATCATTTATTATCTGGGTTGGTGCTTTTCCATACTTGTTTACATATTTCAATGATTTAGGAAAAGTAGGGCTTCCCGGATGGCTCAGATGGTAAAGAATTCACCTGCAATGTAGAATACATGACTTTGATCCCTGGGTTGCGAAGATCCCCTGGAGGAGGGCATGGCAACCCACTCCAGTATTCTTGCCTGGAGAATCCCCACGGACAGAGGAGCCTGGCAGGCTACACTCTATGGGGTCTCAAAAAGTTGGACATGTATGAGTAACCAAGCACAGCACGGTGCATTCTAAAAAATACCCCGTGGGTACCTTGCTGATAAAATAGTACAGTTAATGTAACAGCTGCAGTTACTGACCTTTAATCATTAAATTAAGGCATTGAGACTGATTACTGTGAATACATATTGATTCATAGTAGAGGCAAGAGCTACTTTTCTTGATATGCCTCAACAATAAATCGGGTGAAACAAACAAACAAACAAAAAATGGAAAAGATGGTATTTTAATGAAAAGCTGCCTTGTAAATTCATCCATATGTTTAAAAAAGGAATTCCTGCTGTGGCAAAGACTAAGTTTTATTATTTTCTCCCCTCAGTAATAAGATGAATAATAAGACAAAAAATTGTATATAAAACCTTTTGCACTTTGAAATGAGCCCTTCCACCCAAACTCTATTTTTGACTGAAACAAATGTAAACCATATTCCATTTCACGAAAGCAAAATGTGCTGAACATGTGGTTTTTAAAATAGAAGCATGTGAATCAACTGTTCTACATGAAGATCCTTTCTTAGAAATGTCTCTGGGGAAAGTTCACTACTCAAAGCCAGGGAGTACTGGAAAAAAGCAAAACAGACTGAGATCAAGCAATTCTTAAAGTGGATGGGCCAAGTAGATGCATAAATGACATTTAATATTCAAGCTTAGGGGCTCCTGTTGAGTGACCTGTTTGGTAACCCGGATCAGGATGCTTGTTTAGTGGATAAAAGTGTAACTTTAGAAATTGACAGGAACTCTTGCATTCGGCCACCTGTATTCTCAGCTACACATGGTGGAAGGGGTATGAACCAAGCACACATTTTAAATTTCATCTTATTTTTTAATTCTTATAACTTTTTGGTTTCAAAAGATCCATTTATAAAATGTAGTTTAAAGATGCATTGACAATACTTAGTGACCACCACTATATAGTTTATTTTCTGTCTTTCCGTTGTTAAAGATATTTTTAAATATAAACTGAGAGAAAAATAGACACTATCTTGCTACAATAATTGAGGTGAATTGCCATATGAATGGGTATCTTTGTTGCAGACATGTGGTTATCAAAAATACTATTCATATCTAAGATAAATATTGTGAATTTTTAAAGCAGTCTGCAGAGTCAATCAACAATGAATATTAGCACTTCAAGGAAATCATCCCTTCGAATCTGAAAAAAAATTGGGTTGTGAATTTTGACTTAAGAATATAATTATGTCTTCATAGATCTCATTATACCCTATGCTCATTTAAGGTCATCTGGGAACCAAATGAAGAAAGAGTGGTGCAAATTTATGACCCTCTAGATCTAGCACTAGCCCTTTGGATATTAGGTTGGATTAGTAGCTTTACTGCTAATCCAAACACTGTAGGCCAAATTCTGCCTGACATATTTGCACTGTGAGTCCCTGAAAAGTGTAGCAAGTTGACACTTTGAAAAGCTGACAGAAACCTTTATGCCCCAGGCATATGCTGCATATAGTTTGCCATCAAATACAGTTCTTCAGATCTGCATTTCTTTCACATTTGCAATGATAGTCCCTTCCCTCCCCCACACACTCCATGGTAATGGCCATTTGCAGTAATAAATTAATCATATGCTGTTTTCCGGATGAAGAAAAGTTTCAGTCAATTTTATGCATAAGATATACATGATATTTAAAATAGAGAAAAATCATTTATGTTCTTGATACTTGTCAAATGTTCAGCCAAAGAAGCTATCTGAAAAACCTTACATTTATTCCAGCTAAATCACAGATTAACCCACAAATTGTATCCAAACTGCTATAACATTATTTGGGATACACATTGGAGTTTCTGATATTTCCTCAAATCAGTAAGTCTGTGATATCTAAACATAAGTGGCACTATTTTCATCAGTAATTTGATAGCTTTCACTTTGCATATAATATTGCAGGAGTATCAGAACAAAAATCATGTCAGTAAGCATTAGATGTAACATATAAAATGATTAGGAATTATCTTTTAAAACTGAATGACACTAATTCTTCATGCGTGTGTGCTTAGTTAATTCATTTGTGTCTGACTCTTTTTTTTCTCTTTTCTTTTCCACTTATTTTTATTAGTTGGACACTAATTACTTTACAATATTGTAGTGGTTTTTGCCATACATTGACATGAATCAGCCATGGATTTACATGTATTCCCCATCCCGATCCCCCCTCCCACCCCCCTCTTCACCCGATCCCTCAGGATCTTCCCACTGCACCAGCTCTGAGCACTTGTCTCATGCATCCAACCTGGGCTGGTGATGTGTTTCACCCTTGATAATATACATGTTTCAATTCTGTTCTCTCTAAAAATCCCACCCTCGCCTTCTCCCACAGAGTCCAAAAGTCTGTTCTGTACAGTTGTGTCTCTTTTTCTGTTTTGCATATAAAGTTATTGATACCATCTTTCTAAATTCCATATAAATATGTTAGTATGCTGTATTGGCCTTTATCTTTCTGACTTACTTCACTCTGTATAATGGGCTCCAGTTTCATCCATCTCACTAGAACTGATTCAAATGAATTCTTTTTAATTGCTGAGTAATATTCCATGATGTATATGTACCACAGCTTCCTTAGACGTTCGTCTGCTGATGGGCATCAAGATTGTCCTGGCTATTATAAACAGTGCAGCGATGAACATTGGGGTGCACGTATCTCTTTCAGATCTGGTTTCCTCTGTGTGTATGCCTGGAAGTGGGATCGCTGGGTCATATGGCAGTTCTATTTCCAGTTTTTTAAGGAATCTCCACACTGTTCTCTATAGCGGCTATACTAGTTTGCATTCCCAACAACATTGTAAGAGGGTTCTCTTTTCTCCACACCCTCTCCAGCATTTATTGCTTGTAGTCTTTTGGATAGCAGCCATCCTGACTGGCATGTAATGGTACCTCATTGTGGTTTTGATTTGCATTTCTCTGATAATAAGTGATATTGAGCATCTTTTCATGTGTTTGTTAGCCATCTGTATGTTTTCTTTGGAGAAATGTCTGTTTAGTTCTTTGGCCCATTTTTTGATTGGGTCATTTATTTTTCTGGAATTGAGCTACAAGTGTTGCTTGTATATTTTGAGATTAATCCTTTGTCTGTCCTTTCGTTTGCTATTATTTTCTCCCAATCTGAGAGCTGTCTTTTCACCTTGCTTATAGTTTCCTTTGTTGTGCAAAGGCTTTTAAGTTTAATTAGGTCCCATTTGTTTATTATTGCTTTTATTTCCAATATTCTGGGAGGTGGTTCATAGAGGATCATGCTGTGATTTACGTCAGAGAGTGTTTTGCCTAGGTTCTCCTTTAGGAGTTTCATAGTTTCTGGTCTCACATTTAGATCTTTAATCCATTTTGAGTTTATTTTTGTGTATGGTGTTAGAAAGTGTTCTAGTTTCATTCTTTTACAAGTGGTTGACCAGTTTTCCCAGCACCACTTGTTAAGAGGTTGTCTTTTTTCCATTGCATATTCTTGCCTCATTTGTCAAAGGTAAGATGTCCATAGGTTCATGGATTTATCTCTGGGCTTTCTACTTTGTTCCATTGATCTATATTCCTGTCTTTGTGCCAGTACCATACAGTCTTGATGACTGGATTTGTAGTATAGTCTGAAGTCAGGCAGGTTGATTCCTCCAGGTCCATTCTTCTTTCTCAAGATTACTTTGGCTATGCGAGGTTTTTTCTATTTCCATACAAATTGTGAAATTATTTGTTCTAGTTCTGCAAAAAATACCATTGGTAGCTTGATAGGGATTGCATTGAAACTATAGATTGCTTTGGGGGTAGTATAGCCATCTTCACAATATGGATTCTTCCAATCCATGAACACAGTATATTTCTCCATCTGTTTGTGTCTTCTTTGATTTCTTTCATCAGTGTTTTATAATTTTCTATGTATAGGTCTTTTGTTTCTTTAGGTAGATATACTCCTAAGTATTTTATTATTTTTGTTGCAATGGTGAAAGATATTGCTTCCTTAATTTCTCTTTCTGTTTTCTCATTGTTAGTGTATAGGAATGCAAGGGATTTCTGTGTGTTAATTTTATAGCCTGCACATTTACTATATTCATTGATTAATTCTAGTAATTTTCTGGTAGAGTCTTTAGGGTTTTCTATGTAGAGGATCATGTCATCTGCAAACAGAGTGAGTTTCACTTTTTCTTTTCCTATCTGGATTCCTTTTACTTCTTTTCCTGCTCTGATTGCTGTGGCCAAAACTTCCAAAACTATGTTGAATAGTAGTGGTGAGTAGTAGTAGTGATTTTAGGGTAAATGCTTTCTATTTTTCACCATTGAGGGCAATTCTTGCTGTGGGTTTGTATATATAGCTTTTATTACGTTGAGGTATGTTCCTTCTATGCCTGCTTTCTGGAGAGTTTTTATCATAAATGGATGTTGAATTTTGTCAAAGGCTTTTTCTGCATCTATTGAGATAATCATATGGTTTTTATCTTTCAATTTGTTAATGTGGTGTAATACATTTATTGATTTGCAGATATTAAAGAATCCTTGCATTCCTGGGATAAAGCCCACTTGGCCATGATGTATGATTTTTTAATATGTTGTTGGATTCTGTTTGCTAGAATTGTTACCAGAGGCCTCTTAAGCTATTCTGTTTTTTTTTATTTTTCTTGTCAGCCCAAGTTCTTTGAAATATTCTCTTCCACCTTGCAAATACGTTATTCTGTATTGTCTGATCTATTCCTCATAATGTATTGTTCATTTTCAGTTATTGAATTTTTCATTTCTGTGATTCTTGTTTATATTTACTAACTGCAGATGCTGTTTGCAGCCATGAAATTAAAAGACACTTACTCCTTGGAAGGAAATTTATGACCAACCTAAATAGCATATTAAAAAGCAGAGACATTACTTTGCCAACAAATGTCCATCTAGTCAAGGCTATCGTTTTTCCATTGGTCATGTATGGATGTGAGAGTTGGACTGTGAAGAAAGCTGAGCACTGAAGAATTGATGCTTTTGAACTGTGGTGTTGGAGAAGACTCTTGAAAGTCACTTGGACTGCAAGGAGATCCAACCAGTCCATCCTAAGGGAAATCAGCCCTGGGTGTTCATTGGAACTGATGTTGGAGCTGAAACTCCAATGCTTTGGTCACCTGATGCGAAGTGCTGACTCATTTGAAAAGACCCTGATGCTGGGAATGATTGAGGGCAGGAAGAGAAGGGGACATCAGAGGGTGAGATGGTTGGATGGCATCACTGACTCAATGGACATGAGTTTGGGTAAACTCCAGGAGTTGGTGATGGACTTGGAGGCCTGGCATGCTGCAGTTCATGGGGTCGCAAAGAGTTGGACATGACTGAGCAACTGAACTGAACTCTTGGTTTAAAATTTATAACTTCTTACCTGGGTATTCAGTGCTGTCCCAAGTTCTTTGAGCATCTTTGAGGTCATTATCTTGAACTCTTTATCAGGTAGATTGCTTCTCTCCAATCAGTTCTTCTTTTGGGATTCTATCTTGTTCCTTCATTTGGAACATATTCATCTGTCATCTTGGGGCTTCCCTCATAGTTTAGTCAGCAAAGAATCTGCCTTCAGTGCAGGAGACCTGGGTTCAATTCCTGGGTTGGGAAGATACCCTGGAGAAGGAAATAGTAATCCACTCAAGTGTTCTTGACTGGAGAATGCCCTATGCAGAGGAACCTGGCAGTCTACAGTGCACGGGGTTGCAAGAGTTGGACACAACTTAGCAACTAAACCACCACCACCGCCATCTGTTGCCTCATTTTGCCTAATTTATTCTTTATATTTCATGTATTTGGTGTATTGACCATATTTCTTGACCTTAGTAAACTTGTCTGTTTTAGTAGACTTTCTATGCATTCTAGCAGTTCACTCCCCTATGATCAACAGAACTCTGTCATCTAAGTTTGTCCCCTAGGTGGGCTTCTTGGGTCATTATGTTGCTGAAGAATGACTATTCTGGGCTGTCTGGTAGGCATGATTGGTCTGTGTGTTGACTGCCAAGTCTTGCCTTGTGTGGAGACTGTTCACTGCTTGTGGATAGGGTTGTATTATGAGTCAGCTAGTGGCAGTGTCCTGGTGCTAGTGCTGGCCCACTTGTGGTTGAAGCCAGGTTTCAGTGAGGGTGGTTGTGAGGGTGGCCATCCTAGATATAGTGTTGGCCTCTAGTGGATTTTTTTTTTTCTGATATAGCCAACTGCAGCATCTGGGATGTCCCAAAATGTGTCCACACTCCGGTGAGTTGGGTGAGATCCCAGGGTGGCTGGCTGAGATTCACATGGTCCAATGTGTTTAGGGTCTGGTGTTGGCCTCTTGGTAAGTGTTGTTGGATTCTGAAACAGCTGATAGAGCAGTCTAAGGTGTCTCTGGGCTAGTATTGGCCTGCTAGTAGGCAGTGCTAAGGTCCAAGATGTTGAGGGTGAATGCTGGCCCATAGATGAGTAGACCGAGTCCTGACATGGCAACCTGAAGTGTTAAAGTAGTCTTAGGGCTTGTATCTGCCCACTGGTGGGTAAGGCAAAGTCTCACTGGATCCTAGAACTCGTTCCCAACTTGTGATGAGTGAGACCATGTTCTGTGGATAGTGCTAGCCCATGGGAGGGTGGAACCAGGTCTTGGGGTTTCTGGCTGTAGGACCCAGGGTTCTTGAATCTGATTTTGGCCCATTGATGGGTGGGACCAAAGCCTGGTAAATTTGGGGTTAGTGCTGGTTCACTTTTAGGCAGAGCTGGTTCTTGAGGTTTTTGGTTGCAGAACCCTGGTTGTCGATTGTTATTGTCAGTCTGTTGGTGCGGCCAAGGCCCAGTGGTTGGTAGTGGGGCCTTTGGAGGCTCTAGGGTTAGTTCTGCCTGTCTGTGAACAGGTCTGCGTCCTGGTGTAGTTCTCAGTTCAGGGGGCCTTATGATAGCAGGCCTGCTGGCAGTTGGGGTTGTGTCCATGCCCAGCTAACTACTTAGCCTAAGATATCCCAGTGCTTGTGCCAAAAAGCTGCTCAGTTGGATCAGATTCATTCATGCACATAGTTATAAGTAAGAGTAGGAGAAAAAGCTCTCAGGCAATTTTTACCTAAAGTTTATATGTTATCATGATTATAAGTATTGGAAATCGACTGAAGCATTATGTCATCATCAAAGGTTTGGCAAAAAAAAAATACAAAACTTCCAGCAGGACTAGTGGGGATATTTTTGGAAATCTGTCTCATCAGGTATCCTCTGCTTCAATTCCAAGAAATCTTTACTTTCAGGGCAGCAGATGAGTTGCAGATGCAGTTAGTATTCAACACTTTCTTTAGGTAAGTAAGGTGAATTCAATCATCTATTCCTTAGAGTTTGAAAGCAGGTTTGTATAGCAGTACTTGATAGAAGCTTTTTCAGTGAAGCTGAAGATAGTTCTTCTGGAGATACTTTTTCCCAATAGACAAAATATCTAGGTTGCTAGCTATGATGTTTAAAGATTTTGTCTCTTGAATCTTTGAAAAGACTGCTCTATCAAACGTAATATTTTTAACATAAGCAATTAGATCTTTGCCGTATTGGAGTGTCTCTCCTTTTATCATTTGTGGGTCAAAAGAAACAGGAGACTAGAACATTGGGCAGCCTGTGACTATCTCAAAGGGTTAAAGTTTTTGAGTTCTAAAAGGGGTAGATCTGAGATTTAGAAGGAGAAATGACTGTGCTTTTTGGCCAAGAATTTTGGAGGGTCTCTAGTATTTTTTTCAGTTTAATTTTAATAAAGTCAATTTACTTGACTATAACAGAGAGTTGAAGGTGTTTAACATAGTAAAAGTGTTGTAAAACCAAATAATGTAGATTTTTCAAAGTACCTGGCCAGTAAAATGGATTCCTTAATCACCATGAAGTTTGAGAGGAATTCCCCCAAATAGGTTTCTTTTTTCCCCCAAAACCTGAGCCACAGAAGCAATAGTAGTCTGTCTGCAAGGGGAAGCCTTAGTCTAGTGTGAAAATATACAGACCCAGGATAAAAACATATTTATATTTATGAGACAGAGGAAGTTGTATGAAATTCATTAGTCAGAACTTGTATAGTCCAATTGGCAGTTTAAAATGTCCGATTCAGTTCAGTCACTCAGTCATGTCCGACTCTTTGCAACCTCATAGAAGGCAGCACACCAGGCTTCCCTGCCCATCACCAACTCCCGGAGCTTGCTCAAACTCATGTCCATTGAATCAGTGATGCCATCCAATCATCTCCTCCTCTGTTGCCCCATTCTCCTCTTGCCTCAATCCTCCCCAGCATCAGGATCTTTTCCAATAAGTCAGTTCTTCACATGAAGTGGCCAAAGTATTGGAGCTTCAGCTTTGGCATCAGGCCTTCCAATGAATATTTGGTACTGATTTCCTTTAGGATTGACTGGTTTGATCTCCTTGCAGTCCGAAGGACTCTCAAGAGTCTTCTCCAACACCAGAGTTCAAAAACATCAGTTCTTCGGCTTTCAGCTTTCTTTATGGTCCAATTCTCACATCCATACATGACTACTGGAAAAACCATAGCTTTGACTAGACAGAATATTTCAAACAGACTTCCCTGGGGTTTACTTTGGACCAGTGGGACAAATGAGTTAAGCATTCTTTATGTTTTTTTTTTTTTTAATGTTTCCCTACCATTATTGATTCACAAAGGCTACTACTAGATCAACAGTTTAATGCACATACAGTGGTGAAGAGTCAGAATTTTAGATTTGCAAGTAGGACTGGGTTGTTATTTGGTCCAAACCAGAGCTTTCTTTTCTATCAAACCAACAATTGTTGAAATTTCAATATGTTTCTGTTTTTATAAGGACACTTTTGGACTTTCCTAGATAATATTTTTTCCTAAATCATAATTTGGGGAAATATTCTTTTGGACCATGACAATAGCTGGTCAGTTTAAGAACAGCATTCCTTGCAGAATTATCAGCAAGATGACTTCCCCTAGCTTCCAGAGAATCAAGCTTAGAATACCCCAAAATCTTAATAACAGCTAAAGTAGCAAGTAAAAGTATGATAGTCAATAATTTTGGAACATAGAGAATATTTCAAATTTAATTTCCACCAGAAGTAAGAAAGCATATTGCTTCTATAACATTCCAAAATTATGAGCTACTCTGACAGCATGTATACTATCAGTATAAATATGGGCAGTTTTGCCCTGAGTTAAAGTATAAGCCCATGCAAGAGCATATAGTTTAGTCTGTTGGGCTGAAGTAACTATAGGTAAAGGCTCTGCCTCAGCAATATCAAAAGAAATTATAATAGCACACCGCGCACAATATTTGCCATTGCCATTTTTAACATAAGAATAATTAGTAAATCATGAAAAATCAATATTATCCAGTAGAATATTTTGCAGATCATCATGAGTCAAGAGGTAATCTGTTAGCATTAAAGACTTACGAGGGACTTTGTTGGTAATGGAAGGTGAAAAGAGTAGATGGGTTAAACTTATTATAATGTAAAAGTGTTATGTGAGGCGCAGTTGACAGAATGATATAACAGGAGTTTAAGCAACTGTCTAGAAATGTTGAATGTGATGAGAATTCAGGAGAGCTTCTACTGTATGATGTACAGAAATGGTTAAAGAGATTCCTCAATGAATTTCTTGGTGGCTTTAACCAAAAGGGAAGTGGCCATATTGACTATAAGACAAGGAAGTATCCCCATGTCACAGGATCCAGTTGCTGACTATACATCTCTATGGATAATTGGTTGCCTCCTTTTTTGGTGAGTACTGAAAGGGCATTTATTTTCTTTTATGTATATAAAAACAGAGAGAATCTGATAATCGGGATGCCCAATTGCAGACGAATTCATAAAATTCCCCTTTAAATCTTGAAAGCTATGGTGTTTGGTTCTTCTTATAAAATTGGGACAGTGCAATTATTGTTGAGTAAAACATCTAGAGTTATGACTATAAGAGAGAAATTTGGAACCCGATTTTGGCAGTAACTAGCCAGAGAAAACACTTGGGTTTTGAGAAGCTTAGGACACCATGAAATCGATTTGGATCTAGGTGTAACCTTTGTTCTATTATCAGATGCCCTAAATATCAAACCTGCACTGGGGTAACTGCATTTTTTCATTTGGCGTTGGTCTGTCCTTTTAAAGCTAAAAGTATTAGCAAGTGGTTTCTGCCTGTCTGAAATAAGGCTTCAGAAGGAGAGCAAAGAAGCAAAACATCTACATATTGCAACAAAATAGAATATCTAGAGTACTTAATGTCACCCAGATCAACCTTCAAAGATTTGTGAGAAGTAACAACACTCAGTAAAACCCAGAGACATTATTGTCTAGGTGAATTATATTCTTCCCTGGTGAAGCAATTGATTAGCTTCATCAACTGAAATGCTAAGTAATGTACTACATACATCAGTTACATACAGCCACTATGGAGAATGGTGTGGAGATTCCTTAAACAACTGGGAATAGAACAGCCATATGACCCAGGAATCCCACTCCTGGGCATACACACTGAGGAAACCAGAATTGAAAGAGACACATGTCCTCCAATGTTCATTGCAGCACTATTTACAATAGTAGTACATGGAAGCAAACTAGATGTTCATCAGCAGGCGAATGGATAAAGTTGTGGTACATTTATGCAATGAGTATTATGAGATGGATGAAACTGGAGCTTATACAGACTGAAGTAAGTAAGAAAGAGAAACACTAATACAGTGTATTAGCACATATATGGAGAAGGCAATGGCACCCCACTCCAGTACTCTTGCCTGGAAAATCCCATGGACGGAGGAGCCTGGTAGGCTGCCATCCATGGGGTCGCTAAGAGTCGGACACGACTGAGCGACTTCATTTTCACTTTTCATTTTCATGCATTGGAGAAGGAAATGGCAACCCACTCCAGTGTTCTTGCCTGGAGAATCCCAGGGACAGGGGAGCCTGGTAGGTTGCCGTCTATGGGGTCGCACAGAGTCGGACACGACTGAAGTGACTTAGCAGCAGCAGCAACAGCAACATATATATATGTAATTTAGAAAGACAGTAGTGACGACCCTATATGCAGGACAGCAAAAGAGACACAGACATACAGAACAGACATTTGAAATATGTGGGAGAAGGCAAGGGTGGGAAGATTTGAGAGAATAGCATTGGAATATGTATATTACCATATGTGACATAGATAACCAGTGCAAATTCGATGCATGAAGCAGGGCACTCAAAGCCAATGCTCTTGGACAACCCAGAGGGCTGGAGTCTGGAGGGAAGTGGGAGGGGATTTCAGGATTGTGGGACACTTATACACCGCGGGAACACAAGCCCAAGAGCTGACTCATTGGAAAAGGCCCTGATGCTGGGAAAGATTGAAGGCAGGAGGAGAATTGGCCAACAGAGGATGAGATGTTCGGATGGTATCACTGACTCAATGGAAATGAGTTTGAGCAAGCTCCAAGAGATGGTGAAGGACAGGGAAGTCTGGTGTACTGTAATCCACGGGGTCACAAACAGTTGGACACGATTGAATAACTGAACAACAAGAACCACTTTGCTTTGGCTATTCAGGGTCTTTTGTGTTTCCATAGAAATTGCAAATTATTTGTTTTAGTTCTGTGAAAAATTGCTATTTGTAATTTGATAAGAATTTCATTGAAGCTGTAGATTGCTTTGGGTAATAGAGTCATTTTCACAATATTGATTCTTCCAGTTAAAAAACACAGTATATATCTCCATATGTTTGTGTCATCTTTGATTTCTTTCATCAGTATCTTGTTTTGTTCATATAGGTCTTTTGTCTGTTTAGATAGATTTATGTATTTATTATTTTTGTTGTAATGGTAAACAGGATGGTTCCCTTAATTTCTCTTTCTGAAATTTTGTTGTTAATGTATAGGAACACAAACAATTTCTGCATTAATTTTGTATAGTGCAATGTCACTAAATTTGCCAATTAGCTCTAGTTGTTTTTTAGTGGGGCCTTTCTCATTTTCAATGTATACTACATGTCATCTGCAAACAGTGACAGTTTTACTCGTTTTATTTCTTTTACTTCTCTAATTGTCAAGGTTTGTGTTTCCAAAGGGATGTTGAATAATAATGGTGAAAGTGGGCATCCTTGTTCCTGATCTTGGAGGAAGTGCTTTCAGTTTGTCACCATTGAGAATAATGTTTGCTGTGGGTTTGTTATATATGGCCTTTATTTTGCTGAGGCAGGCTTCTGTAAGCTCATGTTCTGGAGAGATTATAAAAAAAATGACTGTTAAATTTTGTCAGAAATTTTTTCTGCTTCTATTGAGATTATCATATGGATTTTATCCTTCAGTAGATTGATATGGTATATCACATTGATTGGTGTATATTGAAGAATCCTTGCATTCATGAGATAAACCTTAATTGATCAACACGTGTGAATCTTTTAACATGTTGTTGGATTTTGTTTGCTAGTATTTCATTGAGGATTTTTGCATCTATGTTCATTAGTGATATTGACCTGTAATTTTCTTTTTTATGATATCTTTTTATGGCTTTTGTATCAGGGTGATGGTGACCTTGCAAAATTTGTTTGAAAGTTTTCCTTTCTTTGCAATTTTTTGGGAACAGTTTCAGAGGGATAGATGTTAACTCTTCTGTAAATGTTTGATAAAACTCACCTATGAAACCATCTGTCTCTGGATTTTTGATTGTTGGAAGATTTTTTTATCACAGTTTAAATTTCAGTGCTTGTGATTGGTGTGTTCATATCTTCTATATTTCCTGGTTCAGTCTTGGGGCGTTGTACTTGTCCAATAATTTGTCACTTTTTTTCCAGGTTGTCCATTTTATTGGTATGTAGGTGATCGTAGTAGTCTCTTATTATCACTTTTATTTCTACTCTGTCAGCTTTGACTTATTCTTCATTTCTAGTTGTATTAATTTGAGTTTTCTCCCTTTGTTTGCTAGATGAGTCTGGCTAATAATTTGTCAATTTTATCTTCTCAAAGAACAAGCTTTTACTTTTATTGACCTGTGCTATTGTTTCCTTTACTTTTTTGTTTTCTTTTCAGTTATTTCTGCTCTGATCTTTATGTTTTTTTTCTACTTATTTTGGTTTATTTTTCTTCTTTGTTGAATTGCTTTAGGTGTGTGGTTAGGATGTTTATTTGAAATGTTTCATTTCCCTAGTTAGGATTGAACTGCTATAAACTTCTGTCTTAGAACTACTTTTGGTGCATCGCTTTTGTTTTGGGTAGTTGTGTTTTTATTGTCATTTGTTTCTAGGTGTTTTTTTTTTTTCTCTTTGATTTTTGGGGTTATCTCTTGGGCATTTCCTAAAATAAAAATTTAGCCTTGATATATTTGAGTTTTTACAGTTTTTTCCTGTATTTGATTTCTAGTCTCATAGTATTATGGTCAGAAAATACTTTTTATAAGATTTCAAATTTGTTGAAGTTACTGATCTTTGATTTGTGACCCAAGATGTAATATGTCCTATAGAATGCTCCATGTGCACTTGAGAAGGATGTGCATGCTGCAGTAGTTGCATGAAATATGCTACAAATACCAATTAAGTCTCTCTGTTTCAATGTGCCATTTAAGGTTTGTGTTTTCTTATTAATTTTCTTTCTGTCTGAATAATCTGTCTTTTGATGTAGGTGGAATGTTAAAATCTCCCACTGTCATTGAGATACTGTTCATTTCCCCTTTATGGCTGCTAGTATTGCATTGTATATTGAGGTTTTTCTCAGCCTTTCTCCTTTGGTTTATCCTGTATGGCACTCTGCAATTCCTGGAATTAACTGACTATGTCCTTTCCCACATTAGGGAGGTTTTCTACTATAATGTGTTGAAATATTTTTTTTCAGACCCCTTCTCTCTATGCTTCTTCTTCTTGGACCCCCATAAATTTGAATGTTGGTGCATCTAATTTTGCCCCAGATATCTCTGACACTGTACTGAATTATTTTTATATTTTTTTATTATGACCCTCAGCAGTTTTTTCACCATTCTGCCTATCTCCCACTTCACTTATTTGATGTTCTGCCTCAGTCATTCTGCCATTGATTCCTTCTATTGTATTTTTAATTTCAATTATTTTTTGTTCATCACTATTTGTTTGTCCTTTAATTTTGTCATGTCATTGTTAAACATTTCTTGCATTTTCTCCTTTCAATTTCCAATATTCTAAATCACATTTGTTACCATCACTCTGAAGTCTTTCTCAGAAAGACTGTCTATTTCCTCTTTATCTGTTTTTTTTTTACCTTGTTCCTCTGTATGCAACATATATAACTATCTTCTCATTTGTTTAACTTACTATTTGATGTTTCCTTTTTGCAAACTGTAGTGTCACAGTTCCTTTTGCTTCTGATGTCTGCTCCCAGAGGGTGTGATTGGTCCAGTTTCTTGGGTAGGCTTCCTCGTGTGTGTGGGATATTACCTGCAGTCTAGTGGGTGAAACTAATTCTTATTTCTGTGATGTACAAGACCACATCAGGTGGTATATTTTGGGGTGTCTTTGAGTTTAATATGATTTTAAGTAGCCTGTCTGATAATGGATGGGTTTGTATTCTTGCCTTACTCATTGTTTGGAATGAAGCAATCAGCACTGGAGCTTGCTGGTCATTGGGTGGAACTGTGTCTTTGTGTTGAGATGGAGAGCTCTGGGAGGACATTAATCAATTAATATTTCTTTGGGCAGGGAATTTACTGACAGTCCATCATCCTGGATTTTTCTCTCCCACCCCAGAGGCTCAGGCCCAACCAGAAAATGAACAAAGACAACTCACAATACAGATGGCAAAAGCATAATGAAACAGACATACACATAAAAAGAGAAAGACACAGAAGGAAAAAAAAGAGAGAAAAAACAAAAAAGGGAGGGGGGAGAAACTGAATAAAAGAACAGCAACAAAAAAAAGAAAGAAAAAAACTAAACTTACAAAAACAGATAAGTCAAAGTCAGGAAAAAAAATTAAAGAATTCAGGATAAAGAAAGCATAAAATTAACTACCAATAACAATTTTTAAAAAAAAGACAAAAAAAGGAAAAATGAAAACAAAAGGGAAAATACAAAATAGAAAAAATAAAATAAGAATAGAAAGATAGAAAATACACTAAATAAAGAGATAACAAAAAAAAATAATGAAATATGAGGGAAAAAAACACTGAGAAGTACAGTTAAAGTAGAAAATAAAATAATACAACATATAATCAATAAAAGCACTAAAAAAGTAAAGAAAAATAAAGTTAAAATTAACATGACTACTGGAAAAAACATAGCTTTGACTAGATGGACATTTGTTGACAAAAGTAATGTCTCTGCTTCTTAATATGCTCTTTAGGTTGGTCATAGCTTTTCTTCAAAGGAGCAAGCATCTTTTAATTTCATGACTGCAGCGATTAGTTCCTATGTGTGCTTGCTCCCAAATTCCACAATTATTAAAGCTAGATTACCCTTAAATTGTGGAAACACATCTATTCAGATATTCCACAGATGCAGAGTTTACCAAGCTGACTGAGGATTTAATTTGCTCCTCTTGTGGCTGTATAGAGAGATTTCCATTCTTCTTTTGTTGCACTGCCCATGGGATTCAATATTCACTGATTTGGGCACACTTATTATTTTCCCAACAAAGGTCCGTCTAGTCATAACTACAGTTTTTCCAGTAGTCATGTATGGATGTGAGAGTTGGACAGTGAAGAAAGCTGAGCACCTAAGAATTGATGTTTTTGAACTGCGGTGTCAGAGAAGACTCTTGAGAGTCCCTTGGGCTGCAAGGAGATCCAACCAGTCCATCCTAAAGGAGATCAGTCCTGGGTGTTCATTGGAAGGACTGATGTTGAAGTTGAAACTCCAATAATTTGGCCACCTGATGTGAAGTTCTGACTCATTTGAAAAGATCCTGATGCTGGTAAAGATTGAGGGCAGGAGGAGAAGGGGACGACAGAGGATGAGATGGCTGGATGGCATCACCAACTCAATGGACATGGGTTTGGGTGGACTCTGGGAGTTGGTAATGGACAGGGATGCCTGGCGTGCTGTGATTCATGGGGTCACAAAGAGTCATACGTGACTAAGCAACTGAACTGAACTGAATCCACTCTGGCTGGGAACAGAAATGGACATGGCAGCCACAGCTGGGATGTATGAGGAGTGCCTGTGGCAACAGAAGATGACAAGAATTTGCAACAGTGTTCCTTGACTTTGGGATTAGATTTTGTTGTTCAATTTATGTATATTTATGTATCCCAATTTTATTTCTTAATTGATTATTAGTTTTACTTTATTGTGTTCAGAAAAGATACTTGAAATTATTTGTAGAAGTAGATGTCTTTCATGTTTTTCATGAGCTCCCTTCCTTTCTCTATGATTTAGCTGATAGCAATTAGATATCTGTCATAATTAAAACACTACAGTTTTACCTCCCCCCACTCACATACACTTGATGTTATTGAGGTCAGTATAAATAGCTTATGCCTTGTATATTTGTATCCGTTAAGAAATATTTGTCATTGTAATTAGTCTCAATAATTTTGTCTTTTAACTTTTATGCTCAGGTTAAAAGTGATATATATATACCATTGATATAGGAGGTTCTGTATTTGTTTATATATTTAACTTTGCCAGTGAGATTTGTTTTTCCATATGCCATTTTTGTTTCTGTTTAGTGCCTATTTATTTCAACTTGAAGAATGCCCTTTAGCACTTCTTCTTAAGCAGGTCAAGTGGTAGTATGCTTTACCTCAGATTTTGTTTATCTTTGGTAGTGTTAATATCTTCATCATTTTTGAAAGTTATGCTGAGTATAGATTCTCGGTTGGCAGTTCTTTTTCATTCAGTATTTTGAATATATCACTCTGCTCCTTTCTGGTCTTGCACATTACAATGCTTATTGGAGTATAAAATGCCTCAATTGCTTTTTTTATATTGATCCTCAAAAATTAAGAATTTTTATATGACTCAGCAATCCACTCCTAGGTTTTAGTTTAATTCCCCAAAGAATGAAAAATAGGTGCTCAAATCTCAAGCAAATATATAAATATGTGTGTTTATAACAGTGTTATTTTTAATATTTTAAAATAGAGGGACCTGTGAATGAATAAATGAAATAAAGAAGTTGTGTGTGTGTGTGTGTATACACACATATGCAATGAAATATCAGTCAATCATAAAATGAAATGAAGTATTGATACATGCTGCAATTGGAATCAACCTCTATAACATGTGTTAAGTAAAAAATATCTTGATGTACAAAGTCATATTATATGATTTCACTCATGTGAAATTTTTAGAAGAGATGCATCCACAGAGAGGGGATGCAGATTAGTTGCTTGCCTAGTTTGTGGTACAGACAGGGGAAGGAAAATTAGAAGGAACTGCTTTGTGAGTAAGGTATTTTAGTTCAGAGTGCTGGAAAATTTTTTTGGAAATAGATAACAGTGGTGGCTATAAAAGATTGCAAATGTATTAAATGGTAATGAACCATTCACTTTCAAATTATTATGTATTTTATGTGACTTTTCCTTGAATATATTTTTTAAAATTAAAACATCATAAAAAGGAGACTAAAGAGTCAAAAATTAAATGTAACGTGGAATCTTGGATGGAAGTGAGAAATTAAAAATTGACATTATGTAAAACTAAGGGAATCTGAATAAAAGATGTGCTTTATTGAAGAAAGGTTAAAAAATTCTGAAAGTTGGTATTAATATTAAAAAAATAATTTTCAGAAGAAATGTAATAAATTTCAAGAAATTTACTTAAACTAAATGTACAAGTCGTTTGTCCAAAATGTTTAAAATGGATATGGAAGTTCAACAACTTTTTGTGACCATAATGATAAATAAAATGATTATTCTTGCAGTACAGTATCAATATCATTCTTGATATTGATGCACATTTTTTTCTCCAGCATCTTGGACAGTGCCTGGCACACAGTAGATATTTAATAGACATTTGTTTAATGAATGAATGGTGTGATTGTGGCTATTTCTGTGTTATTAAAAGCAATCACAAAGAAGCCAAAATAACGTTTCTTCCTTTTAAAGTAATGTGAGCTGATCACATCTTTGGTCCATTTGGCTGCTTAGCAATCAAGCAGTAAGATTAGAAAAAGGAAAACAGCAATTTCCCCTAAAAGATAACTGATTTGATGACTTTGTATATTCTTATTTTAAGCTTGTTAAATATTATGTCTGTAAAATTTAATATGAACAAGAAAAATGTCAAATGTAGCATAGCCTTCACCTTGAATGCTGAAAAGAAACCCTATTTTGTTGAAGAGTGTGTATAATATAAGTCCTTGATTTCATTCCTTCTATAAAGGAAGTAAACTTTCTAGAAGTTAATAGTAGTTTCTTCTGGGGGTGTGGGACTATCATGAAGCAAATTTTATTTTAATACTATACTCCTTTAACCATTGATAAGGATTACATTACAATTTTTAGTATATGCATCATAGAGAGTCCTTAAGTCTTGCTGTAAAATATGGTTGCTATGCCTTGCTCTCTAGATCTTATGACAGCTATATCTTTGAATGTAGCTATTGAAGGTTTTTTTTTTCTTCTTTGCAATTACGTTAAACTGTGAAGCCATTTAGGGCTCAGAGTTTTACCACATACCCAATTACAAATTAATCTGCAACAATTTTTTCTCTTATTTCCAAGTTTACTGAATTTTATCCTTATCAACTTGTATGCATATTTTGATTTTGATTTTCAAAGAACTATTATTGTAACTGAGAGTGAAAATAATCAAACCAGGCAAAAAATATTTATGCACAAATTTTGCATGTAACACATTCTATAAAAACATATTTTCGTATTTATGATTTTTATCTTATAAGATTACTCAAATATATATAACTATATATTTTATGCAACTTTTAGACATGGAAGGTCATTCTTCTAATTTGCTCTTCAAGAGAACTGTGGAAATACAAAAAATAAATAAACAAATAAATAATGACTTACCAACAATGTTAAACATGATTTTAACAATAGAATTTCTTATAAAGTTATATTATTTCATTTTAAAGCCCCAGTACCCCCAATTTATGTGATAAAGGGCCATTAAAGTTACTAATAATGAATTTTACCCAAGTGATTTTACTGCAAAGGATTATTTACATTGAAATTGCAGTTCTCTCACTATTAGTTACTGCCTCTAGCATCTTCTTTACTCCTCCACATTCTGGCTATCATTAAGGCTAAAATTCTGATATGCCCATAATGGACAGCAAACTGTCCCAATTTGCTTGAGGCTGAGAGGTTCCCCAGGGCACAAAACCCTCAGTATGAAAAACCAGAACAGTCCCTGGCCAAACTATATTATTTTTCCCCTATTCACTTTTTCTCACAATCCTTGGATGACTCCCCAGTTTTTATGGTATGAAAATCCAAATTATTTATCCAAGATACCAGACTTTCCAGGATATGGACCTTGTTTAGTTTTTCTGGTTCTGCTACTTTTTTTTTTTCTTTTGGCTGGTGCTTACTTCTGGAAAAATACTACAGAAAACATCATTTGTTTCATGATGATTTCATATGTCTATGCTATTCCTCCAACCAGGGATGCCCTTCTCCTTTTCTTCATCTGGAGAAGTCATACTAATTATTAAGGTTGATTTTATTTATATGAGGATTTATCTAGCTCTAAAAACACATTCCTTTTTTGATGGGAAGTTCCCATGGCATTTTGTGAATATTTCTAATAAGACATTATATTGTTTTATTTACTTGAAAAACTATCTTCCATACTACATTGTGAAATTAAAAATAAAAACTCAAGGATCTTGTTACTTATTTCTGTAACCATACTATCTTACATAAAGTTGATATCCAATGGCAGTTAATTACTTAATGCAAATTCATTCTCACTTTTACCACATTCATAAATAATTATTACTAGAGTTGCTGCAATAAATGTTTAAAAAATTTTGAGATTAAATTTCTGCCTTCTAAGAATATACAATCTTGAATAAAACAGAAACCCTCCAGTGATGAATCAAGATGGTGACATAGGAAGACCCTGAACTCACCTCCTCTGATTGACTTAACAAACGATAGCTACATATGAAATAATTTTCTTCTGAAAAAGAACTGAGAACTAGATAATCAACACTCTAAAACAAAAGATAAGAGACATGCAAGATGGGTAGAAGAGGCAGAGATGTGGTGTTACCTGCTACCTCATCTCAAGAGCAGTAACCCACGGATAGAAGGGATACCCAAAACATAAAGTTTTCCTTGAGGAGTGAACAAGTTGTGTCCCACATTAGGCACCATGACCTTTAGATCCAAAAATCCAAAAGATGAGCCCCTAAAATATCTGGTTTTGAAAATCCATGGGTATTAAATTCTGGAGGATAATAGAGCTGTAAAAAAATGGAGAAAGCACTCTGAAAGGGCTCACACAAAGATAAAGATCCACTTGCCCTGAGATCCAGTGTAAAGACAGTAGTATGAAAAGTACTTGTAAGTAGTGGAGACCCAGTTACTGACCTTAAAGCAGATTCTAGGGAGACATTTGGAAACTTTTCTGGGGAAAGAATAGCTAGCTGGTGAAATTCTTGCAATATTATTTTAAGTTGCTGATAATGTACCTGGTATGGACCATTTTTGATGCCCTCTCTCTAGACTGTTAACACTGGTCACTCTTACTGCACAATAGCCATGGCCCTGCAATAACCAGTAGGCATAGACTACCCACATGAGTGATGCTCCTTGAGCAAATGGCTCTGATGGTCAGGGGAAAATGCAATTCTGGATTTATGGATCATTTCCCACACAAGACAATTATTTCAAGAATGGGAAATGCAGCTGCTTTGCTTCATACATGAAGAAAAATTTAGTCACTCAAAATGTGGAGATAGAGTAATATATTCCAAACAAAACAAACAAACAAAAAACAACACTAATCCACTCAAAAGACATTAATAAACCAAATAAAATAGCCTAACTAATACAAAGCAAAAAAAAAGTAATAGTCTTAAATATGCTCACCAAACTCAGGAGAAGGATGTTTAAACACAGTGAGAGTTCAGCAAAGAGACTGAAAATATAAAGAAGCACCAAATAGAAGATATAAATTGAAAAATACACTTAAAAGGTTGAACAGAAGCCTGGATGAAGTAAAAGAACAAATTAGTGAGCTGAAAGACAAAGCAATTAAAATCAACCAGATAGAACATCAAAAAGTAAAAACAATTTTAAAAAGTAAAGATATATTAATAAATGTCTAGGACAACATCAAGTAGAATAATATTCCCAGTACAGGAGTCCCATGAGGAGAAGAGGGAAAGACCCCAAAATAATTATTTGAACAAATAATGACTGAAAACATTCTTAATCTGGGAAAGAAGATAGTCATCCATTTCCAGGAAACCCAGATTTCAAAATAAGATAAAATCATGGAGAACCATATACAGACACATTATAATTAAATAAGTAATAGTTGAAGACAGAGTATCTTAAAAATTTACCATACAATCGCACTCATTTCACATGTGAGCAAGGTAATGCTCAAATTTCTCCAAGCTAGGCTTCAGCAATACATGAACTGAGAATTTCCAGGTGCACAAACTGGATTCAGAAAAGGCAGAGCAACCAGAAATCAGATTGCTAATATCATTGGATCATAGAAATAGCAAAGGAATTTCGAGGGAAAAATCTACCTTTGATTCACTGATTATGCTAAAGCTTTTGACTTCATTAATTATGCTAAAACCTTTGACTGTGTGGATCACAGCAAACAGAGGAAAATTCTTAGAGATGGTAATGCCAGACCACCTTACCTGCCTCCTGAGAAACCTTTATGCACGTCAAGATGCAACAGTTCAAATCAGACATGGAACAACAGACTGGTTCAAAATTGGGAAAAGAGTGCATCGAGTCTGTATATTGTCACCCTGCTTATTTAACTTATATGCTGAGTACCTCATGTGGAATGCTGGGCTGGAGGAATCACAAACTTGAATCAAGATTACCAGGAGAAATATCAACAACTTCAGATTTGCTAATGATACCATTCTAATGGCTGAAAGTGAAGAGGAACTAAAGTGCCTCTTAATGAGGGTAAAAGAGATGAGTGAAAAAGCTGACTTGAAACTTAACGTTCAAAAAACTAAGATCACGGCATCCAGTTCTATCACTTCATGGCAAATAGATGAGGAAAAAGAAGAAACAGTGGCAGATTTCATTTTCTTTGGCTCTAAATCACTGCAGATGGTGACTGCAACAATGGATTTAAAAGGTGTTTTCTCTCTTTGGAAAGAAAGTTGTGACAAATCTAGACAGCATAGTAAAAGCATAAGCACCACCTAGCTGACAAAGGTCCTTATAGTCAAAGCCATGTTTTTCCCAATAGTCATGTACAAATATGAGAGTTGGACCATAAAGAATGCCAAGCACTGAAGAATAGATGCTTTTTTATTGTGCTGGAGAAGACTCTTGAGATTCCGTTGGAAGTAGATCAAAACAGTCAATCATGTGAAGCCCCTTCTCCACAACAAGGCAGTGATCCATGAAAGGGATTGAATCTAATTAACACTGTGTCTGAAGAACTATGAGCAGAGGTCCATAATATTGTACAGGAGACAGTGAACAAAACCATCCCAAGGAAAAAGAAATGCAAGAAGGCCAAGGGATTATATGAGGAGGC
The DNA here is from genome assembly GCF_019320065.1 of Cervus canadensis. Classification (NCBI taxonomy): domain Eukaryota; kingdom Metazoa; phylum Chordata; class Mammalia; order Artiodactyla; family Cervidae; genus Cervus; species Cervus canadensis. The sequence continues at coordinate 79,282,023 of NC_057419.1, forward strand.
TTTACAAATGGCTGAAGAGAGAAGATAAGTGAAGAGCAAAGGAGAAAGGGAAAGGTATGCTCAACTAAATGCAGAGTTTCAAAGAATAGCACAGAGAGACAAGAAGGCCTTCTTCAATGAACAGTGTATAAAAGTAGAAGAAAACAACAGAAGGGGAATGACTAAAGATCTCTTCAGGAAAATTGGAAACCTCAAGGGAATATTTTGCACAAAGCTGGGCACAATAAAGGACAGAAATGGTAGAGAGAGACCTAGTAGAATGGTGAGGAAATCAAGAAAAGATGGAAAGAATACATAGAAGAACTGTACAAAAATAAGATCTTTATGAACCAAGTTACTACAGTGGTGTGGTCAGTCACCCAGAGCCAGATATTCTTGGGTGTGAAGTCAAGGGGGCCTTAGGAAATACAGTTGTTAATAAAGCTAGTGGACACAACGGAATTCCAGCAGAACTATTCAAAACCCTAAAGGATGATACCATCAAGGTGTTGCATTCTATGTGTCAGGAATCTGGAAGACCTGGCAGTGGCCACAGGACTGGAAAAGGTCAATCCTCATCCCAATCCCCTAGAAGGGGAGTGCTAAAGTATGTGCTAACCATCGAACAATTGCACTCATACTCTATGCAAGCAAGATCATGCTTAAAATTGTGCATGCTAGACTTCAGCATTATGCAAACAAAGAAACTTCATATGTCCAAGCTCAGTTTAGAAAAGAAAGAGGAGCCAGAGATCAAATTGCCAACATTTGCTGAATCATAGAGAAACCAAGGGGATTCCAGAAATACATCTACCTCTGTTTCATCCACTATGCTAAAGCCTTTGACAGTGTGGATCATAACAAACTGTGGAAAGCTCTTAAAGTGTTGGGAATACCAGACCATCTTATTACCTGTCTCCTGAGAAACCTGTATGTGGGTCAAGAAGCAACAGTTAGAACTTTATATGGGACAACTGATTGGTTCAAGATTGAGAAAGGAGTATGACAGGGTTTTCTGTTGTCACCCTGTTTGTTTAATCTATATGCTGAGCACACCATGAGAAATGTTGGGCTGGACGAGTTACAAACTGGAATCAAGATAGGTGGATATGCAGATGATATCACTCTAATGGCAGAAAGTGAAGAGGAGCTAAAGAGCCTCTTGATAAGGGTAAAGGAGGAGAGTGAAAGAACCAGCTTAAAGCTAAATATTAAAAACAAGCAAACAAACAAACAAAGATCATGGCATCTGACACCATTACCTAATGGCAAATTGAAGGGGGAAACATGGAAGTAGTGACGGATTTCTTCTTCTTGGGCTCTAAAATCACTGTGGATGGGGACTACAACCATGATATCAGAAGATCATTGCTTCTTGGCAGGAAAGCTATGACAAACCTAGATAGTGTGTTGAAAAGTAGAGACATTATTCTGCCAACAAAGGTCTGTATAGACCAAGACTATGGTCATGTACAGTTGTGAGAGCTGGACCGTAAAGAAGGCAGAGCACCAAAGAATTGACACCTTTGAACTGTGGTGCTGGAGAAGACTCCTGAATGTCCCTTGGATGGAAAGGAGATCAAACCAGTCAATCTTAAGGGAAATCAACTCTGAATACTCGTTGGAAAGATTGAGGCTAAAGCTGAAGCTCCAGTATTTTGATCACCTTATGCGAACAGCCAACTCACTGGAAAAGTCCCTGATGCTGGGAAAGATTGAGGGAAGAAGGAGAAGAGGGCATCAGAGGATGAAATGGCTGGATGGCATCACTGATGCAATGAACATGAATATGGGCCAACTTTGCGAGATGGTGAGGGACGGAGAGGCCTGACTTGCTGCAGTCCATGGGGTTTCAAAGAGTTAGACACGACTGGGCAACTGAACAAGAGCAACATAATTCATAACTAACATCTCTTTTTTTGGCTAAAAAAAAGCCCAGAAATGTTAAGATCAAACAACATGATACTGAAGAATTAATGCATTATCAAAGAAAATAAAGGAAAAATCAAGAAGTGCCTAAAGATAATGAAAACAGAATTATAACATACCCAAACCTGTGGGATACAGCAGTAATTCCAAGAGAGGAGTCCATGTCAATCCCGGCTTGCATTAAGAAACAAAATAATCTCAAATTACCAATATAATTTTTACCTAAGTATAAAAAAATTCCAAAATTAGTACAAAAAATAAACATGTGTAAATACATGAAATAGAGTCAAAGGGCAATAGAAAAATAACCTAATAAAATAAAAAGGTGATTCTTTGAGAATATATTTTAAAAATTAGAAATCTTTAGCTACAGTAAACAAAAGAAAAAGAGAGATCTCAAATAAGTAAAATCAAAATGAAAGAGGAGGATTTAAAACTGATACTATGAAATACAAAGGATTATAAAATAATGCTAAAATAATTATGTCCAAAATGTAGACAACCTTAAAAAATGAACATATTTCTAGAAATATACAAGTTTGAATCATGGAGCTTAGAAAATCTGAATATATCAATGAATTATAGGGAACTGAATACTTAATCAAAAACCTTCCAACAACAAAAGTACAGGATCAGATGATTTAACTGATGAGTTCTATGAAAACACTCACAGATTTAATATCTATCTTTATCAAACTGTTGAAAAATTTTGAAGGACTGCTCCCGAATATATTTTACAGGGACATTATTACTCTGATATTAAAACCAGAAATATATATGTGTTAGTATATTGTATTAGTCTTTATCTTGACCACTATAATATTGTAAAGTCATTAGCCTCCAACTAATAAAAAATAAATGGGGGAAAAAAAACAGAAATATACAGCACACACCAAAAAATACAAGCATATATTATTGATACTCATACATGCAAAAATTCTTTAACAAAGTAACTATGAAGCTGAATCCAACAATGCATTAAAGTAATCATACACCATGATCAACTGGGATGTGTAATAGAGATGGGATACAACGCATTAACAAAATGAATAATGGTATGACCATCTCAATAGACACAGAAGAATTTGCTAATAATCAAAATTCACTTAAGATAAAAACAACTTTCAACAAAGCAAATGTAGTGAAAATACACCTCAACATAATAAAGGCAATGTATGACTAATCCAGAGCTAACATCATGCACAACAGTGAAGAGCTGAAGGCATTCCTCTCAGATCAGGAACAAAACAAGAATACTTACTCACACTACTTTTACTTAATATAAAAATAGAAGATCTAACTACAGAAATCAGAAATTAAGCTATAAAAATGTCATTCAAATCAGAAAGTAAGAAGTGAAGCTGTCACTGTTCACATATGACATGATACTGTGTAGAGAAAATCATAATGCCTCTACAAAAATGCTGATAGCACTAATAAATAACTTCAGCAAGTTGCAATATACAAAACCAATATGCAAATATATGTTGTGTTTCTATATAGTAATAACTAAGAGAAGGTAAAATTAGGAGAATAATCAGATTTACAGTTGAATCCAAAACAAGGAAATACTTAAGACTATATTTAACCAAGGTGGTGAAAGATCTGTCCTCTAAAACTCTAAGACAATAATCAAAAAATTGAAGAAGACATGCATGAATGGAAAGATATTCTGTGCTCATGTTTTGGAAAAATTAATACTGTTAAAAGGTCTATACTACCCCAAATCATCTACAGATTCAAAGGAATTTCTACCAAAATCCCATGCCATATTTTAATGAAATAAAATAATAATAATAATAATAATAATAATAATAATAATAATTTTATAAGTTGTATGGGACCACAAAGTATTTCCGATAACAAAATTATCTTGAGAAAGAAAAACATAGCTGGGTATATCTCACGACCTGATTTCAAGCTATAATACAAAACTATTCTAAACAAAACAGCATGTTATTGGCACAATAGCAGACATATATACGAATGGGACAGAACTGAGAATCAAGAAATAAACTCACATGTGTGTGGGCAATTGATTTATGTCAAAATATCAAGAGAGATACAATGGAGAAAAGACAGTCTCTTCAATAAATGATGATGGGAAACCTGGACAGCCACATGCTAAAGAATTAACCTATATCTCTATCTTAAACCACACTAAAAATTTGCTGAAAATGGATTAACATTTATATGTAAGTCCTGAAGCCATAAAGTTCATAGAATAAAGCATAGGCTGTATGCATTAACCCCAAAATCCTAATTTATCCATTCCCTCTACCTTTTCCATTTGGTGACCTTAAGCTTGTTTTCAGTCTTTTGGATTAACATATATACACGACTATACATAAAATAGATGATCAACAAGGACTTACTATATAGCACAGGGAATTCTACTCAATATTCTGTAATAACTTGTATGGGAAAATAAATTGAAAAAATAAATATATGCATATGTATAATTGAATCACTTTGCTGCACACTGAAATTAATATACCATTGTAATATAGTTGTAATATTCAATTATATTCCAATATTTAATAAATAAAACAAACAGAAAAAAGACACTACATGTTGAAGTATCTCTAAGTAATATGAAAATTAAGTTAAAAAAAAGCAAGGTACAAAGCAGTATACACAGTAAACTGACACTTTGTAAATAAAAATAATGGTGTCCTAGCAGTGGAGAGTAGAAAATTTATGTATGCATATAAAATTATTTGGTAGGCTACACATGGAAGAAAATTAACTGATAATAGTGGTTGAAGGGGCAGCATGAAGGCTGGAAGCCTAAATATATGCTTGGAGGGAAGCTTGCTTTATTGTTTAATATACCATTATCTTTGTTTTCAAAATTTGTACCATGTATATTTTATACTTGTTTTGAAAAACAAACCAATCTGCAAAACCATATGCAATTATATGAAAAAAATGTAGGAGTTAATTCTCTCCAAATGATAGCCATTGTTAGATTGAGGGATTGTGTGTGATTTTGTTTTTATGTTTCTGGTTTTCATATTTTTGATGTGATTGTATAGATACTACAATGACAGATAAAATTATAAAGATATAAACAAACAAACAAACTAAAAACATAGCGTGTAACTTCATTGATTTCATTCTTAGTGATATTTTCATGGAACTGACTCCAAAGGCAAGTGCAACAAAAGCAAAGATTCAAAAAATTGCACTATATCAGAGTGAAAGGCTTCCACACAGTGAAGGAAACCATGATTAAAACAAACAAAAACATCCCACTGACTGGAAGAAGATTTTTTGCAAATCATTTATCCAATAAAATGTTAATATAAAAATATATAAATAACTCATACATTTTTCCAAAGAAGACATACAGATTGTCAAAAAGCATGTTAAATATTTTCAACATCACTTATCAGGAAAATGCAAATGATAACCATATTAAGACATTATCTCAAATCTGTTCAAATGGCTATTATCAAAATGATAAGAAGTAGCAAAAGTTAGAGAGGTTATGGTGAAAAGAGACCCGTTTGGCATTGCTGATAGGAATGTAAATTGATCCATCTACAATAGAAAACAATATGAAGATTCCTCAAAAATTATGACTAGAATGCCAGTATAATCCAGCCACTCCACTTCTGTGTAGTTTTACACAAAATACAAAAGCACTAATTTAAAAAGATATACTCACTCCTGTGTTCATTACAGCATTGTTTGCAATATCCAAGATATGGAAAGAACCTGTGTTCATTTGAGGGTAAATAATTAAAAAGATGTATTTTATATGTACAATGGAAGACAACTCAGCTATAAAATAATGAAATCTTGCCATTTGAGAAAACATGGATGGACCTTGAGCATAATATGCTAAGTGGAAAAAGTCAGAAGGAAAAAAATATATATATATTATTTCACTCATTTGCAGACTTAAAAATAATAAACAAAACAAATAAACAAAAATACTCAGGTACAGAGGACATAGGGGATTACCAAAGGGGAAGTTGGTTGGGAGGTGGACAAAATGGATATATTGGATGGTTATAAATGGTAAGTGGTCTTCCCAGGTGGCACTATGGTAAAAAATAAACAAACAGCAACAACAACAACAACAACAATGCCAGTTGCCAAGTCAGGAGACATAAAAGGGTTCAATCTCTGGGTTGGCAAGGTCCCCTTGAGGAGGTCATGGCAATCCACTCAAGTATTCTTGCCAGGAGAATCCCATGGACAGAGGATCCTGGCAGGTTACAATCCATAGGGTCACAAAGCATCGGACATGACTGAAGGAACTTAGCACAAATGGTAATTAGCCTTTAAGAGATAACTTTGTAATATATAAAGATGTCACAACATAACACTGGACACCTGAAAAATAAAATAATATAAAATAATGATTCTCTGAAAGAGAATTTTTGTTGATGGGAGGGAATTCACCAATATGTTTTATATGGTTGCCATCCCTTTTTAAAACATTTTTACAACATTGCTGATTAACATGCTGTTGTAATAACTCATACGGAGGAAGCTCTCTGTTTTCTTTCTATATTCATGTGGATATTTTATGTGAATATAGGTTTTCTTGCCTTTGGAATAAATGTTCATGAGTACAATTGCTAGTTGTATGAGAATTTCATGCTTAGTTTTATTAGAAACTCTCCAGCTGTTTTCTAAAGTGGTACATTCCAAAGTAAAATGTAAAATTTTACCTCCTAAGTAGAAATCTATGAGTGGTCCAATTTCTTTACATCCATGACATTTCATCTTGACAACATTTTTTTTTAATTTGCTGAATTTAAAAAGTTTGCAGTGATATGTCATTGTAGTTTTAATTTTCATTTTCTTTATGTTCATTTTTAAAAATTGTGCTTATTTACCATCTTTATATCCCCTTCAGTGAATTGTCTTTTCTTTGATTTTGCCTATTTTTAATTGGATTATAATTTCTTTCCTTTAACTGCTGTGTTTTTTTTTAATTACTGTATTTTTTTTTCACTGAAGTATAACTGGTTTACAATGTTGTGTTAGTTTCAGACATACAGCCAAGTGAATCAGTTATACATCTACATATAAATGTATACATATACTGTAGGTCTTTGTTGCTTGTCAATTTTATATTCAGTAGTAGGTATATGTTACGCCCAAATTTCTAGTTTGTCCCATCTAACACTTCCCCTTTGGTAATCATAAATTTGTTTTCTATGTCTGTGAGTCTATTCTTACTTTGTAAGTAAGTTCATTTGTATTATTTTTCTTAGATTCCACATATGACTGATGTCATATGATATTTGTCTTTTTCTATCCAATTTACTTCATTCAGTATTACAATCCCTAGGTTTATACATGTTGCTGCAAATGGCATTATTTCATTATTTTTTAATAGCAGAGTGATATTCCATTGTCTATATATATATACCACATCTCTGTATCTATTCATCTGTAGATAGGCATTTAGGATTCTTCCATGTCTTCTCCATCATAAATAGTGCTATTATGAACATTGGGGTGCATGTATCTTTTAGAGTTATGATTTTATCCAGATATATGCCCAGGAGTTTGACTGCAGGTTCATATGGTAGCCCTATTTTTAAGGGCTACCCTATTTTTTAAGTAACCACATACTGTTCTCCATAGTGGTTGTACCAATTTATATTCCCAGCAGTGCAGAAGGGTTTCCTTCCCTCCACACCCTCTCTGACACTTATTATTTGTACACTTTTTGATGATAGCCATTCTCACTGGTTTGAGGTGATAATTCACTGTAGCTTTGATTTGCATTTATTTAGTAATTAATGATGTTGAGCATCTTTTCATGTATCTATTAGTCACCCAGATTTAAGTTTTGATAGTTCTTTGTATATTCTAGATCTTAATCCTTTGTTGACTAAGAGGTCCTCAAATATTTGCACCCAAACTACAACTTATAATGTTCATTTTATTAACAGTGTCTTTCAAAGAGCAAAATTTTTATATAGATGAAGTCTAATTTATTATTATTATTATTATTATTATTATTATTGTGAGTCATACTTGCATTCAAGAATACTTTATCAAGGCCTAGATTCTGAACATTTTTCTCTGATGTTTTATTGAAAAGTGTGAAATTTTTGCTATTTGTATTTCAGTCTTTGATGCATTTTGAGTTAATATTTGTAGAAAGTGTTATATTTAAGTTAAGGATCATTTTGTAACCTATAAATGTTGAGTTGTTCCAGTACCATTTACTGACAACTTTATTTTCTTCTGTTGAGTTGATCCTGCACTTTTGATAAAAATCAGTTTGTCAGGCATTTTGATGAGTTACTTAGAGAAAACAAACAGAATATGGAGTACTACTAGTAGGTCTTGCAGCAGACATAAATGAAGGCAGATTGACAATCATTAATTCTTGAGGAGCTATACAGTGGCAACACGACAGAATCTGCTCTTTCCAGAGAAAAGTTAATAATGCAACAGTCTCAGGATTGATGTCACCAAGATGGTGACACATGTTGTTCCTGGCTATAGGAGATAGGCTGTTCCCTCACAAGAAGAAAAACTAACAACTATTTATGGGCAAGACAACACTGATACCAAGAGAACCTGCATTCAAAAAGTAAGAAAAATGACTCCGTGCTGACTGCATCTCCCTTCCAGCAGGATGGCAGAACCATGCTGAGAAGTCTTCCCTGAGCCAATTGTTTCTCCTTTAAGAATTAGAGCCCACCTCCCTCTCCTCCCGATTCCTCTGGGTCTTCCCAGTGCACCAGGCCCGGGGGATCGGGATGGGGAATACATGTAAATCTATTGTTGATTCATGCCAATGTATGACAAAACCCACTGAAAAAATAAATAAATAAATAAATAAATAAATAAATAAATAAATAAATAAATAAAATAAAATTAAAAACAAAAAAAAGAATAGAGCCCAGACATGAAATACAGCACTCTAGTATTGTGGATCAATTAGTGCAAATCTGTAATGTGGTTATACTCAATGATGATTATATGGAAATCTGTAGGGCTTAATCACTGTGAATCTGATTGTGATGGGGAAAGATTGCAACAACAACACATGGATCTTGGCAGACTGAGTTCCTACCTGCAGAGTGAAAGTATAACTCCCAACAAGTGGCTTTGCTTATCTGTAGAACCAAATCAGAGGTGCAGTCTGAGCAAGGAACTCAGTGGAATGCAGGTCCTCCTAACCCATGTCCATAATTAAAGAATTTTGCTGGTCTTGGATCCTGGTATACCCATAACACAAGCTGGAATCAAGATTTCTAGGAGAAATATTCATAACCTTAGATATGCAGAGGATACCACTCTAATGGCAGAAAGTGAAGAGGAACTAAAGAACCTCTTGATAAGAATCAAAACAGAGATTGAAAATGCTGGCTTAAAACTCAACATTCAAAACCTATTATCATTACATTTGGTTCCATCACTTCATGGCAAATGGTGTAAGGAAAGTGGAAGCAGTGGCAAATTTCATTTCCTTGCTCTCCAAAATCACTGGAGATAGCAACTACAGCAATGAAATTAAAAGACACTTGTTCCTTGGGGGAAAAAAGCTTTGACAAATCTAAACAGCATATTAAAAAGAAGAGACATCACTTTGCCAACAATCTCTGTACATTCAAAGCTATGTTTTTTCCAGTAGTCATGTATGGATGTGAAAATTGAATCATAAAGAAAACTGAGAACAAAGAATTGATGCTTTTGAATTGTGGATCCAGAGAAGACTCTTGAGAGTCCCTTGAACTGCAAATCTCCATCAAACTGGCCAATCCTAAAGTAAATCAATCTTGAATATTTATTGGAAGGACTGTTGCTGAAGCTCCATTTCTTTGGGCCCCTGATGTGAAGAGCAGACTCACTGAAAATACTCTGATGCTGGGATAGATTGAAGGCAAAATGACAATGAGGCAGCAGAGGAAGAGATGGTTAGCATCACCAACTCAATGGATATGAATTTGAGCAAGCTCTGGGAGAATAGTGAGGAGAGAGGAGCCTGGCATGTTTCAGTCCATGAGGTCACAAAGAGTGAGAAAAGACTTAATGATTGAACAACAACAATAAAACCCAAAACTAAGCAGAAAAGCTGAACCCACTGCAGATCACAGCTCCTGGCCTGTCACCAACAGTCAGCCTGTTTGGAAAAAGAGGAAGCTTTTGTGAAGTGAGCTTTTCCAGCCCTGCCCATGGAGGAACCTGAGTCATAACCTCACCCACTGTGAAGCATAGACCTTAGATCAATGTGTAAGGAAGAGCTGGTGAGAACACCTGGAAACTGCATAATCCAGGAACTCTTGAGTCTTGAGATGAGAGAGCAGAGAAGATTCCTCTGAGAGCAAAGCCAATGATCCTGTGTGACCCAGGAACGTGCAGACTAAGTTGGCTTGGAGCTGCTTGTGCAACTATGCCCAGAAAGGAAAGCTAATCAATAGCCCCATTTATTGTTGAATACAATCTTTAGATTGCCCTAAGGCGGAAACTTAGTGGGGCACAGAGGAAGCTGCAGAGTCCATCAAACTACTTTATTTATAGTGGCAATTGAATAGAGAACATAGCTGGTATACCCCCCTGTTTGCAAAGCAAAATCAGTGGCCTTACCTGACCAGGATATTCAGTGTACGCGTTTTCCTGCTTTGAGCCCACAAACATAAGCTGTCCAGGCGCTGCACTTCATTTTTCTGCCTACCAGCTAAGGGAAGGTAATATATAGTGTCATCTATTGCTGAATATACTGCACAGTCCCAAATGAATAGGAAGCCTAACCAGCGAATCTAGAAAATCATGAAGGCCATACCTCAGAGTCATTTGAGCAGGGAACAAAGCCAACAGTCCTATCAAGATGTTCTCATACAGCGGCATAACCTACAACCACCAACCTAAACTAAACGGCTTTGCTACAACTAAGCTAAAACAGTTGCTTAGCTAAAAAATGAAATCAAGCTCCACCTGGCCAATGGTAAGCAGAAGACACATTCAAAACACAAACTGAGTTGATTGGTGAAAAACACTCTGTCAAAGAAAACCTGCAAATTGTGGAAGAGACCACATATTCAAATACAGATACTATTGTAAGAGATAGAGAATTATGAACCTCCAAGTAGAACAACGTCACAAAAGAAAAGTTGTTGTTGCTATTCTGTCACTGAGACGTGTCCAACTCTTTGTGACTGCAGGGACTACAGCACTCTAGGATTCCCTGTCTTTCACTATCTCCCAGAGTTTGTTCAAACTCATGTACATGGTGTTGATGATGCCATCCAACCATCTCATCCTCTGTTGCCACCTTCTCCTCTTGCCCTCAATCTTTCCCAGCAACAGGGCCTTTTCCAATGAGATGACTCTTTCTTTTCATCAGGTGGACAAATATTGGTGCTTCAGCATCAGCATTAGTCCTTCCAATGAATATTCAGGATTAATTTCCTTTAGGAATGACTGGCTTGATTTACTTGCTGTCCAAGGGAATTTCATGAGTCTTCTCCAGCACCATATGAAAGCATCAATTATTCAATGCTCAGCCTTTGTTATGGCCCAAGTTTCATGTCAGTACATGACTACTGGGAAAACCATACCTTTGACTATATGGACTTCTGTCAAGAAAGTGGTATCTCTGATTTTTAATATGCTATCTTTGTTTGTCATAACTTTCCTTCAAAACAGCAAGTGTCTTTTAACTTCATGGCTGCAGTCATTGTATGCAGTTACATTGGAGCCCAAGAAAATAAAATCTGTCACTGTTTCCACTTTCCCCCATCTATTAGCCATGAAGTGATGGGACTAGATGCCGTGATCTTAGGTTTTGAGCACTGAGTCATAAGCCAGGTTTTTCACTTTCCTCTTTTGCCCTCATCAAGAGGGTCTTTAATTTCTCACTTTCTGCCATTAGAGTGGTATCATCTGCATATCTGAGCTTTTTGACATATCTCCCAGTAATCTTGACTCCAACATGTCCAACCTGGCATTTTGCATAATGGGCTCTACATAGAAGTTAAATGAGCAGCAGGACAATATATGGCCTTGATTTATCAATTTTGAACCAGTCCCTTGTTCCACTTCTAGGTGCACATGCTTCTTAACTTGCATATAGGTTTCTCAGGGGACAAGTAAGGTAGTCTGGTATTCCCATCTCTTTAAGAATTTTCCACAGTTCGTTGTGATCCACACAGTCAAAGCCTTTAGCCTAGTTCATGAAACAGAAATAGTCATTATTCTGGAACTCCCTTGCTTTCTCTATGATCCAGTGGATGTTGGTAATTTGATCTCTGGTTCCTCTGTCTTTTCAAAATCCAGCTTGTGCTTCTGGAAGTGCTCAGCTCACATACTGTTGAAACCTAGCTTGAAGGATTTTGAGTGTTACCTTGCTAGCATGCGAAATACATGCAATATTATGGTAGTTTGAACATTCTTTGGCATTTCCTTTCCTTGGGGTTGGAATGAAAACTGACCTTTTTCAGTCTTGTAGCCATGGCTGAGTTTTCCAATTTGCTTACATATTGAGTGCAGCCCTTTAAAAGCATCATCTTTTAGGATTGCAAATAGGTCAGCTGGAATTCCATCACCTCCACTAGCTTTGTTTGTAGTAAAGCTTCCTAAGTTCCACTTGACTACATACTCCAGGATGTCTGGATTTAGGTAAGTGATCACACCATAGTGGTTATCTCAACCCTTAAGACATTTTCTGTATAATTCTTCTGTGTATTCTTGCCACCTCTTAAACTCTTCTCCTTCTGTTAGGTCCTTGCCATCTCTGTCCTTTATTGTGTCCATCCTTGCATGAAATTTTCGCTTGATGTCTCCCATTTTCTTTAAGAGTAAGACATGTACGTGTCTTTCCCATTCTACTGTTTTACTCTATTTCTTTGCATTGTTCACATAAGAAAGCTTTGTTATCTCTCCTCGCTATTCTCTGGAGATATGCACTTGATTGTGTATATCTTTACCTTTCTTTTTGTTTCTCTTCTTTTCTCACCTATTTTTAGGCCTCCCCAGACAACCACTCTGCATTCTTTTCTTTTTCTTGGAGATGGTTTTGGTCACAACCTCTTCTAAAATGTTACAAATCTCTGTCTATTGTTCTTCAGACACTCTGTTTTTCTGATCTAATCCTATTTATTCATTATCTTTACTGTATAATCAAAAGGGGTTTGATTTAGGTCATACCTGAATGGCTTAGTGGTTTTCCCCACTTTCCTCAAGCTAAGCCTGGATTTCACCATGAAAACAAAACAAGATCATTCTGTCATTTTTTAGATTGCACTAAGGATTGCATTTCAAACTCTTCTGTTGACTATGAGGGCCACTTCGTTTCTTCTAAGTGATTCGTCCCCACAGTAGTAGATATAATAATTAACTTCACCCATCCATTTTAGTTCACTGATTCCTAAAATGTAGATATTCAGTCTTGCCATCTCCTGCTTGACCACGTCCAGTTTACATTGATACACGGACGTAACATTCAAAGTTCCTATGCAATATTTTCCCTAACAGTATTGTACTTTACTTTCACTAGCAGACACATGCATAACTGAGCATCTTTTTCACTTTGGCCCAGCTCTCTTTCTGGAGCTATTTTTCTGCTCTTCCCGAGTAGCATATTGGACACCTCCTGACCTGGGGGACTCATCTTCCATTGTCATATTTTTTGCCTTTTCAAGCTGTTTATGATGATTGCAGCCATGAAATTAAAAGACTCTTACTCCTTGGAAGGAAGGCTATGACCAACATAGACAGCATATTAAAAAGCAGAGACATCACTTTGTCAAAAAAGGTCCATCTAGTCAAGGCTATGGTTTTTCCAGTAGTCATGTATGGATGTGAAAGTTGGACTATAAAGAAAGCTGAGTGCCAAAGAGTTGATGCTTTTGAGCTGTGGTGTTGGAGAAGGCTTTTGAGAGTTCCTTGGACTGCAAGGAGATCCAACAAGTCCATCCTAAAGGAGATCAGTCCTGGGTGTTCATTGGAAGGACTGATGTTGAAGCTGAAACTCCAATATTTTGGCCACTTGATGTGAAGAGCTGACTCACTGGAAAAGACCCTGATGCTGGGAAAGATTGAGGGCAGGAGGAGAAGGGGAAGACAGAGCATGAGATGGTTGGATGGCATCACCGACTCAATGGACATGGGTTTGGGTGGACTCTGGGAGTTGGTGATGGATGGGGAGACCTGGCATGCTTGCGGTTCATGGGGTCGGAAAGAGTCGGAAAAGACTGAGTGACTGATCTGAGCTGAATGTTCTACTATTGTTCTACTAATGTTCATCTAAGAATGTTATACTATTTATGAGGTTCTTGAGGCAAGAATACTAGGGTGGTTTGCAATTTCCTTCTCTGATGGATCACATTTTGACATAGCTTCATTGGGTTATGAAAAACCTTTTGCCCTGCAAAACTTTGATCCATGTGATCATTTTGGTCAGTATTCTGATTGGGATCTTCATTCTTAAGCCTGTGGGACTGTAGTTTTTGCTTGTTCTGTCTGCCTTCTGAAAGGTGGGGATTAGAGGCTTATTCAAGCTTCCTGATGGAAGAGACTGGCTATGTGGAACCTGGGTCTCACTCTGATGGGCAGAACCTTGCTCAGTAAATCTTTATTTCAATTGTCTGCTGATGTGTGGGACTCTGCTCCCTTCTTGTTAGTTGTTTTCCTGAGGCAACCCAGTACTGGAGTCTACAAGTTCTATGGTAGGGCTATTGGTGAACTGAAAGAGAACTTATGTCAATACGGACTTCCCAGGACTGTTGGTACTGGTGCCCCTCTCCTCCAGCAGGACTCTGTTGACCCACACCTCTGCAGAAGAACCTCAAACATTCATAGGCAGGTCTGGCTCAGTCTTCTGTGGGGTCCCTGCTCCATTCCCCTGGATCTTGTTGCACACAAAGGTTTGTATTTGTTCTACAAGTGTCTGTTTCCTCCAGTCCTGTGTATGTTCTGAAACCAAATCACGTTGACCTTTAAAGTCAGATTCTTTCAGCATTCCCAGTCTCTTTCCTGGATCCAGAGGCTGGAAAATTTGATGTGGAGCCTAGAGCCTTTGCAAAAGTGTGAGAAATTCTTTGGTATTATTGTTCTCCAATTTGTGGGTCACCTACTCTGGCAGGTGTGGGATTTTATTTTAACATGCTTTTGCCCTTCTACCATCTTGTTGCAGCTTCTTCTTTGTCCTTGGATGTGGGATATCTGTTGTTGTTGTTTTTTTTAATTTGGTGGATTCCAGCATCCTTCTGTCAATGGTTATTCAACAGTTAGTTTAGATTTTGGTATTCTCACAGGAGAATAAGAGTGCATGTCCATCTATTTCTCCACCTTGTTATTAACAGAACTGCAATAACTGAATCTAAAGAAAAATAAATAAATAAAGGGGAAACAAATAATATTTAAAGCAATAATGGCTGAAAACTTTCACAATCTGGAATGACAGACACTCCAAGGTCCAAAGAACTCTAGATAGGTTGAACACAGAGAAGGCTGTACCAAGACACATTATAATTAAATTGTCAAAAATTAAAAAAAAAAATCAAATGCAATTTTCAAAAGAACAAAGAAAAGAAAAAAAAAAAAAAAGGAGGTTGCATACAAGAAAATCCCAATAAAACTAGAAATTGACTTATCAAGATAACTTTTTCAGTTTAAACATAAGTGGATTAATATACTGAAATTATTGAATGAGTTAAAATCTGTCATCTAAAAATGTTCTACCTGGTGAAGCTGTCCTTAGGAAATAAAGAAAGGATAGAGACTGTTTTTGGCAAACAAAAGTTGAGGAAATTCATCACTAGTAGATCTAACCTACCAGAAATAAAAAAAAATGCTAAAGCAAGTTCTCTCTATCAAAAATAATGCTAAATAACATCATAAAACCTTAAAAGGCAGTGCAAAACTCACTGGTAATTGTAAATACAAAAGTCAGGTTTTGTAATATGGTAATAAGAATGTATAGTTCACTTAAAACTGCCTTAAAAGTTTAAAAAATAGTAAAAATAAGCACAATTATAATAATCTGTTTTCAGTTATGTATTATGCAAATTATAACGTGGATAACCTAAAATGTTATGGCAAATAGATAGGGAAACAATGGAAACAGTGAGAGACTTTATTTTCTTAGGCTCCAAAATCACTGCAGATGGTGACTGCAGCTCCTTGGAAGAAAAGCTATGACCAACCTAGACAGCATATTAAAAAGCAGAGACATTACTCTTCTGACAAAGGTCCATGTAGTCAACGCTATGGTTATTCCAGTAGTCATGTATGGATGTGAGAGCTGGACCATAAAGCAGGCTGAACACCAAAGAATTAATGCTTTTGAACTTTGGTGTTGGAGAAGACTATTGCGAGTCCCTTGAACAGCAAGGAGATCAAACCAGTAAATCCTAAAGGAAATCAGTCTTGAATATTCATTGGAAGGATTGATGCTGAAGCTGAAGCTACAGTTCTTGAACAATTAATACAAAGAGTTGACTCATTGGAAACCACCCTGATGCTGGGAAAGTTAGAAGGCAGGAGGAGAAGGGGACGACAGAGGATAAGATGGTTGGATGGCACCACTGACTCAATGGATATGAGTTTGAGCAAGCTCCAGAAATCGTGAAGGACAGGGAAGTCTGGCATGCTGCAGTCCATGAGGTCACAAAGAGTCAGAAACGACTGAGCGACTGAACAACAAAAACCTAAAATGTGAGGGAATGAGGTAGAAAAAACATAAATTTTAAGAATTATATTGAAGCTCAGTTCAGTTCAGTCGCTCAGTCGTGTCCGACTGTTTGTGACCCCATGAATCGCAGCATGCCAGGCCTCCCTGTCCATCACCAACTCCCGGAGTTTACTCAGTCATGCCCATCGATTCGGTGATGCCATCCAGCCATCTCATCCTCTGTCGTCCCCTTCTCCTCCTGCCCCCAATCCCTCCCAGCATTAGGGTGTTTTGCAATGAGTCAGCTCTTCGCATCAGGTGGCCAAAGTATTGGAGTTTCAGCTTCAGCATCAGTCCTTCCAGTGAACACCCAGGACTGATCTCCTTCAGGATGGACTGGTTGGATCTCCTTGCAGTCCAAGGGACTTTCAAAAGTCTTCTCCAACACCACAGTTCAAAAGCATCAATTTTTCAGTGCTCAGCTTTCTTCACAGTCCAACTCTTACATCCATACATGATGACTAGAAAAACCATAGCCTTGACTAGATGGACATTTGTTGGCAATGTAATGTCTTTGCTTTTTAATATGCTATCTAGGTTGGTCATAACTTTCCTTCTAAGGAGTAAGCGTCTTTTAATTTCATGGCTGCAATCACCATCCTCAATGATTTTGGAGCCCCCAAAATAAAGTCTGACACTATTTCCACTGTTTCCCCATCTATTTCCCATGAAGTGATGGGACCAGATGCCATGATCTTAGTTTTCTGAATGTTGAGCTTTAAGCCAACTTTTTCACTCTCCTCTTTCACTTTCATCAAGAGGCTTTTTAGCTCCTCTTCACTTTCTGCCATAATGGTAGTGTCATCTGCATATCTGAGGTTATTGATATTTCTCCCAGAAATCATGATTCCAGTTCGTGCTTCTTGTTAAGTTGTTATTAGTTTAAAATAGTGTCATAATGTTAAGATATTTTATGTAAGTTTCATGGTAAACACAAGGTAAAAGCCTGTTGCAATTACACAAAAGAAATTGATTAAAGACACTGAATACTAAGATAAGAAAAATGAAAGCACAGCAAAAGGTAGCATGTTAAGGAACAATAAAGAATGAGTTTACGAAGCAATTAGAAAACAATGAAAAAATGGCAATAGCAAATCCTTACTTATTAATAATTATTTTAAACACACAAGTTTTAAGTTCTAGAGTCAGAAGACAAAGATTGTTTTAACTGATTAAAAAGAAAAAGTAAGATCCAACAGTATGCTTCCTACACCACACTAGCTTTAGCCTTAATAACATAGACTGACAGTGGTGGTGGTGGTGGTTTAGTTGCTAAGTCGTGTCTAACTTTGTGACTCCATGGACTGTAGCCCTATTAGGCTCATTTGTCAATGGAATTTCCCAGGAAAGAATACTGGAGTGGGTTGCTGTTTCCTTTTCCAGGGTGAAAAGATAGAAAAAGATATTTCAAGAAAATAGTAGCCCCAAAGAAGCAGAGCTAAGTATGTTATATCAGAAAAAGTAAGCTTTAAAGTGTCTAAAAGAGAAAAGAAGGTCATTATATGATGAAAAAGGGATCAACCCATCAAGAAGATATAACAATTATAAATGCTTCTGTGCCTAACTTAGGAACAACTAAAGTTATAGAAAAAAAAAAGTGAACAGAGCAAAAAGGAGAAACATTCAACAATACAATAATGACTGTGGACTTTACTCCTCAGTCTCAACAATAGCTAGATTATCCAGATAGAGAATCAATAAACAAAGAGATTAATAGATTTGAACAAATGTAGAAACCAAGTATACCTATAAGATATATGGAGAAAGTTATATCCAACAACAACAGAATACTCATTTTTCTTAAGTGTAGATGGAAAATTTTCTAGTGCAAATAATAAGTCAGACCACAGAAGAAGTGTTATCAAATGCATGAAGACTAGCATTGTAAGGGTTTTTCTCTGACCACAAAGGCATGAAACTACAAAACAAAAAAGAAGAAAATTGGAAAATTCATGAATGCATAAAAATTAAATGACACTCTTCTGAGGTACCAATATATCAAATAAGAAATTGAAAATAATTAAATTCATTTGTGTTGTATTTTAGATTCCATATGTAAGTGATATAATATGAAACAGAAACAGACTCACAGACATACAGAACAAACTTTGGTTGCCAAGGGAAAGGGGGCATGGGTGAGGGATGGATTGGGGATTCAGAAATAGCAGATACAAACTTTTATGTATAGAATAGATAAGCAATAAGATCCTACTGTGTAGCACAAGGAGCTATATTCAATACCTTGTGAAAAAACATAAAGGAAAAGAATGAATACATACGTATATATGTGCATAAAACTGAATCACTTTGCTCTACAGCAGAAATCAACACATGTAAATTAACTACACTTCAATAAAATAACTTTTTAAAACAAATTAAGAAGAAAATTTGAAAACTATCTTGAAACTAACAAAAATGGAAATAAAACATACCAAAACTTATGGGATGAATCAAAGAGTCCTAACAGGGAAGTTATTATCATAAATGTCAACACCAACACTAGCATTTAAAATTAAGTTTAAATACCAATTAAACATCTTAACATTACACCTTGAAGAACTTGAATATTGTTTTTCAGTCACTACGTTGTGTCCAACTCTTTGCGACCCCATGTACTATAGCATGCCAGGCTTTACAGTCCTTCACCATCTCCTAGAGTTTGCTCAAACTCATGTTCATTGAGTCGGTGATGCCATCCAGTCATTTCATCATTCTCTGTCGCCACTTTTTCTTCCTGCCCTCAGTCTTTCCCAGCATCAGGATTTATTTCCAATGAGTCTGTTCTTTGCATCATGTGGCCAAAATATTGGAGCTTAAGCTTCAGCATCAGTCTATCCACTGAATATCCAGGGTTGATTTCCTTTAGCATTGACTGGTTTTATCTTCTTGACTAGTGGACACTTCAGGGTTTTCTCCAACACAATTAAAAAGCATCATTTGTGCAGTGCTCAGCCTTCTTTATAGTCCAACACTCACATCTATACATGACTACAGAGAAAACCATAGTTTGACTATGCAGACCTTTATTGGCCAAGTGATGTCTCTATACTTTTTAATTTTTTTATTTATTTATTTTTTATTGACGAATAGTTGCTTTACAGAATTTGGTTGTTTTCTGTCAAACCTCAACATAATCTTCCCAGTGCTCCAACTAATAAAAATAAATGGAAAAAAAAAAAACAACTCAACATGAATCAGACATAGGTATACATATATCCCCTCCCCTTTGAACCTCCCTCCCATCTGCCTTACCATCCCAACCCTCTAGACTGATACAGAGCCCCTGTTTGAGTTTCTTGAGCCATACAGAAAATTCCCATTGGCTATCTATTTTACATATGGTAATATAAGTTTCCATGTTACTCTTTCCATGCATCTCACCCTTTCCTCCCCTTTCCCATGGTCCATAAGTCTATTCTCTATGTCTGTTTCTCCATTGCTGCCCTGTAAATAAATTCTTCAGTACCATTTTTCTAGATTCCGTATATAAGTGTCAGAATATGATATTCATCTTCCTCTTTCTGACTCACTTTACTCTGTATAGTAGGTTCTAGGTTCATCCACCTGATCAGAACTGACTCAAATGTGTTCTTTTTATGGCTGTGTAATAGTCCAGTGTGTATATGTACCACAACTTCTTTAACCATTCATCCATCAATGGACATCTAGGTTGCTTCCATGTTCTAGCTATTGTAAATAGTGCTGCAATAAACAATAGGATACATGCACCTTGTTGAATTTTGGTTTCCTCAGGGTGTATGCTTAAGAGTGGGGTTGCTGAGTCATATGGTGGTTGTATTCCTAATTTTTTTTTTTTTTTTTAGTGAATCTCCATATTGTCTTTCATAGGGGCTGTATAAATTTACATCCCCACCAATAGTGCAAGAGTGTTCCCTTTTCTCCACACCCTCACCAGCATTTATTGCTTGTAGAGTTTTTCACGATGGCCATTCTGACTGGGGTGAGGTGATATCTCATTGTAGTTTTGATTTGCATATCTCTAATAATGAGTGATGTTGAGCATTTTTTCAAGCGTTTGTTAGAAATCTGTATGTCTTCTTTGGAGAAATGTCTTTTTAGGTCTTCTTCCCACATTTTGGTTGGGTTGTTTGTTTTTCTGGCATAGAGTTGTATGAGCTGCTGGTGTATTTTGGAAATTAGCCCTTTGTCAGTTGTTTCAGTTGTTATTTTCTCCCATTCTGAGAGTTGTCTTTTCACCTTGGGTATACTTTCCTTTGCTATGCGAAAGCTTTGAAGTTTAATCAGGTCGCACCTGTTTACTTTTGTTTTTATTTCCATTACTCTAGGATGTGGGCCATAGAGGATCTTGGTTTGACTTATGTCATTGAGTGTTCTGCCAATGTTTTCCTCTAAGAGTTTTATAGTTTCTGGTCTTACATTTAGGTCTTTAATCCATTTTGAGTTGATCTTTTTGTATGGAGTTAGGGAGTGTTTTAAGTTCATTCTTTTACATGTAGCTGTCCAGTTTTCCCAGCACCATTTATTGAAGAGGCTGTCATTGCCCCACTGTATATTCTTGCCTCCTTTGTCAAAAATAAGGTACCCATAGTTGTATGGGTTTATTTCTGGGCTTTCTATATTGTTCCAATGGTCTATATCTCTGTTTTTGTGCCAGTACCATACTGTCTTGATGACTGTAGCTATGTAATATAATCTGAAGTCAGGCAGACTGATTCCTACAGTTCCATTCTTCTTTCTCAAGACTGCTTTGGTTATTTGAGGTCTTTTGTGCTTCCATATGAATTGTGAAATTTTTTATTCTAGTTCTGTGAAAAATGTCATTTGTAATTCAATAGGGATCACATTGAATCTGCAGAATATGTTTGGTAATATAGTCATTTTCACAATATTGATTCTTCCTACCCAGGAACATGGAATATATATCCTTCTGTTTATGTCATCTTTGTTTTCTTTCATTAGTGTCTTATACTTTTCTGTGTACAGTTCTTTGTCTCCTTATGTAAGATTCTTCCTAGATATTTAATTATTTTTTGTTGCAATGGTGAATGGGATTGATTCCTTAATGTTTCTTTCTGATTTTTCATTGTTTGTATATAGAAATGCAAGTCATTTCTGTGTATTGATTTTGTATCCTGCAGCTTTCCTTAATTCACTGAATAACACTAGTAATTTTCTGATACTATCTTTAGGGATTTTCTATGTACAGTATCCTGTCATCTGCAAGAAGTAACAGCTTTATTTCTTTTCCAGTCTGCATTCCTTTTATTTCTTTTTCTTCTCTGGTTGCTGTAGCTAGGACTTACAAAACTATGTTGAATAATTGTGTTGAAAGTGAACACCTTTGTCTTGTTCTTGATCTTACAGGGAATGCTTTCAGTTTTTCACCATTGAGAATAATGTTTTCTTTAGGCTTATCATATATGGCCTTTACTATGTTGAGCTAGGTTCCTTCTACACCCATGTTTTGAAGAATTTTAATCATAAATGAGTACTGAGTTTTGTTAAAGGCTTTTTCTGCATCTATTGAGATTATCATCTGATTTCTATCTTTCAAGTAGTCAATATGGTGCATCACATGGATTGATTTGCATATATTGAAGAATCCTTGCATCCCTGGAATAAACCCAACTTGATCATCGTGTTTGAGCTTTTTGATGTGTTGTTGAATTCTGTTTGCTGTAATTTTGTTGAGGAATTTTGCATCTATGTTCATCAATGATATGGGCTTGTATTTTTGTGTGTGTGTGTGTTGTCTTTGTCTGGTTTTGGTATCATGGTGATGGTGACCTCGTAGAATGAGTTAGGAAGTGTTCTTCCTTTGTCATTTTTTGAAAGAGTTTTAGAAGCATAGGCATTAGTTCTTCTCTAAATGTTTGATAGAATTCTCCTGTGAAGCTATCTCGTCATGGACTTTTGTTTTTTGGGCGCTTTCTGATCACAGCTTCAATTTCAATGATTGTAATTGGGTTTTTCATAATTTCTATTTCTTCTTGGTTCACTTTTGGAAGGTTGAACTTTAGTAAGGATCTGTCCATTTTTTACAGGTTAACCATCTTATTGCCATACAGTTGTTCATCATAGTATCTTACAATCCTTTTTATTTCTGCGTTGTCTGTTGTAACCTCTCCTTTTTCATTTCAAATTGTGCTGATTTGTTTCTTCTCTCATTTTTTTCTTGATGAGTCTGGATAAAGGTTTGTCAATTTTGTGTATCTTCTCAAAGTACCAGCTTTTAGTTTTATTAATTTTTACTATTTTTTGTTCATTTCTGTTTCATTTATTTCTGATTGGAACTTTATGATTTCTTTCCTTCTAGTAATTTTAGGGATTTTTTGTTGTTGTTCTTCTTCTTTTTACGGTTGTTTTAGGTGTAAAGTAAGTTGTCTATTCGATGTTTTCTTGTTTCTTGGGGTAGGATTCTATTTCTATAGACTTCCCACTTAGAACTGCTTTTATTGCATCCCATGGTTTTTGAGTTGTCGCGTTTTCATTGTCATTTGTTTCTAGAATTTTTTTATTTGCCTATTAGTTTCCTCAGTAATCTGTTGGCTATTTAGAAACATGTCGTTTAATCTCTATGTGCTTGTGTTTCTTACATTTTTTTTTTTTCCTTGTAGTTGATATCTAGTCTCACAGTTTTATGGGCAGAGAAAATGCTTGATAAAATTTTCATTTTCTTAAATTTACTGAGGTTCCATTTGTGACCCACGATGTGGTCTATCCTGGAGAATGCTCCATGTGCACTTGAGAAGAAGGTGTATTCTTTCATATTTTCATTGAATTCCCTGAAGGTATCAATGAGATCTACCTTATCTAATGTATCATTTAAAAACTTGTGTTTCTTTATTATTTTCTGTTTTAATGATCTGTCCATTGGTGTGAGTGGGATGTTAAAGTTACTGTCAATTTCTCCTTTTATGTTTGTAAATGTTTGTCTTATGTAGTGAGGTGTTCCTATTTTGAGTGTATAGATAATTACAATTGCTATGTCTTTCTCTTGGATTGATACCCTGATCACTATGTAGTGTCCATCCTTATCTCTTGTAATATTCTTTATTTTAATATCTATTTTGTCTGATATGAGGATTGCTACTCCAGCTTTCTTTAGCTTCCATTTGAATGGAATATATTTTTCCATCCTCTCACTTTTAGTCTCTATGTGTCTTGAGGTCTGAAGTGGGTTTCTTGTAGACAGTATATATGTGGGTCATGTTTTTTACCCATTCAGTCAGTCTGTGTTTTTCATTGGAGCATTTAATCCATTTACATTTAAAGTAATTTAAAGTATATATATATATATATACTTTATATATATATATATATATATATTCCTATTGCCATTTTCTTAATTGTTCGGGGTTGATTTTGTAGATCTTTTTTCTTCTCTTGTATTTCTTGACTATATAAATCCCTTTAACATTTGTTGTAAAGATGGTTTGGTGGTACTGAATTCTCTTAACTTTTGCTTATCTGAAAAGCTTTTTATTTCTCCATCAATTTTGAATGAGATCCTTGCCAGGTACAGTAATCTTGTTTGTAGATATTTCCCTTTCAGTACTTTAAATATATCCTACCACTCCCTTCTGAACTGCAGAGTTTGTGCTGAAATATCAGCTCTTAAGGGTATGGGGTTTCCCATGTATGTTACTTGTTGTTTCTCCCTTGCTGCTTTTAATACTCTTTCTTTGTGTTTAGACTTTCTTAGTTTGATTATTATATATGTTGGCATGTTTTTCCTTGAGTTTATCCTGTATGGAACTTTTTGTGCCTCTTGGACTTCATTGACTGCTTCGTTTTCTATTTTGGGGAAATTTTCAACTATAATCTCTTCAAAAAATTTCAACCCAAAACCTATGGGATTCAGTAAAAGTGGTGTTAAGGGGAAGATTAAAAGCAAAACAAGCTTACCTCAAGAAAATAGAACATAAAAATTAAACAAAAATAACCCAACTTTACATCTAAAGCAACTAGAAAAAGAAGAAATGAAGAACCTCAGGGTCATCAGAAGGAAAGAAATCATAAAAATTAGTGCAAAAATAAATGAAAAAGAAACAAAGGAGGCCATAGCAAAGGCCAACAAAACTAAAAGCTGTTTTTTGAGAAGATAAACAAAATGAACAAACCATTAGCCAGACTCATCAAGGAAAAAAGCGAGAAGAATCAAATCAACAAAATTAGAAATGAAAATGGAGAAACCAAAATAGACAAGATAGAAATACAATGGACCATAACATACTACCATTAGAAACTATATGACAATAAAACGGACAACTTGGAAGAAATATGTGAATTCTTAGAAAGGTATAACCATCCAAAACTGAACCAGGAAGAAATAGAAAATCTTAAGTAACCCATTATAAGCACAGAAACTGTAATAAAAATTTTTCCAACAAACAAAAGCCAAAGACAAGATGGCTTCACAGCTGAATTCTACAAAAAAAAAATTTAGAGAGGAGCTAACACCTATCCTACTCAAACTCTTCCAGAAAATTGCAGAGGAAAGGAAACTTCCACACTCATTCTATGAGGCCATCATCACCCTAATACCAAAACCAGACAAAGATGCCACAAAAAAAGAAAACTGCAGGCCAATATCATTGATGAACATAGATGCAAAAATCCTTAACGCAATTCTAGCAAACAGAATCCAACAACATATTTAAAAGATCATACATCATGACCAAGTGGGCTTTATCCCAGGGATGCAAGGATTCTTCAATATCTGAAGATCAATCAACATAATACGCATTAACAAATTGAAAGAAAAAAATCATATGATTACCTCAATAGATGTTGAGAAAGCCTTTGTCAAAATTCAGCATCCATTTATATTAAAAACTCTCCAGAAAGCAGGAATAGTAGGAACATACCTCAACATGACAAAAGCCATATATGATAAACCCACAGCAAACATTATCATCAATGGTGAAAAATTGAAATCATTTCCCATAAATTCAGGAACAAGACAAGGGTGCCCACTGTCACCACTACTATTCAGCAGAGTTTTGGACGTTTTGGCCACAGCAATCAGAGAAGAAAAAGAAATAAAAGGAATCCATATTGGAAAAGAAGAATCAAAACTCTCACTGTTTGCAGATGGCATGATCTTCTACATAGAAAACTCTAAAGACACCAACAGAAAATTACTAGAGCTAATCAATGAATATAGTAAAGTTGCAGGATATAAAAGTAGCACAAAGAAATCCCTTGCATTCCTATACACTAATAATGAGAAAACAGAAAGAGAGATTAGGAAAGCAATTCTATTCACCATTGTAACAGAAAGAAAATACTTAGGGAGAAATCTAGTAAGGAAACAAAAGACGTATATATAGAAAAATATAAAACACTGAAGAAAGAAATCAAAGATGACACAAATAGATGGAGAAATATACCATGTTCATGGATCAGAAGAATCAATAGAGTGAAAATGAGTATATTACCCAAAGCAATCTATAGATTCAATGCAATCCCTATTAAGATACCAACGGAATTTTTCACAGAACTATAACAAATAATTTCACACACACACACACATACACACACACACACACACACACAAAACACCTAGAATAGCCAAAGCAATCTTGAGAAAGAATGGAACTGGAGGAATCAACCTGCCAGACTTCAGGTTCTACTACAAAGCTACAGTGATCAAGACAGTATGGTACTGGCACAAAGAGAGAAATATAGATCAGTGGAACAAAGGAGAAAGCCCAGAGATTGAAGATTGATCCACGTCCCTATGGTCACCTTATCTTTTACAAAGGAGGCAAGAATATACAATGGAGAAAAGGCAATCTCTTTAACAAGTGGTGCTGGGAGAACTGATTAGCCACCTGTAAAATAATGAAACTAGAACCCTTTCTAACACCATCCACAAAAATAAACTCAAAATGGATTAAATATCTAAATGTAAGACCAGAAACTATAAAACCCCTAGTAGAAAACATAGGCAAAACACTCTCTGACATAAATCACAGCAGAATCCCTTGTGACCCACCTCCCAGAGTAATGGAAATGAAAATAAAAATAAACACATGGGACCTAATTAAACTTGAAAGCTTTTGCACCAAGAATGAAATTATAACCAAAGTAAAAAGACAGCCTTCAGAATGGGAGAAAATAATAGCAAGTGAAGCAACTGACATAGAATTAATCTTAAAAATATACAAGGACGTCATACATCTAAATACCAGAAAAATAAATGATCCAATAAAAAAAAAAATGGGCCAAAGATGTAAACAGACATTTCTCCAAAGAAGACATGTAGATGGCTAACAAACACATGAAAAGATGCACAACATCACTCATTATCATAGAAATGCAAATCAAAGCCACAATGAGGTACCATCTTATGCTGGTCAGCATGGCTGCTATCAAAACGTCTACAAACAATAAATTCTGGAAAAGGTGCAGAGAAAAAGGAACCCTCTTACACTGTTGGTGGGAATACAAACTAGTATAGCCACTATGGAGAACAGTGTGGAGATTCCTTAAAAACAACAACAACAACAACAACAAAAAAAAAAACCTATAAATAGAACTCCCATACGACCAAGCAATCCCACTACTGGCCATGCATACTGAAGTAATCAGAATTGAAAGAAACACCTGTACCCCAATGTTCATTGCAGCACCGTTTACAATAGCTAGGTCATGGAAGCAACCTGGATGTCCATAGGCAGACGAATGGATAAGAAAGCAGTGGTACAGAAACCCAATGTAATATTTCTCAGCTATTAAAAATAATGCATTTACATCAGTTCCAATGAGGTGGATGAAACTGGATCCTATTATTCAGAGTGAAGTAAATCAGGAAAAAAAATATATAGTATATTAATGCATATATATGGAATTTAAAAAGATGGTAATGATGACCCTATATGCAAGACAGCAAAAGAGACACAGATATAAATAACAGACTTTTGGACTCTGTGGGAGAAGGCGAAGGTGGGATGATTTGAGAGAATAGCATTGAATCACTTATATTACCATAAGTGAAATGGACCACCAGTCCAAGTTTGATGCATGAAACAGTGCACTCAAAGCCAATGCACTGGGACAACCCTGAGGGATGAGATGGGGAGGAAGATAAGGGTGGTTTCATGATGGGGTAGACATGTACACTCACGGCTGACTTATGTCAGTGTATTGCAAAAACCACTACAATGTTTTAAAGTAATTAGCCTCCAATTAAAATAAATAAATTAGCAAAACTCAAAACATTTTCTCACACCCTTTCTTTTTCTCTTCTTCTGTGACACCTATAATTTAATTGTTGGTTCATTTGATATTGTCCCAGAGCTCTCTGACACAGTTCTTTTCATTCTTTGTACTTTATTCTGCTCTTCAGAAATTATTTCCACCAGTTTATCTTCTAGTCCACTGATTTGTTTTTCTGCTTCAGATATTCTGTTATTGATACCTTCTAGAGTATTTTTAATTGCAGTAATTATGTTGTTTCTTCCTACATGTTTATTCTTTAATTCTTTTGTGTCTTTTTAAACTGATTCTTGCATTTCTTTCCATTTTGTTTTCAAAGTTTTTGATCATCTTTACTATCCTTATTCTGAATTCTTCAGGTAGTTTACCTCTTTCCTCTTCATTTAGTTGGGCTTCTGTTTTTCTGGTTTTTTCATTCATTTGTTTAGTATTTCTCTGCCTTTTCATTATTTTTTTTTAAACTTATTGTGCTTGAGATCTCCTTTTCTCAGGCTTCAAGGTTGAATTCTTTCTTCCTTTTGATTTCCTCCTTCCTAACTTTGGTCCAGAGTTTTGTGTAAGCTTCGTATGCTGGTGGCTCATGCTCAGTCATGTCCGACTCTTTGCAACCCCGTGGACTGTAGCCCTCCTGGCTCCTCTCTCCAGGGGATTTACAAGGCAAGAATACTGGAGTGGGTTGCCGTTCCCTTCACCAGTGGATCTTCCTGACCCAGGGATCAAACTCAGGTCTTCTGCATTGCAGGCAGATTATTTCCCATTGAGTCACCTGGGATGAGATTTATGCTGAGTTTTTGTTTGTTTGTTTTTCCTCTGATGGGCAAGCCTGAGTGAGGTGGTAATCCTGTCTGTTGATGATAGGGTTTGTATTATTTTTTTCTTTATTGTTTGGATGAGGCATCCTACACAGGATGCTACTGGTGGTTTGGTGGTAACAGGTCTTGTATTCAAGTGGTTTCCTTTGTGTAATTCTCACTATTTGATACACTCTTGGGTTAGTTCTCTGGTACTCTAGGGTAGGGTCTTGGTGTCAATGCACCCACTCCAGAGGGTGAAGGGTTGATATCTGGTCAGGAAGGAAGATTCCACAAGTGATTTGTCATGGCATTATGTGAGATTAAAACAAATGCCAAAAAAGGAGAAACCAATGATGAACCCCAGACAAATGGCAGTTACAAAATAAGGCAAATGATAACTTAAATAATGGAATAATACACACATACATATTCACCCAAGAGCAAAGTCAAAACAGTCCAACAAAAATAAAGTTCAGATTGACCCAGCAAAAACAAAGGAAATAAAAAATTTTATTTACCTGTTAAGAACAAAACTAACTAAAACACCAACTGGAAGACAAAGCTAAAGAAATGTGGCAATTGGGGAATAAAGCAATGAAAATAAAATTAACAAATATCTTAAGAGGAAAAGAAAGAAAGTAAGAATAGGTATGCAAAATTAAATAGAGATAGATAAAGAAGATTCATATACATTAAAGATTAACTGCAAGGGGAAAAGAACATTAGGTAAAGTACACAAAGGAATAAATGTATAAAAAAAACAATAAAAGGTTTAAAAATTAAAATTATAAAAGAGAAAAAAAGGAAAACTCCACAGAATTGCAAAAGGGGCAACATAGAAGCAAAGGATTATAACTATTATTTTAAAAGGTGACTGAGAGAGAAAAAAAAAAGCTCTAAAGTTTAGATTTCATACTGTCAATAAAATCAAACGCTACAATGGAATGGTGGGAGGTGGCAGGGGTGGAAGAAAAAAAAATCTACAGAACAAGTCAAAACATAAGAATACCAGCACTGTGCTGATCTCTGGACCTGCTGTGGGGGTAGCTCAGATTCTAATCCAGTCCTACTCCTGTGTGTCCTTGTCCCCAGTGTCTACAGCTATCAGAACCAGTGTGTTTTCTTTTGTGGGAGCTCTCAATGACCTTTTGGAGAAAGAAATGGCAACACATCCCAGTATTCTTGCTTGGAGAATTATGTGGACAGCCAATAACCTTTTATATATTCTATAGAAATGGAATCTGCCTAGTTGATCGTGTGGATTTAATCTGTAGTTTGTACAGCTGGTGGGAATGTTTTGTGTCTTCTTCCTTAGCCACATAGCCCTTGGGTTTCAACTGTGGTTTTATTTCCAATTCTGCATGTGGGTTGTCCTATGAGATTTGCTCCTGAGGATGCCCTAGAGGACTTGGGTTTGCCCCTGTGAGGGCCAGGTGTGGAGATGGTGCAGATGCTTGGGTTGCAGGGCTTCTGGAAGCACCAGGTACTCAGGGAAGTTGGCAGCTAGAGCAGCAGGAAATATAGTTCTCTACAAGGGTATGGCAACCAGTATTGGCCAATATGTTCCAGTATTCTTGCCTAGAGAACCTCCGTCCCTGATGGAGAAGCCTGGCAGGCCATAGTCTACAGGGTCACAAAGAGTCAGATGCTACTGAAGTGACCCTGCTTGCATATACACAAGGATTTTCTTTTCTTTCTTTCTTTTTCTTTTTTTTTGCCTATGGAAGTTCTTCCCTGTGAGAATTGAGCATGAAGGTAATGCAGCTTCTTGGGTAGTGGGGACCCTGGCAGGGCCAAGTGTGCAGGGACATGGACTGATTCTGCTGCAGGAGTTATGGCCCTATCAGAGTCTTTTTTCTAGTCTCTTGCAGCTGGAGATCAGAAGGCTTCTTTGACCTGTCTTTCTCCATGGCTCCACCCATTCAGGCACTTACTTAGAAGGCTCCCTTGCCTGGGGTCCTTCTCTGCTGTTCGGCACATCAGGCACATAGAGGGGTCCCCCCTGGCTGGGGTCCTACTCTGTCAATCGGCATGTCAGGCACTTTAAGGGGCACCCTGGGTGGAGTCTTACCCTGTAGCTCAGTGCATCAGGCTTTTGATGGGCCAGTCTCTCTCTTGTTCAGCTGCCAATGCGTGGGGAGAGAGAGGATATGGTGATGGTTTACGTGTGATTTACCCACTACGTGTGACTGAGCAATATTGTCTTGCTTCCATGGCTGTCCGGCTTTCCTCCACAGGCATTTCCCACCACAATATCTTCCCTCACATCCCCTTGATCCCTGTCTCTGCAGTCAACAGCAGCCCTGGCACTGGGATTGCTCCATAATCCTTAAACTCCAGCTCCCAGCTGTTGTACCTTGCAGGAGACTTGAACCCCTCTCTGAGGTATGTATGGCTGCAGCAAGGACTGTCTGATTCTTTATTCCATTTAGGCTGCCACAGATCAACTGTTTCACTCTCAGCCTTAAATGTTTCTCCTCTGACTCAGACAATTGCCCCAATGTGAGTTTTGGTCCCCTACTTCATTTCCCCCATTGGCGGAGGGCAGGTCCAGTCCTACTAACTCTCCTGTTTCTCCCCTTAGTTCCTTCATCCTACAGAGTTTTGCATGGTTCTATATATTATTTTCCACTGGTCAGGTACTCCTGTTCACTCTCAGCTGGTGTTCTGCATGCACTTCTGTGTTTGAAGGTGTATTCCTGATGTATTCATGAAGAGAGATGTTCTCCATGTTCAACTACCTCTTTGCCATATTGTTCTCTCTGTACCTCTACATTTTAACATGCTGTCTAGATTTGTCATAGCTTTCCTATCAAACAGCAAGCATCTTTTAATTTCATGGCTACAGTCACTGGGCACGGTGAATTTGGATTCCAAGAAAATGGGCTCAGAAAAGAGAAAAAAAATGAGCCCAAAGTTATCAGAAAGAAGGAAATAATAAAGGTTATAACAGAAATAAATGAAATAGTAGAAAACAATAAAAATATTCACCAACCTCAGGGATGATGCTTTGAAAGGCTAAAGAATATTTTCAAATATTTATTTAGATGAGCCAAGGAATAAAAGAAAGTTTCCAAATTAAAATTAAAAATTACTAGGAGATATTGCATCTAATACAATGCAAAGAATCATAAGAGGCTACTATGAACTATATGGAACAAAATGGACAAACTAGGATAAGAAAATTGTATGTAGTCAGTCAGAATATACCAATTTTTAATAATGAAATTGAATCAGTAATTAAAATTTTTGCTAAGAAAGCACAGAATTAGAAGCTTTTTCTGGTAATGTTCACCAAATATTTAGACTTGATGCCAATTATTCTCAAACTCTTCCAAAAAATCAAAGATGAAATAACTTTTCCAGGCTAATTTCATGAGGCCAGCATCACCCTGATACCAAGTCAGAAAAGGACACAACCAGAGAACAAATATACACGCCAATATCCTTGATAAATATACATGCAAAAGTTCTCAAAAAATTAGCAAAAAGTAAATTCAGCAGCTTATTAGAAAAATCATTCACCATGACCATATGAGATCAAATGGAATGCAATCATGTTTCAATATAAGCAAACCAGTCTTTGTGATACATGGTCACTTTAATAGGATTAAAGAAAATAATAAGGTCATATCAACAGACCGAGAAAAAAAACATTTTACACAATTTAAACATCTGTTTGTGAAAAATAATCTAAATGAATTAGGTATAGAAAAAATGTATCTCAACACAGTGAATATCATACATAGTAAACCAATGTTAATATATTTAGTAGTGAAATTTTGAAAACGTTCCTTTTCATATTGGTAATAAGACAAGGGTATCCACTTTTTTTACTCCTATTCAACAGAGTAGTGGAAGTCCTTGACAGAGAAATCAGGCAATAAAAAGAAATAAAATACTAAAGAACTGAGAAAAAAAATAAAGTTTTCTTTATTTTGCAAGTAGCATGATTGTATTAATATATGTAGAACCATAAACACTACACCAAGTGACTGTGAATTTTATCAACAAATTCAGTGAAGTTACAGGATACAAGATCAACATACAAAATCAGACAAGTTTGCATATACAAACAGTAAGCTATACAATTTTTTTAAAAAAATCTCATTGACAATGGCATCAAAAATAATGAAAATAATTAGGAATATATTTAACCAAAGCTTTCAAAGATCTCTACTATGAAAACTAAAAGTCATTGATGAAGGAAATTCAGTAAGATGGAAGCAAATGAAAGTTATCCTGTTTTCCTGGATTATAATTAAAATTGTTATAATGTTCACACTACCTACAGGCATTAATAGAGTCAGTGCAATTCCAGTCAAGATTCCAATAACGTTTTTTACAGAAGTTGAAAAAAAAAAACTTACAATTCACAAGAAACTACAAAAGACCTTGAATAGCTAAAACAAATCCTGAGGAAGAACAAAGTGTGAGACATCATACTTCCTTTTCTCAAGGTATATTATAAAGCCATACTAATCAAAATAGTATAATCCTGTCATAAAAACTAACAAAATGAACAAAGGAACAGAAGTGAAAGCCCAGAAATAAGCCCAAGCATATATAGTAAACTAATTTTTACTATATATATAGGAAGTCAAGAATACTTAATGGAGAAAAGATAATCTCTTCAATAGAGGGTATGGTAAAATTGGATATTCATGTGTTAAAAATGTGAAACTATATCCTTGGCTTACACTACTCAAAAATTAACTAAAATGGATCAAAAGGCTTAAATGTAAGACCTGAAAACAGGAAACCCCTGAAGAAAGAATCAGCAAAAATCTTGTAATGAATCTTGACAATAATTTGCTAGATATAGCACCTAAAACCTAAGCATAAACATTTAAAAATAAATGAATGGAAAGAGACAAAACTAAAAATTTCTGCACAAAGAAAAGAAATGATCAAAGTGGGGGAAAAAAGCAATTGACAGAATGGGAAATGATATTTGAAAACAATATATTTGATAAGAGATTCATTCCTAAAATGTATAAATATCTCATGCAACTCCAACAAGTTAGTTAAAAACAAAACAAAAAAAGGACTTTTCTCATGACCCAGTGATTAAGAATCTGTCTTCTGATGCATAGGACACAAGTTCAATCCCTGATTGAGGAAATAAGAACCCATGTGGTGCAGGGAAACTAAGCTTGCACACCACAACTAGATAAAAATCCCTGTGCTGCAACAATGATTCTGCATGCTGCAAATAAGTAGTTGTCATTTCCTTTTCCAGAAGATCTTCCTGACCCAGAAATCTAACCTGGGTCTCCTGCATTGCAGGCAGATTCTTTACCAACTGAGCTATGAGGGAAGCCCTAACTAAGACTGAGCAAAGTCAAAAATAAATAAATAGATATAATTGTTGAAATGGCAAGAGAAGTGGAAAGCCATTTCTTCAAAGTAGAGTAGAGATGCTCAACATCACTAATCATTAAGAAAATGCAAATCAAAACAACAATGAGATATCACCTCATGCTGTTAGAATGATTCATATAAAAAAGGAAATAAATGACAATGCTGGCATGGCTTTAACGAAAAGGGAGCACTTCTGCACTATTTGTGTATTAGTTGCTCAGTTGTATCCAACTCTTTGAGACCCCATAAACTGTAGCCCACCAGGTTCCTCCATCCATGGGATTCTCCAGGCAAGAATACCATGCTAGAGTGGGTTGCCATTTCCTTCTCCAGGGGATCCTCCCAACCCATGGATTCAACCCCGGGCTCCCACATTGCAGTACCCAATCCAATTAATGTCTTTTATACCTTCTTGTTGTCTCTACCCAGTCTAAGCCCTTGCTACTCAGTGTGGTCCATGGATTAGCAGCATCAGCATCACTTGGGAGCTTATTAGACATGCAGCATCACAGACCATCCTAGACTGTATGCATGTTAACCATATCCTTGGGTGAATCATGTGCCTTTTAGAGAAGTGCTGCCAGAGGCTCACACTGACTCAGATGGAAACCATAGATTGTTTCCTTATTAGGGTTTCTTTGGTTTCTACTGCCTCTCGTGTTTATTTTATTTTAGTCTCGCCCCCACCTTCCTCCTCCATTTACTTTGTTCTTCAAATTTAACACTTGCATTGATATACTCTGTTCCTCTCCAGTCTCCCCTCACTCTTGGCAGACATTCAGAGGACACTGATATCTGAGCAGGCCCAAAGACTCTGATTTGTACATTAAGAATGCTAGTAAAATGAACACAGTTGGTACCTCCCTGGTGGCCCTGTGGTTAAGAATCCACCTGCTAGTGCTGGGGACATGGGTTCAAATCATGGTCTAGGAGGATCCCATGTGCCACTAAGTCCCTGTGCCACAACTACTGAGCCCACTTGCCTAGAGCCTAATGCTCCCAACCAGAGAGAAGCCACCACAATGAGAAGCTCTCATACCAGAACAAAGGGTAGCCCCTACTTGTTGCAACTAGAGAAATCCAGTGTGCAGCAACAGAGACCCAGTGAAACCAAAAATAAATGAATTAAATTATAAAAGCAAAATGAAATAAACAAGTTTTCCTATTTAGAATTGCAGGATATTTGGCTTGAAGGGGACGTTATGGAGGTCATGAAGTCACAGGCTTCCTAATGTCAGTGCACTGATGACCCTCAAAAGATATGTCCCTACCCTAACCCCACTATTTATGGAATTGTAAATTGGTACAGTCACTAAGAAAGCAGTATATATACTGCTCAAAAACATAAAAAAAAAAGAAATGTCATCTGATTCAGAAATTCCACTTATATTATATATTCAAAATTAAATAAATAAAAACACTAAATGAAAAAAGTATCTGGACGGCCATGTTCATAGCAGCATTATTTATAATAACCAAGACATGGAAACAGCTTAATTGTTAAGTGATAAATGAATGAAATGAATGTATAAATAAGCTGTATGTGTATATATATATATGTGTGTGTGTGTGTGTGTGTGTGTGTATCTTCCCAGGTGGCATTAGTGGTAATGAACCCACTTGCCAATACAGGTAGATGTAAGAAAGGCAGGTTCGATCCCTGGGTCAGGAAGATCCCCTGGAGGGGGGCATGGCAACCCACTTCAGTATTCTTGCCTGGAGAATCCCACGGACAGAGGAGCCTGGTGGGCTACAGTCCAAAAGTCACAGAGTTGGATATGACTGAAGTGACTTAGCATGTATATATATATATATATACACACATATATATATACCCATACACATATATATTATGCACACAGTAGAGTAAAACAATAGAATGTGAAATACTAAAGATCTCACCAAGAAAATTGGAGATACTAAGGGAATATTTCATGCAAAGATGGGCACAATAAACGACAGAAATGACAAGGACTTAACAGAAGCAGAAGAAATGGCAAGAATACACAGAAAAACTGTACAAACAGATGCTAATGACTGGGATAACTATGATGGTGTAGTCACCCACCTAGAGCCAGACATCTTGGAGTGTGAAATCAAGTAGGCCTTAGGCTGCATTACTACAAAAATAAAGCTAGTGGAGGTGATGGAATTCCCATTGAGCTATTTACATACCTAAAAGATGGTGTTGTTAAAGTGCTGCACTCAATATGTCAGCAAATTTGGAAAACTCAACTGTGGCTACAGACTGGAAAAATCAGTTTTCACTTCAACTCCAAAGAAAGGCAATGCCAAAGAATGTTTAAACTACCACACCACTGCCCTCATTTCACATGCTACCAAGGTAATGCTCAAAATTATTCAAGCTAGGCAGCATCAGTACTTGAATCAAGAATTTCTAGGCATATAAGCTGTATTTAGAAAAAGAAGAGGAACCAGAAATCAAATTGCCAACATTTGTTGTCTCATAGAAAAAGTAAGAGAATTTTAGAAAAAAAAAAATCTATTTTTGTGTCATTGACTACACTAAATCCTTTGACTGCCTGGAACACTACAAACTGTGGAAAATTCTTAAAGATATCAGAACACAAGTCCACCTCACCTGTCTGCTGAGAAACTTGTATGCATATCAAGGAGCAACAGTTAGCACCAGACATGGAAAAACAGACTGGTTCAAAATTGAGAACAGAGTTCATCAAGGCTGTATATTGTCATCTTGCTTACTTAACTTATACGCACAGGATATCATGTGAAATGTTGGGCTGGATGAATCACAAGCTGAAATCAAGATTTCTGAGAGAAATGTAAAAAAAACCTCAGATATGCAGATGATATCACTTTAGTGGCATGAAATTAAGAGGAACTAAAAAGCCACTTGATGAAGGTGAAAGAGGAGAGTGAAAAAAGCTGGTGTGAAACACAGAAAAAACTAAGATCGTGGCTTCTGGTCCCATTATTTAAAAAGTGAAATCTGTGACAGATTTCATTTTCTTGGGACCCAAAAGCACTGGGGAAACTGACTGCAGCTATGAAACTAAAAGATGCTTGTTTCTAGGAAAGAAAGCTATGACAGACCTAGATAGTATATTAAAAAACAGAGACATCTTTTGCCAACAAAGTCCAACATTTTGCCAACATAGTCAAAGCTATGATTTTTCTGGTAGTCATGTACAGATGTGAGTGTTGGATCATAAAGATGGCTGAGCACCAAAGAATTGATGCTTTCAAATTGTGGTGCCAGACATGTGCAACCATGGCTGATTTATGTCAATGTATGGCAAAAAACACCACAATACAGTAAATCAATTATCCTCAAATTAAAATAAGTTAATTAAGTTAAATAAATAAATTACGGTTATCTTTTTTATTATTATTATTATTTTTTTTCCCAGTGGGTTTTGTCATACATTGATATGAATCAGCCATGGATTTACATGTATTCCCAATCCCGATCCACCCTCCCACCTCCCTCTCCACCCGATTCCTCTGGGTCTTCCCAGTGCACCAGGCCTGAGCACTTGTCTCATGCATCCCACCTGGGCTGGTGATCTGTTCACCATAAGATATACATGCTGTTCTTTCGAAACATCCCACCCTCACCTTCTCCCACAGAGTTCAAAAGTCTGTTCTGTACTTCTGTGTCTCTTTTTCTGTTTTGCATATAGGGTTATCATTATCACCTTTCTAAATTCCATATATATGTGTTAGTATGCTGTAATGTTCTTTATCTTTCTGGCTTACTTCACTCTGTATAATGGGCTCCAGTTTCATCCATCTCATTAGGACTGGTTCAAATGAATTCTTTTTAACGGCTGAGTAATATTCCATGGTGTATATGTACCACAGCTTCCTTATCCA
Source organism: Cervus canadensis (assembly GCF_019320065.1). Taxonomy (NCBI): domain Eukaryota; kingdom Metazoa; phylum Chordata; class Mammalia; order Artiodactyla; family Cervidae; genus Cervus; species Cervus canadensis. Next base: position 79,319,814 of record NC_057419.1, read on the forward strand.
TTCATCTGCTGATGGGCATCTAGGTTGCTTCCATGTCCTGGCTATTATAAACAGTGCTGGATGAACATTGGGGTGCACGTGTCTCTTTCAGATCTGGTTTCCTCAGTGTGTATGCCCAGAAGTGGGATTGCTGGGTCATATGGCAGTTCTATTTCCAGTTTTTTAAGAAATCTCCACACTGTTTTCCATAGTGGCTGTACTAGTTTGCATTCCCACCAACAGTGTAAGAGGGTTCCCTTTTCTCCACACCCTCTCCAGCATTTATTGCTTGTAGACTTTTGGATAGCAGCCATCCTGACTGGTGTGTAATGGTACCTCATTGTGGTTTTGATTTGCATTTCTCTGAATAATGAGTGATGTTGAGCATCTTTTCCATGTGTTTGTTAGGCCATCTGTATGTCTTCTTTGGAGAAATGTCTGTTTAGTTCTTTGGCCCATTTTTTTGATTGGGTCATTTATTTTTCTGGAATTGAGCTGCAGGAGTTGCTTGTATATTTTTGAGATTAATCCTTTGTCTGTTTCTTCATTTGCTATTATTTTCTCCCATCTGAGGGCTGTCTTTTCACCTTGCTTATAGTTTCCTTTGTAGTGCAAAAGCTTTTAAGTTTCATTAGGTCCCATTTGTTTAGTTTTGCTTTTATTTCCAATATTCTGGGAGGTGGGTCATAGAGGATCTTGCTGTGATTTATGTCAGAGAGTGTTTTGCCTATGTTCTCCTCTAGGAGTTTTATAGTTTCTGGTCTGACATTTAGATCTTTAATCCATTTTGAGTTTATTTTTGTGTATGGTGTTAGAAAGTGTTCTAGTTTCATTCTTTTACAAGTGTTGACCAGTTTTCCCAGCACCACTTGTTAAAGAGGTTGTCTTTTTTCCATTGTATATCCTTGCCTCCTTTGTCAAAGATAAGGTGTCCATAGGTTCGTGGATTTATCTCTGGGCTTTCTATTCTGTTCCATTGGTCTATATTTCTGTCTTCATGCCAGTACCCTACTCTCTTGATGACTGTGGCTTTGTAGTAGAGTCTGAAGTCAGGCAGGTTGATTCCTCCAGTTCCATTCTTCTTTCTCAAGATTACTTTGGCTAGTCGAGGTTTTTTGTATTTCCATACAAATTGTGAAATTATTTGTTCTAGTTCTGTGAAAAATACCGTTGGTACCTTGATAGGGATTGCATTGAATCTATAGATTGCTTTGGGTAGAATAGCCATTTTGACAATATTGATTCTTCCAATCCATGAACAAGGTATGTTTCTCCATCTGTTTGTGTCCTCTTTGATTTCTTTCATCAGTGTTTTATAGTTTTCTATGTATAGGTCTTTTGTTTCTTTAGGTAGATGTACTCCTAAGTATTTTATTCTTTTTGTTGCAATGGTGAATGATATTGTTTCCTTAATTTCTCTTTCTGTTTTTTTCATTGTTAGTGTATAGGAATGCAAGGGATTTCTGTGTGTTAATTTTATATCCTGCAACTTTACTATATTCTTTGATTAGCTCTAGTAATTTTCTGGTAGAGTCTTTAGGGTTTTCTATGTAGAGGATCATGTCATCTGCAAACAGTGAGAGTTTCACTTCTTCTTTTCCTATCTGGATTCCTTTTACTTCTTTTTCTGCTCTGATTGCTGTGGCCAAAACTTCCAACACTATGTTGAATAGCAGTGGTGAGAGTGGGCACCCTTGTCTTGTTCCTGATTTCAGGGGAAATGCTTTCAATTTTTCACAATTGAGGGTGATGCTTGCTGTGGGTTTGTCATATATAGCTTTTATTATGTTGAGGTATGTTCCTTCTATTCCTGCTTTCTGGAGAGTTTTAATCATAAATGAGTGTTGAATTTTGTCAAAGGCTTTCTCTGCATCTATTGAGATAATCGTATGGTTTTTATCTTTCAATTTGTTCATGTGGTGTATTACATTGATTGATTTGCAGATATTAAAGAATCCTTGCATTCCTGGGATAAAGCCCACTTGGTCATGGTGTATGATTTTTTTTAATATGTTGTTGGATTCTGTTTGCTAGAATTTTGTTAAGGATTTTTGCATCTATGTTCATCAGTGATATGGGCCTGTAGTTTTCTTTTTTTGTGGCATCTTTGTCTGGTTTTGGAATTAGGGTGATGGTGGCCTCATAGAATGAGTTTGGAAGTTTACCTTCTGCAATTTTCTGGAAGAGTTTGAGTAAGATAGGTGTTAGCTCTTCTTTAAATTTTTGGTAGAATTCAGCTGTGAAGCCATCAGGTCCTGGGCTTTTGTTTGCTGGCAGATTTCTGATTACGGTTTTGATTTCCTTGCTTGTGATGGCCCTGTTAAGATCTTTTATTTCTTCCTGGTTCAGTTTTGGAAAGTTATACTTTTCTAAGAATTTGTCCATTTCTTCCAAGTTTAGATCAGTAAGTTTACTAGGGTATGTCTTGATATTGACTGCTCTAAAATGACTTAAAAGTTTCCTTTCAGGCAGTGTATTTAAAAAAACAAAAAAGTGCTCTGCTGGATTTATCTGTTGTTATGGGGCTCAGCTAGTTAGGAAGGGAGTATATTTAGAGAGACTGTTGGTTGTTTATATAAGGACTTAAAGCAATGTCCCCTGCCCCCAAAATAGACTTGTAATTTTTCTTCTAAGTAAACTTTTTTGTTGAGACAAAACATAAGTACAGAGAGTGCACAAATCACAAGTGTACAGTTCAGTTAGCTTTCAGTGAAAACCTGTGTGATCCACACCCAGATGAGGAAGTCGAACATTCCTTACTAGCATTGCCAAGAGCTACCCTTTGAGCTTTTTGTTTACAGTCACTGCTACCCTCTTCTCTGAGGATAACCTTTTTCTTTTCTTTATTGCTGTATAGTACTCCAACCATACTTTTCCTGATAGATAAGTTGTTTTCAGTCTTTTTTCCCCCTGCCAGTTGTGGTTAAAAACACATAACTGTCAGTAAGTGTGTTAGTGATTGGCTTATCCTTCTATTAAAACGGACATTTGGGTAGTCTCCAGTTTGGGTTCTTATGAGATGTATGTGTCTTTTAGTCTGATGTATATGTGTGTACATTTCCATTCAGTGTATACCTGCAAGTGGAGGTACTGAATTACTGGGTCACAGATTGTATGCATACACAGTTTAGTAAAGACTGGAAAATGGTTTCCCACATGGTTGTAATGGTTTATATTCCCAAGAGCAGTGAATGAAAGCAGTGTACATCCTCAACACTCAATATTGCTGGTCCTTTTAGCCATTCTGGTAAATTTATGGTTTGCCATAAATATCTCATATTTTTATGTCATGTGAGAGGGAGAGTGTGAGAAAACAAAAATGCCACTGAAATTTCATACGGAGAAAATCTGTTTGGTGTATCAAAAAGACTGGCTTGCTGGTTTACCTCATCATCTTGATTGGTTTAGGTTCAGCCTAAACATGTGAAGGAAGCTTTCAGATTACTGAATAAATCAATCATCCGTGTGGAAACACCTGATGTCAATCTCGATCAAGAAGATGATGCCCAGATGGAGGTTGATGAGGGCCCAGATGGCATCAATGGTGAGGTGTCTGTTCATGACTGTTCTAGAGTTAGGGGCCAAAATGTTCTCTGAGATATCGTGGTAAAAGTGCACTTACTGATGGTTATGAAGTCTGTGTAGCAAAAAAGGGAAAATAGATAATGAATTTTATTTACTATTTATAAGTTAAAATATAATCAAACAGTTGATATAAAATATATATGCTTGAAAGACTTGAGAGAAAGTACACCAAAATGGAGATAGTGGACTTAATATTGCAAATGCAGTTTTAGATCATGAAATCTTTTTTATCTCCCATTCTTCCCATTTCTTCCAAATGGGTTTTTATCTTAACTAGTAGCATTTATAAAATTGCTTCTAACTTATTTGTACAGTTACTGAATACTGGGTACAATTATATGGTTGTTTTAAAATAAGTATTAAAATATAAATAGTGTATTTATAAAAGCCGCTGGTAGGGGGTATTGGCACAGGAAGAAGATTCAAACAGCTAATATTTCACTTAGGTCATGCTGATAGCCCTGCTCCTGTGAGTGGAATTAACGGCCACAGTGAAGACATGAACCAAGATTCTGTTCCAAAAGCCTCCTTAAGGCTGGGTTTCTCCGAATACTGCCGAATCTCTAACCTTATTGTGCTTCACCTCAGAAAGATGGAAGAAGGTGAGGCCACACCTAGTGCTGCTCTTATGCTGAGTCATTTACATAAGCTGTATTCACATAAACTGCTTATGGTTTGCTAAGATTGTGTTGTTTTGTCAGAAGAGATGATAATTTGTTAAGCTCACTTTGGCAAACAAAATCTATGAGGGAATGTCAGCATATCTACCAACCTGGGTGTTTTCCCTACAAGTTCATTGTCAGAGTTTTATGACCCACTTTTGTTAATGTCCTTGGCCTATTTAATATTTGTTAAGCCAAATTTGGGATCTGATAATATATAAAGAAGCACTTAACAGATTTTTTACAGATGTAAAATCTTCCTTCTTTACAATGGCTTTGTTTAAAATGGATGGAATCCTTCATTCCGATTTATGCTTTCAGTTGCTGTTGACCGACATTGTCTGGGTGGCGAAGCATAAGAAGGTGAAGGAAACACCTGCATACTTTGAAATCATAATAGCTTTAAGAAACTTGTTTCTTATCATCTCTATTTTTTTTTAATTTTTCTTTTCAGGATAAAGTAAGGATACTTTAATTGAAGTAATATGGCAGGTTATTTCAGGCTTATGCTGGAACATTGCAAACCTTATTTTAGCAGATATATTTTCTGACAGATAGGTTACTTAATCTATACATTATTTTGTTGTGTATACAAACTCCAGGAATTGGCAAAACAGTTTGCTACCAAGATAATTTAATCCTTCTTAAATTTATTTTTTGGTTTCAGAAGAGGATGAGTCGGCATTAAAGAGGAGTGAACTTGTTAACTGGTACTTGAAGGAAATTGAATCAGAAATAGATTCTGAAGAGGAACTGATAAATAAAAAGAGAATCATTGAAAAAGTCATTTATCGACTCACCCACTATGTACGTATATAATTAAGTTTGCTGGGGTATTACTGAGGGAAGGTTTTCATGTTTCATATCTTTGTAGGTTCCTTAGATGTTCATTTATTTTGAATCATGAGGGTCTAGTCAGAATTAAAAATTGTGTAAAATAAGAGAGAATTAATAATTAATTGACTTATTTCTTCTGCCAAAATAAGCAGAATTTATATTAAAGCTGGGAAAGTGAATTTAGGGTCTTAACTATTTGAGTGTTTTTAACCTTTGTTTTTTTACTCTCTCTACCATAAACCTTGAAAGCAGCCTGACCACTATCATCTAAATTCTGCATTTTATCCTTCCTCCTGTTCTTATCTCCCCCCATTACCCAGCTTATAGTCTGTCCCATACATTTTTTCTTATACTTTCCAATTCATTCATTCTCTTTTTGTAATACTTGCTTGGCAAAAACTTCATCTAGTTTGGTTAAAACTAGTTTGTTTACTGTACCTGTATCTAAGAAGTTAAAAGCATCTGGAGAAAAGCATACAATCATGTCCTTACTCTTACTTTACATTAATGACCACAAATCTCAAATGGACAGTTCTTAACTTCTGTCTTATCTACTTCACAGTAGCACTGACCTCACAGTAGCACTTCCCACTGCCATTGCTTTTCCTCATCTGTTCATTCTCCCGCTCTCTTGAAGGACCGTCACATACACGCCGTCTCACTGCTCCAGTCAGTTGGCTATTTTCAGTATTCAACTTGTCAGCAGCATCTGTCAGGTTGATCACTCCTAGAAATACTTTGTTTGCTTGGCTTCTGAGTCACCATATTCTCCTGGATCTTCTCACTGTTATTTCCTCCTCTTCTCTCTCTCTTTTTTTTAAATTTTGAGCTGTGTGATTCTGTTTTGTTTTATTTTTTGGCCACATAACATGGCATGTGGGAGCTTAGTTCCCCAGTCAGGGATTGAACCTGTGCCCCCTGCATTGTAAACACTGAGTCTAAACCACTGGACCACCAGGGAAGTCCCTCCTCCTTTTTTCTTTTCCTGACTCTTTCTCTTGTCACTTTTTAAATGAAGTACTATACGTAGTCCTCAAACCTCTTTTTCTGTTTACATTCATTGCCTAAGTGAACTCATTTGGTTCCATGAATTGAGAACCATTTGTGATGACTCCCATATTTATATCTCCAGCTCTCACCTGTCCTCTAAATTCCTAACGTGTATAGCTATCTGCTTACTCGCAAATTAATAGGCATCTCACACTCTGTGTTCAAAACAGTTACTTCCCTGTAGTGTTCCACTTACTCAGTTGCTGTAGGCCAGACATCTTAGAATTAACTTTGATTCCTTTCCCCTCACAACTTATTTTATCAGCAAATCTCATGAGCCCTACCTTCAGTATTCTCTGTTCTCTTCACCACCATCACAGCTACCCAAGCCACCATGCCTGGACTTCCACAGATGCCTCCTAACTGTCCACCCTTGAGGTGACAGAGCCTTGAGGTGGCTCTCTGCCCAGCAGCAGACAGATCTTTTAACAAATAAAATTGGTTTATTGCCCTGCCTTCCTTCCCTCATGTTTAGAATAAGATCAGTCTCTGTACCAGGGTCGGCAGAACCCTACACAAGCAGGCCCCTGCCCACCTCACTGACTTCCTTTTGTAGCCTCTTCCCTTTCCCATTCTGCACAGTGACACTGGCCTTGTCACTGTTCTTAGACACACCAAGTATGAAGGCTCTGCACTTGCCCTTTGTTTCTTTTCCCGTATTCTCTCCTCCATTCTAATGTCTGCTCAAATGCTGCCTTCTCAGAGTAATTCTCTTGCCTCGTCTGTCGAGATAGCAGCCTCCTCCTTGCCGTCACCCCTACCCTGCTTGTTTCTTCTCAGTGTTTATGACTGCCTGGGCGTACAGTCTTTGTTTAGGTGTTTAATAATGTGCAGCCACCATGAGGGCAGGGACTTTATGTTGTTAATCCCCTGTATCTGCAGTGGTGCCTAGCTCAGAGAGGGTTCAGATACTTGTTAAATGATTGAATTTTTCTGTTCAAATGGGAGAAATTGCATCTAACTTCACAGTGCTCACTTTATAAATATTATAGTTGGCACACATCAGAGTTTATCATTTGATGAACTATTTCCCTGTAGAACTAGGTGAGTCTGTGACTACAGGTGGGGGGATTTGAAAAACTATTCCATTCAAAATTTAATGAATAATATGTGTAAAAATAGAGCTGAAGTGGGGTGGTGGTGCTCAGAGTTGTCTGCCTAGTGGTGGACAATGTGTTTCCATCGGGCCAGCCCTGCCCTTCCTAGTAGCCCTGGAATCAGTGTTAAGGTAAAATAATTCATGCAAAAAACTCACACTGGGACACATTGTGAAACTAACTGATCAAAATTGGGCTACGTTTTTAAGTTTGATGCACCTCCTGAGCCAACTTGGTACAAAAGACTAAGGAACTTGTGCTGTGCTGGTCAAGTGTGCTTTCTCTGAAGATGTGCTAGTACATGGAGTACTTGCAAGTGTCTGATCCGACTTAGTGGTATTAGTGCTCACACTGTTGGACTTTTCCACTTGAGGATCAAATCGCTATTTCCTGAGTTCCTCTGTATGGGCCTTAGGTAGGAGTCCTCCTTGTTTGTGGGCATACTACACTGACTTATAATATCATGGCTTCAAATCTGTCATCAAGTTTATTAAGCCACATGGCATGTTCTACCTTTTTTTTTAACTAGTTAATAGATCAAAGTGAAAATTTTTATGTTAATTATCTTTAGATTCTACTTCTAACTGAATTAGGAAAATGGGTGGTATATGAAAGAGTTCAGTGGCCGGTAATTAAAAATTAACATAATATTAAGTATTAAACACTTTGAATGATAAGTAGAATGATAAACATTTATCAGGATTTATACAATTGCATGACCATAAAATTTTGAAGTTATTTTTAAGTACATGATGTGATATGCTAGGGAACCTGGTTAAAATCATAATGTTGATCTTACTGATATATTTCCTAATTTTTCAAAGAAAGTTTATGATATGAAAAGGTCTGTATCATAATGGGATGGTAATTTAGCAGAAATTTGATATGGTTTTAAGACCAATATCCTTTTTCTAAGAGAGAATCCTTTTTCTGAGAGTTTCTGGGGGAAAATGAAAGAAAATGTTAGTAGCAGACATTTAGGAGGGTCGGGTCCTGTGTATCTTACCATTCTTACAATACTGCTAAAGAACTGAGGACAACCATTTGTATTTCATAGGATCATGTTCTAATTGAGCTCACCCAAGCTGGATTGAAAGGCTCCACAGAAGGAAGTGAGAGCTATGAAGAAGATCCCTACTTAGTTGTTAACCCTAACTACTTGCTTGAAGATTGAGCTATTGAAAGAAACTGGAGAAACTATGGCCCTCCACCTTGGGCCTGGAGTCTGGATGCAGTTCTGCTAGCCAGAGAAATGCTTCTGAGAGTGATGATTCAGGAAGATTTACTTTGAGGAATAAGAACTGAGTTGATTGTCCTATCCTATATTGTCACATTCCTTTTATACCAACACAGGTTTTATCCCTTTGTTTAGTGTACTTCTTGTCTAAAAAGAGTTGGATTGCAATAATGTGTTGTTTCTATAACTAAGACCTTGTGTTTTCATGTGTAGAAAAAGGTCTGCTGCTTATATGTTATGTGATACCTTATTGGAGAAATAACTTTTTTCAAGTGTCAATTACTGCTTTTTTTCACCAGAAAAAACTTTTTCAACAGTTGTCTATTGGATTTATTTCTAGTCTACTCAAATTATTGCTTCCATTTATTCATGAATATAGCAAAGGGATGGAAATATGACATAGTAAACATTTAAGCATAACTCCCTGTGAGGAGAGTCCTTATTATAATTTGTTAGTATGAAAGCTAAGAGGCCTTGGAGATGACTTTTAAAAGTTAAATCAAGTTCTATTTGTTTTTTTAAGAGAGTTTATGAAAATAAAAAGTTTATTATACTTTTCCACTACTCTTTAATAGGTTAAAATTTCTATGTTCTAAGAGTTAAGATCTCAGAATTACTTTCTGACTGCTTTTTTAAGGGAACTTTATCAGTTTCTATACTATAACCATCGTTAAATTTTTTTAAGGAAGAGAATTATTGCTGTTTACGATACTAACAGTCTCTGAGGCTTTAGCTTTGATCAGGATGTTCATGATGTACCTGTTTCTATTGTTGCAGCTTTGACAACAGATGGGAAATGTCATTTTTCTGTATATATAACCACCCTTAAATTATACAGCATTTTTCTAGGGAAAAAATTACTGCAGTTTATGATACTAACAGTCTCTGAGGCTTAGCTTTGATCATAGGCTGATGGTGTAGAAGGTACTGTTGTTGCAGCTTTTGACAACAGATGGTATTCTGGGGTCTGTGGGGCTAGTCGGGGAATGTTTATATATGTTACTAAAGTTCACTAATAGAAACTTCACTCACCACTAAAGGTAAGGGAGATTGGAAACAGAGAAGTTGCACAGTTAGCAGATAAAGGGTATAAACTTGTGTGAAAACTAAGTTACTAATTAATGGGGGTAGGCAAGCCTTTTGAGACAAGGAAACTTCAGTGTACAGGATCTCAGAATTATTGTTGAGATAGGAGCTGCTGGAGTAAGGCATGGACTAAGGCAGAAGGTTCCAGAAATAGGTGATAGGAAGAACAACTAGTAAAAACTCATAAAACAGCAAGAAAGAGTTCCTTCCCTGCACTAGTTCCCAACTTTATAAAGAAGATGGGGTAAGGAATTTCTGAATAGAGAAACAGCTGACAGTAATTTGAACTTCAATTTGATTAGAGGAAAGTGTGAAGCCCAGGAAAGATGAGTTCCTTAATGGTGAATCTGTCTTCTCCCCCAGTTTTGCTATTAGTGAAAGTGGGGACTGTAAAGCAAAGTGAGACCATTAATACAACTAAAAAAGTTTTTATACATCTGAGTAAGTGTGCTTACATTTTCACACACCCCCTCTATCTACATGTTACTTATCAGAGAAATTAAGTGGCTAATGGATGATGGAGTATGTATAAGATCTTTATGAAGAAAATTAGACAAGTATTTAGTTAAGTGGATAGATGTAAATTGTTTCTGAAAAGGACATCTTGAATATTGTAAATTGTCAACCATAAATTTAATGTTTTCAACCAAATCCCAACAGATGTCCATCAGAAAGGAGATGACTACATAAATTATGATAACAGCCATGCTCTCTGCATTATACAAACTAAAATGAGGGAAATGAAGATGTTTGAAATGGAAATATCTCTAGGATATATGGAAGATATGTGCAAATAAAGCCATGGAACAACTGAATATATGACACAAATATTAACAGACCTAAGGGAAACAGCAAAACAATAATAGTAGACTTAAGTATCCCACTTTCATCAAAGGACATTACCAGTGAGGAAGCATAGACTTCAAGTAATATGTTTAAACCAGATGGGCTTAACAGGCACAGAACATTCTGTGCAAAAGCAACAGAATACAGATTCTTAAGCACAAATGGAACATTTTTCAGGATAGATCATATGTTAGGCCACAAAGCAAGTCTTACTAAGTTAAAGATGACTGAAATGGGCATCTTTTCTGACTATAATGATATAAAACATAACTACAGGCAGAAACCTGAAGTTTTCACAAATATGTAGGAATCACACAACATCCTACATAACAACCAATGGGTCAAAGAAATCAAAAGAAATTTAAAAATGAAACATGAAAATGGAGAAATGACATAGCAAAGCTTAATGGGAGGCAGCAAAAGCAATCCCACAGGGATAAATGCCTTTATCAAGAAGCAAATATCTCAGCCTAACTTTATATCCTGGGTGGGGTGGGGAATAGAGCCCTAAGTGTTGGTAGGAAAGAGCAGTAAAACTAAGCTTTTTTTTTTTTCCTTCTAAGGTAAAATTGACAAAACTTTAGCTAGACTCACAAAAGAAGAAAACAAATGAGAGAGAATTATACCACAGAATATAAATAAAGAATCATAAGATGTTGATATTCACCAGCAAATTGGACAACTTAGTAGATAAACTGCTAGAAAAATGCTGTCAATCATGACAAAAATGGAAAATCTAATAAGTCTGGTTAGTAGTGCGATTGAATAAAAAATCAGAAACCTCCCAACAAAGTCCAGGACCACATGGCTTCACTGATGACTTCTACCAAACATTTGAAGATAAAGGAATAGCAGTCCTTATCAAATATTTTTCAAAAATGGAAGAGGAGGTACTACTTCCAAACACATTTCACGAAGCCAGCATTACCCTGGTACCAAGATGAGACAAGGACACCTAAAGAAGAGAAAATTAAAGCCAATATCCCTTCATGTTGTAAACAAAACAAATGCAAAAATCCTCAACAAAACATTAGCAAAGTTAATTCAATAATATGTTAAAATGATCAAGTGAGATTATTCCAGGTATGCAAGGGAGATTCAACATCTGCAAATCAAGCAATGTACTATACAGCTTAACTAAATGGATAAAAATACTTGTTATCCCCATAGATAAGGAAAAAAGGCATTTGATAAAATTTAACATCAAATTATGATTTTAAAAAAACTGATATCAAAGTGAGTATAGAGGGAAAGTATCTCAACATAATAAAGACTAACTGGCAAGTCCACAGCTAGTCATACTCTTGGGGATGAGACAAGGATGCCCACACTCAATATTTTTATTTAATAAAAATGGAATCCTAGCCAGAACTAGGAAAGGAAGGCATCCAAAGTAAAATTGTCACTATTTGCAGATGACATGATGTTGCATATAGAAAACCCTAAAGACACCACCAAAAAAAAAGGGGGGGCGGGTACTTACTGATGGTCAAGTGGTTAGGAATCTGCCTGGCAATGCAGGAGATACAGGATCAATTCCTGATCAGAGAACTAAAATCCCACATGCCGCAACTACTGAAGCCCACGTGCTCTGGAGCCTGCGTGCCACAAGTAGAAAGTCAGTGTACCAGAACAAGAGCTCTGCAAGACACAGTGAAGATCCCGCTTGCTACAACCAAGACCTGATACAGCCAAGTATTTATTTTTTTAATGTATCAGAAAAAGGAGATAATCCCGTTTACAGTTGTATAGTAAAAAAATACCTCAGTTCAGTCGCTCAGTCATGTCCAACTCTTGGCGACCCCATAAATCGCAGCACGCCAGGCCTCCCTGTCCATCACCACCTCCCGGAGTTTACTAAAACCCATGTCCATTGAGTCGGTGATGCCATCCAACCATCTCATCTGTCATCCCCTTCTCCTCCTGCCTCCAGTCCCTCCCAGCTTCAGGGTCTTTTCCAATGAGTCAACTCTGCATGAGGTGGCCAAAGTATTGGAGTTTCAGCTTCAGCATCAGTCCTTCTAATGAACACCCGGGACTGATCTCCTTGAATAAATTTAGCCAAGGAGATAAAAAAAAAAAAACCTGTATACTGAAAACTACAAGACAGTGGTGAGAGAAATTGAAAAAGATAATGATAAACAGGAAGATATTCCATGCATACAGATTAGAAGAATTGATATTGTTAACATGCCCCTTCATTTTAAAATGCCCCTTTATTACACAGTCAGTGCAATCTCTCAAAATACCAGTGGCATTTTTCATAGAAACAGAACAGACGATCCTACGATTGTGTGGAATCACAAAAGATCCTGAATAGCCAAAGCAATATTGAGAAAGAACAAAGCTAGAGGCATCATGCGTCCTAATTTCAAGCTATTATTACATAGGTGTAGTAATTAAAACTATGGTATTGGTACAGTAAGGAAAAACATTCTCTTAAATGGTGTTGGGAAAACTAGATCACTATGTTACACTATTCACAAAAGTTAAAAATGGATTTAAAAGTTGAGCATAAAACCTGAAATCATAAACCTCCTAGAAGAAAACAGATGGCAGGCTCCTTGACATCAGCCTTAGCGATGATTTTTTGGACTTGACACTAAAGCAATTGCAACAAAAGCAAAAATAAATAGGACTACATCAAACCAAAAGTTACTGCACAGCAAGGAAAACCACCAGTCAAATGACTGTGAGAAAACCTTTGCAAATAATATCTGATAGGGGTTAATATCCAAAATAAATAAAAACATAACTCAATAACAGCAATCTAAAATAGGCCAATGAGCAGAATAGGCATTTTTCCAAAGAAGATATTCACATTGCCAACAGGCACATGAAAAGGTGCTCAATATCACTAACCATCATCAAAGTGAAAATCAAAGCCACAATGAGATACCAATTACACCTGTTTTTAGAAAGATTATTATGAAAAAGAAAAATAACAAGTGTTAGCAAGGATGTGGAGAAAATAGAACCCTTGTGTACTATTGGCAAGAACCTCTGTATGGAAAACGAAGTTTCCCAAAAAAACTGAAAATAGAGCTACCATGTAATCCAGCAATTCCACTTCTAAGTATTTATCTGAAGAAAATGAAAACACCAATTCAAAAAGATATATGCACCCTCATGTTCATTGCCACAATATTTATGATAGCCCAGACATGGGAGCAACCTGTGTTCACTGATGGATAAATGGATAAAGAAACTGTATAATCAAATATTACTCAGTTCTGAAAAGAAATCTTGTCATTTGTGACATGGGTGAACCTGAAGAGCATTATGCTATATGAAATGTCAGACAGAGAAGGACAAATAGTGTATAATCTAAAACATAATGTTTTCATAAAAACTGAACTCATAGGTACAAAGAACAGACTGATGATTGACAGAGGTGAAGGTGGTCAAAAGGTACAAACTTCCAGTTACAAAGTAAATGTCATGGGAATATAATGTACATCATGGTGATTGTAGTTACTGCTATCTATCTGAAAGTTGCTGAGAGTAGATCTTAGACATTCTCACCACACACAAGAAAAAAATTTGTATGTTAGTGATGGATAGGTTAACTAGTCTTATTGTGGTGATTTTGTGCAATGTATATGATTGTGTTGTACACCTGAAACAAATACAATGTTATAAAGTCAGTTGTGTCTTTTTAAAAATTAATTTTAAAAAGGGAAAATATGAGCTTTTCTTATAACTTTGCTTTCTTATAACTTTGTAAGTAGAAGAGGCTTTTTAAAACTATATCTAGAGAGCAATAAAGAATTTAATGAATTTGACTACACCAAAATTTAATACATTAAAAATTAAAAAGCAAA
>NC_057419.1:79334026-79340680 GCF_019320065.1 Cervus canadensis
CCTCTTTCATACTCGTTAGTGTTTGCCCGTACATATTGGCGGTGCTCCCTATGTCTGGGTGCATATATATTATCATAATTGTTTATACTTCTTCTTTGATTGATCCTTTGATCCATTATGTAGTGTCTTCTTTGTCTCTTTTTCACATCCTTTATTTGCAAGTCTAATTTTTATATCTGATATGAGTATTGCGACTCCTGCTTTCTTCTTTTTGGTCTCCGTTTGCATGAAATATTTTTTTCCAACGCCCTTCACTTTTAGTCTGTATGTGGTCTCTTGTTTTGAGTGGTCTCTTGTAGACAGCATATATTGGGGTCTTGTTTTTGTATCCATTCAGCCAATCTTTGTCTTTTGGTTGGGACATTCAACCCATTTACATTTAGGGGTAATTATTGATAGGTGTGGTCCCGTTGCCCATTTACTTTGTTGTTTTGGGTTCACGTTTATTACAAACCTTTCTGCATTTCCTGTCTAGAGAAGATCCTTTAGCATTTGTTGAAGAGCTGGTTTGGTGGTGCTGAATTCTCTCAGCTTTTGCTTATCTGTAAAGCTTTTGAATTCTCCTTCATATCTGAATGAGATCCTTGCTGGATACAGTAATCTAGGTTGTAGGTTATTCTCTTTCATTACTTTCAGGACGTCCTGCCATTCCCTTCTGGCCTGGAGGGGTTTCTATTGATAGTCAGCTGTTATCCTTATGGGAATCCCTTTGTGTGTTATTTGTTGTTTCTCCCTTGCTGCTTTTAATATTTGTTCTTTGTGTTTGATCTTTGTTAATTTGATTAATATGTGTCTTGGGGTGTTTCGCCTTGGGTTTATCCTGTTTGGGACTCTCTGGGTTTCTTGGATTTGGGTGGCTATTTCCTTCCCCATTTTAGGGAAGTTTTCAGCTATTATCTCCTCGAGTATTTTCTCATGGCCTTTCTTTTTGTCTTCTTCTTCTGGAACTCCTATGATTCGAATGTTGGGGCATTTCACAGTGTCCCAGAGGTCCTTGAGATTGTCCTCATTTCTTTTGATCCTTTTTTCTTTTTTCCTCTCTGCTTCATTTATTTCCACCATTTTATCTTCTACCTCACTTATCCTGTCTTCTGCCTCCGTTATTCTACTCTTGGTTCCCTCCAGAGTGTTTTTGATCTCATTCATTGCATTATTCATTTTTAATTGACTCTTTTTTATTTCTTCTAGGTCTTTATTAAACATTTCTTGTATCTTTTCAATCTTTGTCTCCAGGCTATTTATCTGTAACTCCATTTTGTTTTCAAGATTTTGGATCATTTTTATTATCATTATTCTAAATTCTTTTTCAGGTAGATTCCCTATCTCCTCCTCTTTTGTTTGACTTGGTGGGCATTTTTCATGTTCCTTTACCTGTTGGGTATTTCTTTGCCTTTTCATCTTGTTTAGATTGCTGTATCTGGAGTGGGCTTTCTGTATTCTGGAGGTCTGTGGTTCCTTTTTATTGTGAAGGATTAACCCAGTGGGTGGGGTTAGACGATTGGCTTGTCAAGATTTCCTGGTTAGGGGAGCTTGCGTCAGTGTTCTGGTGCGTGGAACTTGATTTCTTTTCTTTGGAGAGCAATGGAGTGCCCAGTAATGAGTTTTGAGATTGGTCTATGTGTTAGGTGTGTCCTTGGGCAGCCTGTATGTTGATGTTCAGGGCTATGTTCCTGCGTTGCTGGAGAATTTGCGTGGTATGTCTTGCTCTAAAACTTATTGGCTCTTGGGTGGTGGTTGGTTTCAGTGTAGGTATGAAGGCTTTTGGAAAGTCACTTATTACTTAAAGTTCCATGTAGTCAGGAGTTTTCTGGTGTTTTCAGGTTTTGGGCTTAAGTCTCCTGCCTCTGGATTTCAGTTTTATTCTTCCTGTAGTCTCAGGACTTCTCCAACTATACAGCCCTCCTTTCGAAGACAATGGGCTGCTTTTCTGGGCGCCTGATGACCTCAGCTAGCGATCCGAAGTTGTTTTGCGAAGTTTGCTCTGCATTCAGTTATTCTTTTGATGAATTTGTAGGAGAGAAAGTGGTCTCCCCGTCCTACTCCTCCGCCATCTTGGCTCCTCCCTCACGGTTATCTTTAAGCATAAAAAAAAAAAAAATGTGGTGCTGGAGAAGGCTCTTAAGAGACCCTCAGACTGCAAGGAGATTAAACCAGGCAACCCTAAAGGAAATCAATACTGAGAATTTACTGGAAGATTTTATCCTGAAGCTGCAGCTCCAATATTTTGGCCACCTGATGAAAAGAACCAACTCACTGGAAAACACTGTAATGCTGGGAAATATTGAGGGTAGGAAGAGAAGACGATGATAAAGAATGAGATTTTTGGATGGAATCACAGACTCAATGGACATGAGTTTGAGCAAACTCTGGGAGATAGTGAAGGACAGGGAATCCTGGTGTATTACAGTCCATGGGTTCACAGATAGTTGGACATGACTTAGTGACTGAATAACAACAACTGTGTGTATATATATATATATATTTCTTTGCATTTAATGTTTCTTTGTATTAGCCGTTTAGCCATAATACCATTAGCTAATACCATAGCTAATAGTATTAGTTATTAGCCGTTAGCCATTTCTCCTGAGGGAATCCTACAACTTGTGACAACATGGATGGAACTTAAGGATGTTATGGTAAGTGAAAAGAGTTAGATAAAGAAGGACAAATACTGTATTATCTCACTTATGTGTGAAAACTAAGAACAAAATAGCAAACATATTTTTATATGAAAAGATGATTAGATTTGTGGTTACCAGAGATAAGGGAGAGAGGAAATAGGAAAAAAGTGGACAAAAGTTACAATTTTCCAGTTACAAGTACATAAGTACTAAGAAGGTTTGTACAGCATGATGATTACAGTTAACAACATTATATGATATATATGAATATAATTGAGAGTTTTAAGAAATTAGATAACAGGTGTGGAATGATGCACAAAAGACATTTTTTTCAGTACTGACCTTGTTTCCTATCTGTTGCAATTTACAGTGTGTGTGTAGGTGTGTGTGTGCTCACTCAGTTGTGTCCTACTCTTTGTGACCCCATGGAATGTAGCCTGCCAGGCTCCTCTTTCCATGGAATTTTCCAGGCAAGTTTACTAGAGCAGATCGACATTTCCTACTCCAAGGGATTCTCCTAACTCAAGGATTGAATCCATGTCTCTTCCTTCTTCTGCACTGGTAGGTGGATACTTTACCACTGCACCACCTGGGAAGCCAACATGGGATAGTTGTCCCATCCCAAGAAGTATTTTAATACATGCAAATCTGATATTTAAATACTTCATTCTGCTAGTACTAAATTGGGAAAACTGGAGACATTTAAAATTTAAAAAAAAAAAGTTTCTTAAATAAAAAGACTGAGGAGGGGGGCGTTCCTAAGATGGCTGAGGAATAGGATGGGGAGACCAATTTCTCCCCCACAAATTCATCAAAAAAACATTTGAGGGCTGAGCAAATTTCACAAAACAACTTCTGAATGCTGGCAGAGGACATCAGTCACCCAGAAAAGCAGCCCATTGTCTTCAAAAGGAGTTAGGACAAAATATAAAAGATAAAAGGAGAGACAAAAGGGTAGGGATGGAGATCCATCTGAGAAGGGAGTCTTAAAAGAGGAGAAGTTTCCAAACACCAGGAAAGCCTCTCACTGGCGGGTCTGTGGGGGGTTTTGGAATCTCAGAGAGCAACATAACTGGGAGGAAAAATAAATGAATACATAAATATGATTACCACAGATTACCTGCCTAATGGCAACTCCCAGTGCTCACATCCAAAACCATCAAGCGTGGGCTGAACAGGGAGGCGTGGACTGCATTGCTTAGGTAAGAACCGGGCCTGAATGCTCTGAGGGCAATCTGAGGGAACTAATGTGAGATAGAAACCCATACTGTTGGATAGCCAGAGAGAGAGAGAGAGAGAGAAGAGAGAGAGCTATCCCGCAAAAAGCTCTAACCTAGGGCACTGCCAGGCCCGCTCACAGAACAAAGGACTGAGTGAATACCAGAGGAGAGCTAGCCAGCTACTGACCGGCCCATCCCCTGCAGGAGACAGGGATGCAGGTGGGGGTCAGTGAGAGCTGGAAAGGGACAATCTCGGCCCCAGAGAGGCATCCTCTACCAAGGGTGTGATAAGACACACCGCCCACCTGGGGAGACTGTTCTCGCCAAGCACCTGGTTGCCTGAGTTGCTCGAACCTGGGAAGGGCACAAAACGCAGGCCCAACTGAGTCTGCACCTTTGTGGACAACCCAAGAACTTGAATCTGAGTGGCTTAGACCTGGGAAATGCACTCAACCCAGGGCCTGCTACAGACAGTTCCCAGCAGAGCACCTAGAGCCTGAGAAGCATAGACTGGGAAAGCACACACACCGTAATCGGGGGCAAACCCAGTGAGGCAGAAACACTGTGAGCACTCCCCACACATGCCAGTGATATTTGTCTGCAGTGTTCCTCCCTCCCCAGAGCATTGACTGAACAAGTGAGCCTAAATAAGTGACCACCTTTGCCTCCTTGTGTCAGGGTGGAAATTAGACACTGAAGAGACCAACAAACAGAAGAAGTTAAAATAAACAGAGGGAACCACTTTGGAAGTGACAGGTGTGACAGATTAAAACCCTGCAGTTAGCATGGAATACATTGGAAGGGGCCTATAGATCTTGAGAAGTATAAGCCGGATCAAGGAACTATCTGAGATTGAACTGACCCCATACTGCCTGCATCAGCTCCAGAGTAATTTCTAGATATATTTTTACTATTATCTTTTTTAATTTTAATTTTTGTTTTTACTTGTAAGTCCTCTATTACTTCTTTAATTTTCATTTTTATAACCTAGTAATACCTTGCAAAATAAAAGACCCTATATTTAAAGTAAACTTCATATATATATTTTATAATTTTTGTGACTTTGTTTTGTTTTTTTTTTAATATTGTATTTTTGAGAGTTTAGCCACTACTTGAGATTTTTATTCTTTGCTTTTTGGTATTTGTTCATCCCGCTCCAGTACTCTTGCCTGGAAAATCCCATGGACGGAGGAGCCTGGTAGGCTGCAGTCCACGGAGTCGCGAAGAGTCAGACATGACTGAGCGACTTCAATTTCACTTTTCACTTTCATGCACTGGAGAAGGAAATGGCAACCCACTCCAGTGTTCTTGCCTGGAGAATCCCAGGGATGGGGTCACACAGATACGGACATAACTGAAGTGACTTAGCAGCAGTAGCAGCAGTTTGGTACTTGTTATCAATTTGTACCTTTAAGAACACAATCTCCAGTAGCCATTTTTACTTGGGAGTGTGATTACTGGCTTGATCACTCTCTCCCCCTTTTGACACTCCTTTTTCTCCACCAGGTCAACTCTATCTCCTCCTTCCCCCTTCTCTTCTCTACCCAACTCTGTGAATCTCTCTCAGTGTTCTGAGCTGTGGAGAAAGCTTAGGGAACTGAATACTGGCTGGATTTGTCCCTGTCCTTTTGATTCCCCCTTTTGTGGTCTTGGTCACCTCTGTCTCCTTACTCCTCTTCTCTTCTCTGTGTAACTCCATGAATCTCTCTGAGAGGTCCAGACTGTGGAGATCACACAGGGAATTGATTACTGGCTAGCTTTCTCTCTCTCCTGTTGATAAACCCTCTTCTCTTCCTGGACACCTCTGTATCCCACCTCCTTCGTCTCTTCTCCATGTAACTTGTGCACCTCCCTTGGTGTCCTTCACTGTGGAGAAGCTTTTCTTCATTAACCTAGATGTTTCATCATCAGTGCTGTATATATGGAGAAGTCTTGAGGCTACTGTAAGAATAAGACTGAAAACCAGAGTCAAGAGCCTTAAGTCCAAAACCTGAGAACACCAGAGAACTCCTGACTCCAGGGAACATTAATTGATAAGAGTGCATCCAAAAACCTCCATACCTACACTGAAACCAAGATCCACCCAAGAATGAACAAGTTCCAGAGCAAGACATGCCACACAAATTTTCCAGCAATGCAGGAACAAACCTCTGATCTTCAATATACAGGCTGCCCAAAGTCACGTCAAACCCATAGACACCTCAAAATTCACTACTGGACACTTCATTGCACTCCAGAGAGAAGAAATCCAGCTCCACCTACCAGAACACCGACACAAGCTTTCTTAACGAGGAAACCTTGACAAGCCACCCATCCAACCTCATCCACAGTGAGTAACCTCCACAATAAATTGGAACCACAAACTTCCAGGATACAGAAAAGCCACCCCAAACATAGCAGTCTAAACAAGATGAAAAGGCAGATAAATACTCAGCAGGTAAAGGAACATGATAAATGCCCACCAAAGCAAACAAAAGAGGAGGAGATAGGGAGTCTACATGAAAAAGAATTCAGAATAATGATAGTAAAAATGATCTAAAATCGTGAAAACAAAATAAAGTTACAGATAAATAGCCTGGAGACAAGGATTGAGAAGATGCAAGAAAAGTTTAACAAGGACCTAGAAGAAATAAAGAAGAGTCAATCAATAATGAATAATGCAATAAATGAGATAAAAAACACTCTGGAAGGAACCAATAGTGGAATAACGGAGTCAGAAGATAGGATAAGTGAGGTAGAAGATACAATGGTAGAAATAAATGAAACAGAGAGGGGAAAAAGAAAAAAAAAAAAAAAGAAAGAAAAGAAAAGAG
>NC_057419.1:79343277-79454287 GCF_019320065.1 Cervus canadensis
ATGGCCGAGGAGTAGGACGGGGAGACCACTTTCTCTCCTACAAATTCATCAAAAGAATAACTGAATGCAGAGCAAACTTCACAAAACAACTTCTGATCGCTAGCTGAGGTCATCAGGCGCCCAGAAAAGCAGACCATTGTCTTCGAAAGGAGGTAGGACAAAATATAAAAGATAAAAAGTGGGACAAAAGAGCTAAGGACGGAGACCCGTCCCGGGAAGGGAGTCTTAGGCGGCCTTGCTTGGGCTAGGGTCCGGGCCTGAGTGCCCTGAGGACAATCGGAGGGAGCTTCTGTGAGGTGCCAACTTGAACTCTGGGAGACCAAAAGAGAGAAAATTAACCGGCTGGAACACACTGCCGGCCGTTCGCAGAACAAAGGGACGGAGAAAGTCCCAAGAAGAGGTCGCAGGCTGCGGACCCGCCCAGCCCCGCCAGAGGCAGGAGGCAGGGGGGAGGGGAAGGTCGCGGCGAGACACAGGGCGCAGGCACCCGACCGGCGCGGGCGGGGACTGGGGCTGGGGACGCAGAGGGCGGAAGGCGCACGCACCCGACTGGCGTCAGCGGAAACTGAGACTGGGTCCGCGGAAGGGAGTGAGTGTGCCACACCTGGGGATAGTGCGCCCATCAAGCTCCTCGCTGCCTGGACCGCTCTGACGGGGAAGGCACAGAGAGCAGGCACAGCTTTTCCTTCCGCGCTTTTGTGTAACACCCGAGGGCTGGAACCTAGCGCAGCGCGGGGCGTGCTCCATATAGAACAGCCGGGAGCCTGAGCAGCGCAGACGGAGAAAGCAGCGTCAGCCCCTCCCGGCAGCGCCAGCCCACCCCCGCAGGGCCAGCCCCTCCCCGCAGCGTCAGCCCCTCCCAGCAGCGCAACGGAACTAGCTAACTGAATAAGAGTCCACCTCCGCCCGCCTGTGTCAGGGCGGAAATGAGGCTCTGAAGAGACCGGCAAACAGAAGCCAAATAAACAAAGGGAACCGCTTCAGAAGGGACTGGTGCAACAGATTAAAATCCCTGTAGAAAACACTGACTTCACCGGAAGGGCCCTGTAGATATCGAGAAGTGTAAGCTGGAATGAGGAGCTATCTGAAACTGAGCCGAACCCACACTGACCGCAGCAGCTCCAGAGAAACTCCTAGATATATTTTTACTTTTTTTTTTCTAAGTAAGGAAAAAAAAAATTTTTTTTTTCTTTTTATATTTTTTCTTTTTTATTTTTTCTCTTTTATTTTCCTTTAAAATTCCCTATTACTCCCCCATTTCTCCTTAACTTTCATTTACATAGATTTTTACGATTTTTTTAATTAGGGGAAAAAAAATTTTTTTTTTTTTCTTTCTTTCTTTCTTTTTTTGTTTTTTTTTTGTTGTTGTTGTTGTTTTTTTTCTTTTTTCTTCTTTTTTTCTTTCCGTTTTCTCTTTTATTTTCTATTTTTCTTTTTCTCTTATTTCTTTTAAAGTCCTCTAGTACTCCTCTACTACTCTTCATTTTCATTTTCACTACACTATAACCTTACCAAAAAAAAAGAGAAGCCCTATCTTTAAACCGAAGATTATTCTCTCCCAATCTTGACTCTCTGTTTTCTACCTCAGAACACCTCTATTTCCTCCTTTCCCCTTCTCTTCCCAATCCAATTCTGTGAATCCTTGTAGGTGTCTGAGATACGGAGAACACTCTGGGAACAGACAGCTGCGTAGATCTGTCTCTCTCCTCTTGAGTCCCCCTTTTTCTCCTCCTGCTCATCTCTATCTCCCTCCTCCCTTTTCTCCTGTTCATGTAACTCTGTGAACCTCTCTGGGTGTCCCTAACAGGGGAGAATTTTTTTGCCATTAACCTAGAAGTTTTATTATCAGTGCTGTATAGTTGGAGAAGTCCTGAGACTACAGGAAGAATAAAACTGAAATCCAGAGGCAGGAAACTTAAGCCCAAAACCTGAGAACACCAGAAAACTCCTGACTACATGGAACTTTAAGCAATAAGTGACCGTCCAAAAGCCTCCATACCTACACTGAAACCAACCACCACCCAAGAGCCAGTAAGTTTTAGAGCAAGACATACCACGCAAATTCTCCAGCAACACAGGAACATAGCCCCGAATGTCAACATACAGGCTGCCCAAGGTCACACCTAACACATAGACCCATCTCAAAACTCATTACTGGGCACTCCATTGCTCTCCAAAAAGAAGAAATCAAGTTCCACACACCAGTACACTGACGCAAGCTTCCCTAACCGGGAAACCTTGACAAGCCAATCGTCTAACCCCACCCACTGGGTAAATCCTCCACAATAAAAAGGAACCACAGACTTCCAGAATACAGAAAGTCCACTCCAGACACAGCAATCTAAACAAGATGAAAAGGCAAAGAAATACCCAACAGGTAAAGGAACATGAAAAATGCCCACCAAGTCAAGCAAAAGAGGAGGAGATAGGGAATCTACCTGAAAAAGAATTTAGAATAATGATAATAAAAATGATCCAAAATCTTGAAAACAAAATGGAGTTACAGATAAATAGCCTGGAGACAAAGATTGAAAAGATGCAAGAAATGTTTAATAAAGACCTAGAAGAAATAAAAAAGAGTCAATTAAAAATGAACAATGCAATGAATGAGATCAAAAACACTTTGGAGGGAACCAAGAGTAGAATAACGGAGGCAGAAGGTAGGATAAGTGAGGTAGAAGATAAAATGGTGGAAATAAATGAAGCAGAGAGGAAAAAAAGAAAAAAGGATCAAAAGAAATGAGGACAACCTCAGGGACCTCTGGGACACTGTGAAACGCCCCAACATTCGAATCATAGGAGTTCCAGAAGAAGAAGACAAAAAGAAAGGCCATGAGAAAATACTCGAGGAGATAATAGCTGAAAACTTCCCTAAAATGGGGAAGGAAATAGCCACTCAAGTCCAAGAAACCCAGAGTCCCAAACAGGATAAACCCAAGGCGAAACACCCAAGACACATATTAATCAAACTAACAAAGATCAAACACAAAGAACAAATATTAAAAGCAGCAAGGGAAAAACAACAAATAACACACAAAGGGATTCCCATAAGGATAACAGCTGACCTATCAATAGAAACCCTCCAGGCCAGAAGGGAATGGCAGGACGTCCTGAAAGTAATGAAAGAGAATAACCTACAACCTAGATTACTGTATCCAGCAAGGATCTCATTCAGATATGAAGGAGAACTCAAAAGCTTTACAGATAAGCAAAAGCTGAGAGAATTCAGCACTACCAAACCAGCTCTTCAACAAATGCTAAAGGATCTTCTCTAGACAGAAAATGCAGAAAGGTTGTATAAACGTGAACCCAAAACAACAAAGTAAATGGCAACGGGACCACACCTATCAATAATTACCTTAAATGTAAATGGGTTGAATGCCCCAACCAAAAGACAAAGATTGGCTGAATGGATACAAAAACAAGACCCCATATGCTGTCTACAAGAGACCCACCTCAAAACAAGAGACACATGCAGACTAAAAGTGAAGGGCTGGAAAAAAATATTTCATGCAAATGGAGACCAAAAGAAAGCAGGAGTCGCAATACTCATATCAGATAAAATAGACTTTCAAATAAAAGCTGTGAAAAGAGACAAAGAAGGACACTACATAATGATCAAAGGATCAATCCAAGAAGAAGATATAACAATTATAAATATATATGCACCCAACATAGGAGCACTGCAATATGTACGGCAAACACTAACGAGTATGAAAGAGGAAATTAATAGTAACACAATAATAGTGGGAGACTTTAATACCCCACTCACAACTATGGATAGATCAACTAAACAGAAAATTAACAAGGAAACACAAACCTTAAATGACACAATGGACCAGCTAGACCTAATTGATATCTATAGGACATTTCACCCCAAAACAATCAACTTCACCTTTTTCTCAAGTGCACACGGAACCTTCTCCAGAATAGATCACATCCTGGGCCACAAATCTGGTCTTGGAAAATTCAAAAAAATTGAAATCATTTCAGTCATCTTTTCTGACCACAGTGCAGTAAGATTAGATCTCAATTACAGGAAAAAAATTGTTAAAACTTCAAACATATGGAGGCTAAATAACACGCTTCTGAATAACCAACAAATCATAGAAGAAATCAAAAAAGAAATCAAAATATGTATAGAAATGAATGAAAATGAAAACACAACAACCCAACCTATGGGACACTGTAAAAGCAGTGCTAAGG
Source organism: Cervus canadensis (assembly GCF_019320065.1). Classification (NCBI taxonomy): domain Eukaryota; kingdom Metazoa; phylum Chordata; class Mammalia; order Artiodactyla; family Cervidae; genus Cervus; species Cervus canadensis. The sequence goes on from NC_057419.1 coordinate 79,347,484, forward strand.
GGAAGGTTCATAGCATTACAGGCTTACATCAAGAAACAAGAAAAAAGCCAAATTAAAGTACCTAACTCTCACCTAAACAATTAGAGAAGGAAGAAATGAAGGAACCCATGAGTTAGCAGAGGAAAGAAATTTTAAAAATAAGGCCAAATAAATGCAATAGAAACTAAAGAGACCATAGCAAAAATCAACAAAGGCTAAAAGCTGGTTTTTTGAAAAAATAAACAAAATTGACAAACCATTAGCAAGACTCATTAAGAAACAAAGAGAGAAAAACCAAATTAACAAAATTAGAAATGAAAATGGAGAGATCACAACAGACAACACTGAAATACAAAGGATCATAAGAGACTACTACCAGCAGCTCTATGCCAATAAAATGGACAACTTGGATGAAATGGACAAATTCTTAGAAAAGTATAACTTTCCAAACCTGAACCAGGAAGAAATAGAAGATCTTAACAGACCCATCACAAGCAAGGAAATCGAAACTGTAATCAAAAATCTTCCAGCAAACAAAAGCCCAGGACCAGATGGCTTCACAGCTGAATTCTACCAAAAATTTAGAGAAGAGCTAACACCTACCTTACTCAAACTCTTCCAGAAAATTGCAGAAGAAGGTAAACTTACAAACTCATTCTATGAGGCCACCATCACCCTAATTCCAAAACCTGACAAAGATGCCACAAAAAAAGAAAACTACAGGCCAATATCACTGATGAAAATAGATGCAAAAATCCTTAACAAAATTCTAGCAAACAGAATCCAACAACATATTAAAAAAATCATACACCACGACCAAGTGGGCTTTATCCCAGGAATGCAAGGATTCTTTAATATCCGCAAATCAATCAATGTAATACACCACATTAACAAATTGAAAGATAAAAACCATATGATTATCTCAATAGATGCAGAGAAAGCCTTTGACAAAATTCAACACTCATTTATGATTAAAACTCTCCAAAAAGCAGGAATAGAAGGAACATACCTCCACATAATAAAAGCTATATATGACAAACCCACAGCAAGCATCACCCTCAATGGTGAAAAATTGAAGGCATTTCCCCTGAAATCAGGAACAAGACAAGGGTACCCACTCTCACCACTACTGTTCAACATAGTGTTGGAAATTTTGGCCACAGCAATCAGAGCAGAAAAAGAAGTAAAAGGAATCCAGATAGGAAAAGAAGAAGTGAAACTCTCACTGTTTGCAGATGACATGATCCTCTACATAGAAAACCCTAAAGACTCTACCAGAAAATTACTAGAGCTAATCAATGAATATAGTAAAGTTGCAGGATATAAAATTAACACACAGAAATCCCTTGCATTCCTATATACTAACAATGAAAAAACAGAAAGAGAAATTAAGGAAAAATACCATTCACCATTTGCAACAAAGAATAAAATACTTAGGAGTATATCTCTAAAAACAAAAGACCTATACATAGAAAAGCTATAAACACTGAATGAAAGAAATCAAAGAAGGACACAAAACAGATGGAGAAACATACCGTGTTCTGGATGGAAGATCAAATATTGGTCAAAATGGATTTCTACCCAAAGCAATCTATAGATTCAATGCAATCATATCAAGCTACCACGGTATTTTTCACAGATCTCAGACCAAAGAATTTTCTCATATTGGTAATGGAAATACAAAACCTCGAATAGCCAAAGTAATCTTAAGAAAGAAAAATGGAACTGGAGGAATAAACCTGCCTGACTTCAGACTCTACTACAAAGCCACAGTCATCAAGACAGTATGGTACTGGCACAAAGACAGAAATATAGATCAATGGAACAGAATAGAAAGCCCAGAGATAAATCAACGGACCTATGGACACCTTATCTTTGACAAAGGAGGCAAGGATATACAATGGAAAAAAGACAACCTCTTTAACAAGTGGTGCTGGGAAAACTGGTCAACCACTTGCAAAAGAAATGAAACTAGAACACTTTCTAACACCATACACAAAAATAAACTCCAAATGGATTAAAGATCTAAATGTAAGACCAGAAACTATAAAACTCCTAGAGGAGAACATAGGCAAAACACTCTCTGACATAAATCACAGCAGGATCCTCTATGAACACCTCGCAGAATATTGGAATAAAAGCAAAAATAAACAAATAAATGGGACTAATGAAACTTAAAAGCTTTTGCACTACAAAAGAAACTATAAGTAAGGTGAAAAGACAAGCCGTCAGATTGGGAGAAAATAATAGCAAATGAAGAAACAGACAAAGGATTAATCTCAAAAATATACAAGCAACTCCTGCAGCTCAATTCCAGAAAAATAAAATGACCCAATCAAAAAATGGGCCAAAGAACTAAACAGACATTTCTCCAAAGAAGACATACAGATGGCTAACAAACACATGAAAAGATGCTCAACATCACTCATTATCAGAGAAATGCAAATCAAAACCACAATGAGGTACCATTACACGCCAGTCAGGATGGCTGCTATCCAAAAGTCTACAAGCAATAAATGCTGGAGAGGGTGTGGAGAAAAGGGAACCCTCTTACACTGTTTGGTGGGAATGCAAACTAGTACAGCCACTATGGAGAACAGTGTGGAGATTTCTTAAAAAACTGGAAATAGAACTGCCATATGACCCAGCAATCCCACTTCTGGGCATACACACCGAGGAAACCAGATCTGAAAGAGACACGTGCACCCCAATGTTCATCGCAGCACTGTTTATAATAGCCAGGACATGGAAGCAACCTAGATGCCCATCAGCAGATGAATGGATAAGGAAGCTGTGGTACATATACACCATGGAATATTACTCAGCCGTTAAAAAGAATTCATTTGAATCAGTCCTAATGAGATGGATGAAACTGGAGCCCATTATACAGAGTGAAGTAAGCCAGAAAGATAAAGAACATTACAGCATACTAACACATATATATGGAATTTAGAAAGATGGTAACGATAACCCTATATGCAAAACAGAAAAAGAGACACAGAAATACAGAACAGACTTTTGAACTCTGTGGGAGAAGGTGAGGGTTGGATGTTTCAAAAGAACAGCATGTATACTATCTATGGTGAAACAGATCACCAGCCCAGGTGGGATGCATGAGACAAGTGCTCGGGCCTGGTGCACTGGGAAGACCCAGAGGAATCGGGTGGAGAGGGAGGTGGGAGGGGGGATCGGGATGGGGAATAAGTGTAAATCTATGGCTGATTCATATCAATGTATGACAAAACCCACTGAAATGTTGTGAAGTAATTAGCCTCCAACTAATAAAAAAATTAAAAAAAAAAATCGGAAGATAAAAACCATATGATTATCTCAATAGATGCAGAGAAAGCCTTGTCAAAATCCAACATCCATTTATGATAAAAAAAAAAAACCTCCAGAAAGCAGGAATAGAAGGAAAGTACCTCAACATAATAAAAACTATATATAACAAACCCACAGCAAACATTATCCTCAATGGTGAAAACTTGAAAGCATTTCCCCTAAAGTCAGGACCAAGACAAGGGTGCCCACTCTCACCTCTATTATTAAACATAATTTTGTAAGTTTTGGCCACAGCAGTCAGAGCAGAAAAAGAAATAAAAGAATTCAGATTGGAAAAGAAGTAGTAAAACTTTCACTGTTCGCAGAAGACATGATCCTCTACATCGAAAACCCTAAAGACTTCACCAAAAAATGACAGGAGCTAATCAATGAATATAGTAAAGTTTCAGGATATAAAATTAAGAAAAAGGAATCCCTTGCATTCTTATACACTAACAATGAGAAAACAGAAAGAGAAATTAAGGAAACAATTTCATTACCAATGCAACGAAAATAATTACATACTTAGGAATATATCTACCTAAAGAAACAAAAGACCTATATATAGAAAACTATAAAACACTCATGAAAGAAGTCAAAGAGGACACAAGTAGATGGAGAAATATGTCATGTTCATGGATTGGAAGAATCAATATAGTGAAAATGAATATACTACTCAAAGCAATCTATAGATTCAATGCAATCCCTATCAAGCTACTGACGCTGTTTTTCACAGAACTAGAACAAATAATTTAACAATTTGTATGGAAATACAAAAAAGCCTGAATAGCCAAAGCAATCTTGAGAAAAAAGACTGGTGCTGGAAGAATCAACTTTCCTGACTTCTGGCTATACTACAAAGCTACAATCATCAAGACAGTATGGTACTGGCACAAAGACAGAAACATAGATCAACGGAACAAAATAGAAAGCCCAGAGATAAATCCACACACCTATGGACACCTTATCTTTGACAAAGGAGGCAAGAATATACAGTGGAGAAAAGACAATCTCTTTAACAAGTGGTGCTGGGAAAACTAGTCAACCACTTTTAAAAGAATGAAATGAGAACACTGTCTAACATCATCCACAAAAATAAACTCAAAATGGATTAAAGAACAATAGATGTACAAGTCCATTTTTGTTCTCCTTATAATTGAATAAATGTCACTTTAAAAAAAAAAAAAAAAGCCTAAGGAGAGCAAAGATGGAGGAGGAGTTGGTGGATGTGGAGTTCATCTCTCTTCATGGATGCTTCAAGAATACATGTATAGATGCAACAATTTTCACAACACTGAATAAATACTAGCAGAAGTCTCAATTACAGGAAAGGATGATATGAATGCATGCATAACTGGGTATAATGAAAGAAAGAAGGGAGAAGGAGGAACAGAGTAAGCAGGATTTGATCTGGAACTGGTGGTGGAGGAACTGAAGCAGTGAGCTGCTATTTCCTCCTCCCGGAGATCTTCCTGACACAGGGACTGAACCTGAGTCTCCTGCATTGCAGGTAGATTCTTTTCTGTCTGAGCCACCAGGGAAGCCCCAGACAGGGATGTGTATCCATCAGTGTGCATGGTGGCTGGGAGCTTGTGTGTGGGGGTTGGAGAATAATCCCTGAGCAAGGACTGCTGTTGGCTATGGGGAGAAAGCTTGAGGGAATGGGAACAAGGAAATACACAACAGGGAAGATCTTTGGAGGAAAACCAGGTGGCCATGGAAGCAGGGTGCTACTGCTGAGTCACACATAGCATGTGGAACCACTCTTGTAGACTCGCTCTTCCCAACTCACATGCCAGAACTTGCAGGTGAACAATGGAGAAAGACCTTAGCCAGCACTGCCCTTTGAGTGTCTGATGTACTGAGCGTTAGAGATAGAAGGGCCAGGGTGGCCCTCTAGGCACCATCTGCCAGAGGCCATAACAGATTTCTAATAGAGCCATATGTCTTGTGCCAATGGCCAATGTGCACCAGATGCACAGAGAAGTGTCCCCATGATCCAAGCAGCCACACTACCTCTTCACCCTATACTCACTGGAGTGTCCCCAGGTCCTCCAAACCTCAGGAGTAGACACCTGTGGATGGCCCATATTCAGAGGTGGGGATAAAACCACAATTGAGCTCCAGAGGCAGAGTGACTAAGGAAGAGGGAAAAAAAAAGCTTTCCATCAACTACAAAATCTACAGATTAAATCCACACATTCAACTAAATGGAGTCTGTGTCTATGGAATATATAAACAGAGAGTGACGGTTCCCACAAAAGAAGATGCTCTGTTTCTGGCAGCTGTAGACATTGGAGGCAAGCACACATGGAAATACATCAAGATTAGAGTCTGAGCTGTCATCACACCATGTCCAGAGACCAGCCCTTTTCAGCATTGGACGTATACCCTTAGGGAGGTATAAGCTGGCTGTGGTTCAGAGCAAGGGCAAGGACATTTACAGCTGAGATCCTAGGAAAACATTTATTGCTATTTTTTTTTTTCTGTTTTGATTCATTCTGTTAGTTATTTCCTCTTTTTGTTTTCTATTTAGGCTTTTAGGGAATTTTTACTCATAATTTCATTTCTTTTTTATATGTTTTTACTTCTGCATTGGCTATCTGCTGTTCTGTTTTTGTTTCTTTGCTTGCTTTGTTATCTTTTCTTTAATATATACAGTTTTTTAAAAAATATACTTATAACTGCTTTTATATTTTTTCAAAAATTTTGTCTTTTTTTGTTGCTGTTGTTGTCTTCATCTTATTTCTCAATTGACACACTGCTTTGATTTGTTTGTTTGTTTTGTGTTTTAGTTACTTCTATTTTAATTGGTTGATTATTTCTGGTTTCTTTTGTTTGATGGGTTACTGTTTTGTACTTTGTTTTCTTAGGTCTGTTTTGGTTCCCTGTGTGTGTCTGTGTGTGTTCCTTTCTTGTTGTTTCTATTATCTGATTTTTCTTTTAACATTTGTCTAGATTTATTTTGTCTTTGTTTTTAAAATCATTTTTACTGCCATGACAAATGGGTTGTGGAGTCTTGGTTCCCTGATTGGAAGTCAGATCTGAGCCTCTGGGGTGGGAGCCCTGAGTCTAGGATGCTAGGCCACCAAAGCACTCCTGATCCCAGGCAGTATTAATAAGTGATAATTCCCCCCAAGACCTCTACCTCAATAAAATGTTGACACCAACCAACTGCCTGCAGCACCAAGTGCTAGAAACATCACCCAAATAACAAATAAGAAAGCAACACAAACCCAGTCATGAGAAGACAGGCTGCCCACAGACACACCAAGATGCACAACCTTGAATGGCCCTGCCCATCAGAGGTAATCCTAATGGAAATCAACCCTGAATATTCATTGGAAGGGACTGATGCAGAGGCTGAAACTTCAATACTTTTCCCACCTAATGCAAAAAGCCAATACAATTCATTGGAAAAGAGCCCATTCTTGGGAAGATTGAAGGCAAAAGGAGAAGTGGGTGGCAGAATATGAGATGATTAGATAGCATCATCAACTCGATGAACATGAATCTGAGCAAATTCCAGGAGATAATGAATGACAGGGGAGCCTGTTATGTGGAGTCCCTAAGAGTCAGACTAGACTTAGTGACTGAATAACAACAAAAATCAGAGCAAGAAAACTCATTTCTACCCACCAAAATGCAGGGACATGTCCCTCCCAACAATAAACCTGTACAAGCTACTGAACCAACCTCAACCAATAGAGGCATGGGAATGGGAACCAGAAGCAAGAAGAACTATGGCCTAATATTCTGGAGAAAAGAGACACACTGAGTTAAACCAAATGAAAAGGCAGAAAAAAATATTGTGCAGATGAAACAAAAAGGTAAAAACTTAAAAGGAAATAAATAAATAAATAAATGAAGAGGAAATAGGCAAAAGAGCCAAAAAAGGAATTCAGAAAAAAATGATAGTAAAGATGATCCGAAATCTCAAAAATAGAATGGGAAAAATGCAAGAATTATTTAACACATTTAGCAAGGACCTAGAAGAAACAAAGGATAAATCAACAGTAATGAATAACACAATTACTGAAATTAAAAATACTCTGAAGGAGGTAGTCAGTAGCAGCATAACTGAGGCAGAAGAATGAATAAGTGAGCTGGAGGACAGAATTGTTTGAATAACTACTACAGAGTGAAATATGAAAGAAAAACAGACTGAATAGAATTGAAGATAGACTCAGAGACCTCTGAGACAATATTTAACACATCAATGTTTGAATTATAGGGTTCCCAGAAGAAGAGAGAATGCCTGAGAAATCATTTGAGAAGATTATACTTGAAAACTTTCCTAAATTGGGAAAGGAAATGGCCATCCAATCTAGGAAGCGCTAAGAGTCCCATACAGGATAAACCAAAGGAGAAATACACCGTGACACATATTAACCAAACTAACAAAAATTAAACACACACAAAAATATAGTAGAAGAAGTTAGGGGAAAACAAGAAGTAAAATACAAGGGAATGCCTATAAAGTTAAGAGCTGATCTTTCAGCAGAAACTTCAGGCTGTAATGAAGTGGCAGGATATATTTAAAGTAATGAAAGGGAAAACCTAAAAATAGGATTTTATAGTAGCAAGGATCTTATTGAAAATTGATGGGTAAATCAAAATCTTTACAAAGAAGCAAAAGTTAAGAAAATTCAGCACTACCAAATCAACTTTAAAACAAATTCTAAAGGGAATTCTCTAGGCAGGAAACACAAGAAAAGTAACAGACCTTCAAAAACTAACTGAAACCAATTGAGAAACTGCCAATAAGAAAATATATATCAATAATTACTTTAAATGTAAATATATCAAATATTCCAACCAAAAGACACCGACTGGCTGAATGGATACAAACATAAGACCTGTGTTTATGTTGTCTACAAGAGACCCACTTCAAGGGACAGTTATGGAATTAAAGTGAGGGGATGGGAAAAGATATTCCATGCAAATGGAAATCAGAAGAAAGCTAGAGTAGCAAATCTTATATCAGATAAAATAGACTTTAAATAAAGAATATTACTAGAGATGAGCAAGATCACTACATAATGTTCAAGGGCTCAATTCAGGAAGAGAACATAAAAATTATAACTATCTATGCACCCAATATAGGAGCACCACAATTCACAAGGTAAATGCTAGCAGACATAAATGAGAAAATTAACAGTAACACAATAATAGTGGGAGATTTCAACATACTACTTACACCAGTGGACAGATCATCCAGACATAAAAATAAGAATGAAACAAAAGCCTCAATGACACATCATAACACAAGGGCCTAATTGATATCAATAAGACATACAATCCAAAAACAACAGAATGCACTTTTTTTTTCATAAGTACACACAGAACATTCCTCAGAATAGATCACATATTAGATAACAAAGCAATCCTCAATACATTTCAGTTCAGTTCAGTTCAGTCACTCAGCCGTGTCTGACTCTTTGCAACCCCATGAACCCCAGCACGCCAGGACTTCCTATCCATCACCAACTCCCGGAGTCCACCCAAACTCATGTCCACTGAGTCGGTGATGCCATCCAACAATCTCATCCTCTGTTGTCCCCTTCTCCTCTGGCCCTCAATCTTTCCCAGCATCAGAGTCTTTTCCAATGAGTCATCTCTTCACATCAGGTGGCCAAAGTATTGGAGTTTCAGCTTCAACATCAGTCCTTCCAATGAACACCCAGGACTGATCCCCTTTAGGATGGATGGGTTGGATCTCCTTGCAATCCAAGGGATTCTCAAGAGTCTCCTCCAACACCACAGTTCAAAAGCATCACTTCTTCAGTGCTCAGTTTTCTTTATAATCCAACTCTCACATCCATACATGACCACTGGAAAAAACATAGCCTTGACTAGATGGACCTTTGTTGACAAAGTAATGTCTCTGCTTTTTAACATGTTATCTAGGTTGGTCATAACTTTCCATCCAAGGGGTAAGCATCTTTTAATTTCATGGCTGCAATCACCATCTGCAGTGATTTGGGAACCCATGAAAATAAAGTCAGCCACTGTTCTCCATCTCTTTCCCATGAAGTGATGGGACCAGATGCCATGATCTTAGTTTTATGAATGTTGAGCTTTAAGCCAACTTCTTCACTCTCCTCTTTCACTTTCATCAAGAGGCTCTTTAGTTCTTCACTTTATGCCATAAGGGTGGTGTCATCTGCATTTCTGAGGTTATTGATATTTCTCCTGGCAATCTTGATTCCAGCTTGTGCTTCTTCCAGCCCAGGGTTTCTCATGACGTACCCTGGATATAAGTTAAATAAGTAGGGCAACAATATACAGCCTTGATGTACTCCTTTTCCTATTTGAAACCAGACTATTGTTCCATGTCCAGTTCTAACTGCTACTTCCTGATCTGCATACAGGTTTCTCAAGAGGCAGGTCAGGTGGTCTGGTACTTCCATCTGTTGAAGAATTTTCCACAGTTTATTGTGATCCACACAGTCAAAGGCTTTGTCGTACTCAATAAAGCAGAAATAGATGTTTTTTGGGAACTCTCTTGCTTTTTCGATTATCCATTGGATGTTGGCAATTTGATCTCTGGTTCCTCTGCCTTTTCTAAATCCAGCTTTCACATCTGTAAGTTCACGTTTCATGTATAGCTGAAACCTGGCTTGGAGAATTGTGAGCATTACTTTACTAGTGTGTGAGATGAGTGCAACCATGCGGCAGTTTAAGCGTTCTTTGGCATTGCCTTTCTTTGGGATTAGAATGAAAATTGACCATTTCCAGTCCTGTGGCCACTGCTGAGTTTTCCAAATTTGCTGGCATATTGAGTGCAGCACTTTCACAGCATAATCTTTCAGGATTTGAAATAGCTCAATTGGAATTCCATCCCCTCCACTAGCTTTGTTCATAGTGATGCTTCCTAAGGCCCACTTGACTTCACATTCCACGATGTTTGGCTCTAGGTGAGTGATCACACCATCGTGATTATCTGGGTCATGAAGATCTTTTTTGTATAGTTCTTCTGTGTATTCTTGCCACCTCTTCTTAATGTCTTCTGCTTCTGTTAGATCCCTACCATTTCTGTCCTTAATTGAGCCCATCTTTGCATGAAATGTTCCCTTGGTATCTCTAATTTTCTTGAAGAGATCTCTAGTCTTTCTCATTCTATTGTTTTCCTCTATTTCTTTGCATTGATTGCTGAGGAAGGCTTTCTTATCTCTCCTGGCTATTCTTTGGAACTCTGCATTCAAATGGGTATACCTTTCCTTTTCCCGTTTCCTTTTCATTTCCCTTCTTTTCACAGCTATTTGTAAGGCCTCCTCAGACAGCCATTAGGCTTTTTTGCATTTCTTTTTCTTGGGGATGGTCTTGATTCCTGTCTCCTGTACAATGTCACGAACCTCTGTCCATAGTTCATCAGGCACTCTGTCTATCAGATCTAGTCCCTTAAATCTATTTCTCACTTCCACTGTATAGTCTTAAGGGATTTGCTTTAGGTCATACCTGAGTGGTCTAGTGGTTTTCTCTGCTGTCTTCAATTTCAGTCTCAATTTGACAATAAGGAGTTCATGATATGAGCCACAGTCAGCTCCTGGTCATGTTTTTGCTGACTGTATAGAGCTTCTCCATCTTTTGATGCAAAGAATATAATCAATCTGATTTCAGTGTCGACCATCTGAAGATGTCCATGTGTAGAGTCCTCTCTTGTGTTATTGGAAGAGGGTGTTTGCTATGACCAGCTCATTGAAGAAAATTGAAATAGTATCAATCATAATTTCTGTCCACAACACTGTGAGATTAGATATCAATTACAAAAAAATGCAAAATAATACAAAAACTGAACAACACAATCCTAAATAATCAAGTTACCACTGAATTAATGAAAGAGGAAGTTAAAACATAGCCAGAAACAAATGACATGGATACACCATGACTCAAAATCTATGGGATGCACCAAAGGCAATTCTAAGATGGAAGTTTATGACAATACAACTGTAAATTAAGCAATGAAAAAAAAAAAAACCATCAATTTAACAACTTAACATTATACCTAAAAGCAACTGGAAAGAATAGGAAAACCCATTCACAAAGCTAGGGAAAAAAAAAAAAAAAGAAAAGAAATTAAAAAAAGCAGAGCCAGAATAAATCAAAAGAAATGAAGAAAAGAATAACAAAGACCAAAAATCTAAAAGCTGTTTTTTTGAGAAAAGAAATAAAATTGTCAAAGTATTAATCAGACTCATCAAGAAAAAAAGACAACCCAAGTCAGTAAAATTAGAAATGAAAAGAAGAAGTCATGAGTAACACTGCAAAAATACAAAGGATCACAACAGATGACTGCAGGCAACATATGCCAGTAAAATGGACAACCTGTAAAAAATGGTCAAATTCCTAGAAAAGTACAACCTTTCAAGACTGAACCAGGAAGAAAGAGAAATTATGAGGAAACCAATAACAAGAATCAAATCAAAACAATGATCAAACATCTTCCAACACACAGAAGCCTAGGGCCTAATGGGTTCACAGGCTAATTCTATCATATATTTAGAGATGAGCTAATACCTATCCTTCTTAATCTGTTAAAAATTTGCAGATTGAAGAACACTCCAAAACTCATTCTATAAGGCCACTATCACCCTGACACTAAAACTAGACAAAGATATGAAAAAGAAAAATTACCAGCCAATATCCCTGATGAAAATAGATGCAAACATCATAAGAAATTCTAACAAAAATAATTCTAAAACACATTAAAGTTATCATACACCATGATCAAGTAGGGTTTATCCCAGGAATGCAAGGATTTTTAAATATACAGAAATCAATTAATATGGCATATCATATTGACAAATTGACATATAAAAACCGTAGGATAATCTCAGTAGATACAGAGAAAGCTTTGGACAAAATTCAACACTCATTTATGGCCAAAAAATAGAAACACACACACACACACACACACACACACAAAGCTCTATAGAAAACGGGCATAGAAGGACCCTATTTCAACCTAATAAATGTCATATATGACAAACCCACAGCAAATATTACTCTCAATGGTGAAAATACTGAAAGCATTCCGTCTAAGATCAGGAACAAGAAAAGGTTGCCCACTCTCGCTATTATTATTCAACATAGTTTTGGAATCCTAGCCACGGCAATCAGAGAAGAAATGAAAGGAATCCAAATTGGAAAAGTAGAACGAAAACTCTCACTGTATGCAGATGAAGTCATACGACACATTGGTTATGGTTTTAGTTGCTATGTCATGTCTGACTCTTTTTTGCCACCACAGACTGTAGCTCTCCAGGCTCCCCTATCCATGGGATTTCCCAGGCAAAAATACTGAGGCAGTTTGCCATTTTCTTTACCAAAGGATCTTTTTGAGCCAGGTGGTGAGCCAACTTCTGCATTTGCAGGCAGATTCTTTATTACTGATCCACCAGGGAAGCCTGATAATACACATAGAAAACTCTGAAAATATCACCAGAATTTACTAGGGCTAACCCATGAATTTAATAAAATTGCAGGAAACAAAATTGATAAGCAGAAAGTCTTTGCATTCCTACATACTAAAAACAAAAAGTCAGGAAGATAAATTAAGGAAGCAATCTCATTCACCATTGTAATAAAAATGAATAAAATACCTAGGAATAAACCTACCTAAGGACACAAAATATATGTATTCAGAAAGCTATATGACAATGATGAAATAAATCAAAGATAACATAAGCAAATGAACAGATACAGCATTTTGTTGGGTTGTGAGAATCAATATTGTATAATGACTATGATGTCCAAACAATCTACAGATTCAATGCAATCCCTTTGAAATTACCAATGCCATTCTTCACAGAAATAGAACAAAATTTTTTTACAACTTGTATGAAAACAGAAAAGATCATGAATAGCCAAAGCAATGTTGAGAAAGATAAACGAACCTGGAATAATCAACCTTCTTTTCTTCTTATTATGCTCCAAAGCTACAGTAATCAGGATAGTATGATACTGACAGAAAGACAGAAATACAGATCAATACAACAAGATATAAAGCCTAGAGAAAAAAACTCACACACCAGTGGTCACCAAATCTTTGATAAAGAAGGCAAAAACATACAATGATGAAAAGACAGTCTCTTCAATAAGTGGTACTGAGAAAACCGGACAGCTACATGCAAAAGAATGAAAATAGACTACTTTCTAACACCATACACAAACATAAACTCAAGATGGATTAAGGATCTAAATGTAAGGCTGAAACTATAAAATTCTTAGAGGAACACATAGGCAGAACACTTGTGGACATAAATTGCGTCAAGATTCTCTTTGACCCACCTCTAGAGTAATAGAAATGAAAACAAAAAATAAATGGAAACTGATTAAACATTAATGATTTTGCATAGCAAAGGAAGCTATTAAGAAGATGAAAAGATAAATCCCCATATGGGAGAAAATAATCGAAAATCAAGCAACAGACAAAGGATTAAACTCAAAAATATATAAGCAGTTTATGTCACTCAATATCAGAAAAATAATCCAATAAAAAATTAGCAGACATACTTGTGGCTGGTTCATGTTGATGTATGGCAAAACCCACCACAATATTGTAAAACAATTAGCCTCCAATTAAAATAAATCAATCAGCTTTAAAAAATTAGGAGACCTAAGCAGACATATCTCCAAAGAAACCATACAGATGGCTACAAACAAGAAAATGTGCTCAACATTGCTCGTTATTAGAAAAAAAATGAAAATCAAAACTACAATGAGGTATCACCTCACACCAGTCCAAATGACAATCATCAAAAAAATCTTCAAACAGTAAATACTGGAGAGGATGTGAAGAAAAGGGAAACCTCTTGCACTGTCAGTGGGAATATAAATTGTTACAGCTATTATGGAGAACAAAATGGAGATTTCCTAACAAACTGAGAGTAAAACTTCCATATGACCCAGCAATCCCACTACTGGGCACATACCCTGAGAAAACCATAATTCAAAAAGACACATGTACCGCAGTGTTCATTACAGTACTATTTGCAATAGCTAGGACTTGGGAACAACCTAAATGTCCATCAACAGATGAAAGGATAAATAAGCTGTGGTACATATATACAATGGAGCATTATTCAGCCATAGAAAGGAACCATGAGTAAGTTGAAGTGAGGTGGATGGACCTAAAACCTGTTATACAGACTGAAGTAAGTTAGAAAGGGAAAAAGCAATATCATGTATTAATGTATGTGCATGGAATATAGAAAAATGGTACTGATGAACCTATTTTCATGGTACGAATAGAGACACAGATGTAGAGAACATACTTGTGGACACAGTGCAGGAAGGAGAGGGTGAGACTAACTGAGAAAGTTGCATTCCATATATACACTAACATATGTAAAATAGCTAGTGGGAAACTGCTGTATAATATAGGGAGCTCAGTATAATTCTCTGTGATGACATAAACGGATGGGATGGAGGTGGGTGGGAGGGAGGAACAAGAGGGAGTTTATATACGTATACTTCCAGCTGATTCACTTTCTTGTACAACAGAATCCAACAGAACATTTTAAAACAATTGTCCTTCAAGTAAAAATAATTATAAATATTATTCTAGGTATGAAAAAATAATCTAACATTTTGCTATTGACCAAGTACTTTTATATGAATTATTTCATTAGCTACAGTACTGAAATGTTAACTGACATTATATATTTTTACATATTGACTAATCAGAATGATCACATTTTCGTTGTGCCACTACTAAAAAAATCCCATACTGATTGCAATTATACAAGTAAACTGATAATGTGGTGGTGGTTTAGTTGCTAAGTCATATATTTTTGGAAAACATGACTTTTCCTTTATTATACCAGGGCAGTATAACAACAAGAAAAATTCTTTCCTCAGTGCCATTAGAGAGATGGACTTTATAAGTCCACACACATAGAGTTTGTAAAGATCACACAGAGGTTTAGCTCATTAGCTCAATCTTTACAGAAGATTATTGACTATCTTTTATCTCTGTAGCAATTTCTTTTTAAGATATTTAAGATATAGTATGCACTATATATGTATATAAATGACACAGATGAATGCATATTAAGTTTGAGGTACAATTGGTTAAAATTATGCTTGAGAATAAACCCAAAGGTTTTAGCATAGTTTTATTTTGACATTAAAATGAAAGAATCTTCCAATGATATTTTTCATCATAAAATCAAAGGACTATATATATATTTGGCTGTGCTGTGTCTTCATTGTTGCCTGGGCTTTTCTCTAGTTGTGGTGAGCGGGGGTTAGGCTCTCGTTACAGTGCGTAGGCTTCTCATTGTTGTGCATGGGCTTCTCTTGTTGCAGAGCACAGGCTGTAGGGGGCACGGGCTTCAGTAGTTGCAGTGCATGGGCTCTGTAGTTGCAGATCCCGGGTTCTAGAGCACAGTCTCAATAGTTGTGGCACAAGGGCTTTGTTGATTTATGGCATGTGGGATCCTCCCAGATCAGGGATGGAACTTGTATCTCCTGCATTGGCAGTCGGATTCTTTACCACTGAGTTACAAGGGAAGCCCAGAAGATCTCAGCCTAGTCCAAGACCTTCAAAAAGTAGTAGAGAACATTGGTAACAGTGTAGTGCTTAAAACTGATTATGGAACTTAGTTGCCTGGTTTTAAATCTTTACTGTTCCATGTTAGCTATGTAAACTTGAAATAATGATTTAACATTGGTATGACTTGATGGACTCACCTGTAAAATGGAGCCAGTAGTATCTGTCTCCTAAGATTATTGCTGATTAAATGAGGCTTAGAATGGGGGATTTGTTGTTGTTGTTTAGTTGCTAGGTTCTCTCCAACTCTTTTTAACTCCATGGATTATAGTCTGCCAGACTCCCCTGTCCATGGGACTTCCCAGGCAAGAGTACTGGAATGGTTCCCATTTCCTTCCCCAAGAGATCTTTCTGACCCAGCGATTGAACCCATGATTCCTGGATTGGCAGGTGGATTCTCTACCATGAAGCCTCCAGGGAAGTCCCAGAATAGAGATTTATGTGAGTGTTTTAATTATTAATTTCTTGGATTTTACAGATAATATGACCCATATTTGTGAACAGTTGGACTTTCCCATCTATTGTCTGAAGTAAGTAAGACAGAATCTCTTTCTCCATTCAAGGACAATCAAAATATGAAAGCCCATTTTCTTCTAAGACCTCAGAAGGGATACACTTACATCCTATAATCTTAGAAGCAGAGAAGCCTGAAGAATGTATATATTTATGATGCTGAAAAAGTAATTGCAGTTTTGGATCATGGATTTTATATTATTATAACTAGGCTTAAACACATCTTTAGTAATCAAAACAGGAACCATTACAATAAAAAAATTTGCCAATGAGAAATGAATTAGTTTATTCTTGTAACATAAAATTCCATGCTTCAGGATTTGATGAACTATTGGAAAGCATTTTCTGCCTCCTGCTGGTTGTGGAAATATTTTCCCTGCAAAAATTTGTCAAGATGACTGAAGAAGTGGTAGTTGCTTGGTGAGAGGTCAGGCGAATATGGCAAATGAGGCAAAACTTCATAGCCCAATTTGTTCCACTTTTGAAGTGTTGGTTGTGCAACATGTGGTAGGGCATAGTCATGGAGAAGAACTGGGCCCATTCTGTTGACCAAATCTAGTTGCAGGCCTTGCAGTTTTCAGTGCTTCTCATTGATTTGCTGAGCATACTTCTCAGATGTAATGATTTCCCCAGAATTCAGAAAGCTGTAGTGGATCAGACAGACAGCAAACCACCAAACAGTGACCATGACCTTTTCTTTTGGTGAAATTTTGCCTTTGAGGAGGGCTTTAGAGATTCTTCTCAGTCCAACCACTGAGCTGGTCATCACTGGTTGGTGTATAAAATCCATTTTTCCTCGCAAGTCACAATCTGATCAAGAAATTGTTCATTGTCATTGCACAGAATAAGAGAAGGCAACACTTCTAAATGATTAACTATTTTTGATTTTCGGTAAGCTAATGAGGAGCTTATGTAACTTTTTCACCTTTCCAATTTACTTTAAGTGCCAAACAACCAAAGAATGGTTAACTTTGAATTCTTTGGCAACTTCTCATGTAGTTGTAAGAGGATCAGCTTCAATGATACTCTCAATTGGTTATTGACAAGTTCCAATGCCCAGTCACTATACTCCCCAATTTCAAGGCTGTTGTCTCCTTTGCAAAACTTCTTGACCACCACTGCACTGTATGTTCGTTAGAAGTTCCTGGGTCAAGTGTGTTGTTGATGTTGTGAGTTATCTCTGCTGCTTTACAACACATTCGGAACTCAAATAAGAACATAGCCAGGGTTCAAACCCAGGTCTCCTGCATTGCAGGCAGACGCTTTACCATCTGAGCAACCAGAGAAGCTCATATGCCTTGTAACTTCACCCTAGTCTTTCAGGTACTGGCTGCTGAGAGTTTGTTATATTTAGAGAATGGGCTCTGGCCTATAGTCTAGCCTATACACACACACACACACACACACACACACACACACACACACACACACACACACACACATATATATATATTTAATTGAATCAATGCATGGTTCTTTTGTAATTCTGAATTTAAGAAAGCATGCATGTTCAGTGGCTCAGTCATGCCCAATTCTTTGTGACTCCATAGATAGTAGCCTACCAGGCATCTGTCCATGGAGTTTTCCAGGCAAGAATATGAGAGTGCTCTATGAATATGAGAGTATTCATATAAAAACTAACATCTTTCAGTGTCCATCTCCCAATTTGTTATTTTCCAAGCTTAATTATTTAATTATACAAAAATCTTCTGAGCCAAGTCATTGGTCTCTTGGCCAAGAGCTGCCAAAATTGTTCCTCTAAGGTTAATATCAAACCAGGCATTTGGAAGTATCTAGCAAAGAAAGAACATCCTAACTCTCAATTTAAACCTTTAAAGGGAAGACAGATTTTTCCTCCTGAATAATACGTACTTTTCTCTTGGGATATTACCAATATTTTCATAAAAGTATATAAAAGCTTTCTTCTCTCTCATCTGAAAAAACGAAAGCAGATTAAATAAATTTTTTCCCCTCACTTCTTTTGGGTAGATCTGACCTAAGCAGTGCCATATATGCTCCTTTGCTTCTCTCATATCAATACCTGTTTCACTCTTAGCATAGTGTGTCATCATTTTATTTCATTCAGGAGACTCATCTCTTTTGCTTATTTTACTCTGCATGGCAACCAATTTTAGAGTTTAATTTGAGCATTAAATGAATCATGAAATATTTTGAGGTATAGTGAGGAGGGTGTTCTGGAGCTTCTTTTGAATCAGGCAAATCAAAATTGCAAAGGAGCTTATGTTAATGAATATATCATGATATTTGGCAGAGATCTGGTAGACCATGTCCCCATTAATGTTCATTTATAAACAACTATTCATCTTGCTAAGTTCATTTGAAATATGGACTGAGCTTCTTATAAGGTTATATAAAAAGATAAATTTAGCCTCACTCTGCTTCAACTGCCAAGTAAAGCAACAAACTGTGGCCTCCAATAGAAACTGCTCAAATAAGAATTTCAGACCTATTTTTAATTACCCAGGAAAAAATAGATAATAATTTAATGTATTTTCATGAGTTATCCTTGTATTCAAGCTCTCCAATTTATGGAGCTATTTTGTTGTTGTTGTTGTTATTGTCTAGTATATTCACACAGTGTTAAATCAACCTTACAAGGTTTTAGAAATCATGTTGAACTCATGAGGCCTACTTTCTAGACAAAAGATTAAAATATTTAATATTATATACAAAAAATGGAAATGTTTTTATACAGAGTTTAAGAAAAAGTTTTATACAGGTTCTAACTATAGACCCAATCATATATGGTGATTGATAGATATATTAAAAAGAGAGGCAATGCATCTCTCTTCACATATATTTGAGCAGCATATTAAAAATATTAATATGAAAAGGACTTGAAAATGATGTGTCAACTGGACTCCATTCAGGAAGAGACAGGTAGCTAAAATAAATGGAAATAAAAAATAAACTACTAAGTAGGACCATCAGTCTTACCTGCTATGAAATTCAGTGAAGGCCAGTGTAATCAAAAAGTGAAAACCAGAAATAAGATGCAACTTGTGAAAAATATTAGGGAAAGTGTTTCCTGGAATCTATAAGGACTAAGAAAAATATCAGGGGAAATATTGCCCATTAAATGAGAACTGCAACTGTTTTTTTTTTTTTTTATTCCAAAAGTAAATGACTCTTAATGTTTATTTAAAAAATATCTGCCATTGTACAGAAATAAATAAAACAACTATGAATCATAAAAGGCAACTGAAAGAACAGGAAAATGTAGGATATAGAAGGTGAAGATATGAGAAATAATTACTTAAATAAGCTGAAAATAAGGACTATATAGCATTTTTATTTGAAATAATAATTAAGTGCCTATAGACTTAATTTATATATCTATGAAAATATTAGGAAATGGATACATGAAATCAATAGCAAAAACCTGGAAAAAATAGAACTCTTATTGGCCACATAGGAAAAATTAAAGTCAACTATAGGGACAAAGGCACGTTATTTTATTTAGGATTGAAATTTTCATTTTTAATTTAAATTTTGAAATAAAAATGTAACACATTTTTTGGACAGAAAAAAATGAGCACTTATTTTCTATCTCTTCCTCTTGCATAATTAACTTTGTGGATCTTTGAAGTTTAATGATTTTTGGATTGTATACATCAGCAACATAATCAACAATCTAAGTGAACTCTTAGGTTATTATTAGTAGCTCCTGAACCAGTTGTTTTATATGCATTGCCTACACTCATCCATTCAGCGAAAGATTTTAGCTTCCCTAATATGTGCAAGCTATCATGCTAAGAACAGGGAGTGAGGAGACATCACATTCTTGTCTTCAATCCTAGAATGTAAAGTTCATTAATAAAATGCAAAGTATGTTAATAAAAATGATGAACAGTCAAGTATCAATACCCAAATTGAATATTAATACAAAGTGAGGACTTTAGAACAGTATCTCTAAAACAATTGATTATTGGCTTTAAAATCCTAAAATGTTCATGTTTCATGTATACTTTGTCATGCATAATTTAAACTATGTATCTTAGCTGTTCTATCAGCAAGTTTAAGTATTTCCCTAAGACCTAGAGGGATGGGATGGGGAGGGAAGCAGAAGGGGGAATCAGGATGGGGAACACATGTAAATCCATGGCTAATTCATGTCAATGTATGGCAAAAACCACTACAAAATTGTAAAGTAATTAGCCTCCAACTAATAAAAATAAATGGAAAAAAATTATTTCCCTATTGTGTGTGTGCAAGTGCATGTTTTGTGTGTATTTGGTAAGATTAGACACCTATGTTTTCCTGATATTTCACTGAGTCATTTCATAATGAATTAATTTTCATAGATAATATTTTTAGGTTCTAAGTTATGAGTGGGACACAGTTATTTAAATAAATATTTTAGGAGACTGTATGTAATAAAATACCTGTGAACTTCACTTTATAAATAGTGTTTGCTTTCAACTTTTGAACCAGATGATAAAATAATCTAAGACTATAGGAAAGTTATGACCAACCTAGATAGCATATTAAAAAGCAGAGATATTACTTTGCCAACAAAGGTCCCTCTGTCAAGGCTATAGTTTTTCCAGTGGTCATGTATGGATGTGAGAGTTGGACTGTGAAGAAAGCTGAGTGCCGAAAAATTGAAACTTTTGAACTGTGGGGTTGGAAAAGACTCTTGAGAGTCCCTTGGACGGCAAGGAAATCCAACCAGTCCATCTTAAAGGAGATCAGTCCTGGGTGTTCACTGGAGGGACTGATGCTGAAGCTGAAACTCCAATACTTTGGCCACCTGATGCGAAGAGCTGACTCATTGCAAAACACCCTGATGCTGGGAGGGATTGGGGGCAGGAGGAGAAGGGGACGACAGAGGATGAGATGGCTGGATGGCATCACCGACTCAATGGGCATGAGTTTGAGTAAACTCTGGGAGTTGATGATGGACAGGGAGTACTGGCGTGCTGCTATTCATGGGGTCGCAAAGAGTCGGGCATGACTGAGCGACTGAACTGAACTGAACTGATAATAACTGTGAAAAAACTACATCACATCTTGGTATCCAAATGCCATTCTCTTCATAGTTCACAAAGGAAAAGGCTTCATTTGGACTGCAATAACATGACCATTGTAATCATTAGAAGTTGTTAGATAATGTTGTAAAACATTCTCAATAGGAATAAGTTTTGGAAGACACTTTTGGAAACAGATTAAACTTACTTTGAAAAAAAAAAAAAGCAGTCAGAGTAGCAACATTTTCAGGGACAAAAATTAAAACAAAATAAAACACTAAGTATATGTGACCATAATGTTACTTATCTCATTTTCTGATGCACCACATGAATAGTCTCTGAGAGAAAGTTTACAAAATACCCTTCCAAATCGGTGTGTGCAATTGATTGTCTATTGAAGTAAGAGTGTATCCTCCCACAGCTTGCATTCTGAAGGTGTCAGTGTTCTTTTGAGTGTTAGAAACCAACTCTTTATTGTCACATATTTTATATTTACGCATTTATCCATATGTATGCACAGTCATGTACATTCATTTACATATTTTAGGTTAGTATTATACATTTGAATGCACTCAGATATTCCATCCTGTTAGTTGTTTTAAGCATAGACACTACCACCACCTCAGCACCATGCTGCCCCATAAATATTCTCTTACCTCTGAAGATTTCCACATCTACAGCAGGAGTGCTAGGGGTCAAACTCACAAAGGTGCTGTCCCCCAATTGCAGCAGACACCACCATGTGTTGTATGTTTGATGAATTAAAAGAGTGCTGCCAACTTAATTACACTGTAACCCTTCAATAAAGGAAGGGCAGAGCTGATTAACTAGTGAATAATTGGGGACTGATTGATGGCTCTCTCCCTCACTGCTGAAGGCTGTATATATAATTATTTTGCCTTTGGGCCTAATTTTGCCACTGTTAGCTTCCACTTTTGTCATCAGTTGTAATTTATAGATGGGGCCTGCAGCCTTAAATAAAAAGGGGATAGAAGATAGAGTAGCTCTGTATCCCTATATATGTCACCTGCAAAAGGCCAGCAGGCAGCCATGAATACCGACATTGCAGTCACTTAATAGCATTCACACTTAATGCTTAGAAAGAAACTGATATTATAATTTGTCAATGATTATAATATCAGCTTTTGCAAACTTGAAATCATATTGCATCACCCAGTGGTTTTGAATATACTTTTAGTACAAAATTAATTGGTTATAAGTCAAAAGAATTTTCTTGCATTCTTTCCCCAGCAACACATTCCTTATTTTTAATATACTAACAAAGCTGTGAAAATCTTTCTTTCAAATGTAACAGAGTGTAATTTCTTCAAAGGAAACTAAAAATAAACAGACATCTTCAACCACCTCAAATATTAGTAAAACATAACCATCATTAAAAATCAATTAGTACTACAGAATATTTTAGCATCAAAATATATAAGCATTTATTAAGCATTTTCAATATACAAGGTACAATGCACAATTTGAAAAATGCACACAAGTGATTAACAGTCATTTGCTAAACTTCTGTATATCAAACCATAAACTTCAAACATATTCTATGAAACACTTCACTCATAATACTATTATAAAACATACCAATTCAGAGAAAGCAAACCAATCACAACAGAGGGTCTGTTTTCATATAATTTTTCAAGTTTTATGAAGAAACTAGCTTCTTATGATGAAAGAGAAAAATGAAACTAAAGAAACATTTTACAGATTACTATTCTCTTAGTTATGCTAAGCAATGCAAATGGCTTTATATTCTAGACTTTTTCCACCATGATGATAACATCTTAGACACATAATTTCAGTAACAAATTATTTAAAACACTGCAATCACAAAGCTTCTAATTTATAAGCCAAGATATACAAGTTCTTTCTCTCAGATTTCCTTTGTTGTTCAGTCCTCTGAGAACTCCCTTGACTATGAATCACAGGACAATTTGAAGAACCTTTCAGTTAAAGCTCAGTAGTGTGCCAGTGGGCCCAGACTAAGAGGAAAAAATAAAATAAAGATTGATATTTGCCCTCTCTTCTTATCTACACTTGATTTATAAGTCTGTGTAAGTATGCAAGAGAAATAAAGGAAAAGACCTTGAAGCTTCCCTGTGGAAAATATGCACCGTTTGGATTGAAGGCATGAAAGAGGGAAAATTAATGGTAAGCTGTTCATCTGTCACTACTGCCAGCCTGATGGCTTTGCAGAACAAGAGAGAACTATATGACATGCCCTCCAGTGAAGGGCAAGTCTGTCCGCTATTCTCTTATTCTAAACACAGTTCTCTAGGTTTCCAAGGGATTAAAATTTAAAATAAGACTGCACTTTTAGTAGATGAATATTTACACTAGTTTATTTCTTTAAAGTGTTAACTTGTAGAATTCTGCTTGTTTTAGGAAGAATAGATATGTTGTCTTTTCATTCTATTTTTTTCTCCCTTTCATTTAAAAAAAAAAAAAATCATTTTTGCTTGACAATGTGGCTTGGCCCTTTTATATCTGGCTGCATTTTTCCTGCTGTCACACTGCAGTGAAATGTAAATAGGTGTTGAACATTAGGCACATGAAAATGAGGAGAACTTAGTTATATTTCATTGTGCAAAATACAGAAAACGATTGAAAAGTAGAAATTATAAGGGAGGATTTTCCACTTTCATTGAAGTAGAAGCACAGCTATGAAAATATTATGAAGTATACACTTGACCAGGAAAAATATCATAAATGAAAGTTTTATCTTCTGTTGAAGATCAAGAAAGCCACGTTCATTTTATCATTTTATTACTGGAATGATTTATGATAATAAGATCTTGACATATAGTCATAACACTAGATGGTTCAGGTGGGAAATGGAGTAGTATATACATTGACAGTTGAAATTAAAGTTTCATATTCTTCACTCAGATTTCTAAGAAAAATGATATTTTTTGAGAAAAAGAGGATTTTGTATTTGTTTTTAATTAATTTTTAATTGAAGGATAATTGCTTTACAGAATTTTGTGAATTTTGTTGTTTTCTGTCAAGCCTCAACATGAATCGACCATAGGTATACATATATATATAGATAGATAGATAGATACCCTCCCTTTTGAACTTCCTTCCCATCTCTCTAGGTTGATAACAGAGCCCCTGTTTGAGTTTCCTGAGCCATACAGCAAATTCCCATTGGCTATCTATTTTACATATGGTAATGCAAGTTTCCACGTTACTCTTTCCATATACCTCCCCTCTCCTCCCCTCTCTCCATGTCCATAAGTTTATTCTCTATGTCTATTTCTCCACTGCTGCCCTGTAAATAAATTCTTCAGTACCATTTTTCTAGATTTCGTATATATGTGTAGAATACTATATATAGCTTTCTCTTTCTGACTTACTTCACTCCATATAGTAGGTTCTAGGTTCATCCACCTCATTAGAACTGACTCAAATGCATTCCTTTTTATGGGTATTTTGTATTTGTAATCCTATTTGCTATTCAAGTTATTTTCACTTATTGAATAAATATTTTAATGGATAAAGAAATTGGCAAAGTTTTTAAAGTAGGGGAGTATGCAAAGTAAGAGAACAAGCAAACTTTTAGCAATTCGTGTCTGATTTATCATTATGTTTTAATCAAGAAACTTTTTCAATAGATATCAATTAAACCTCAACACAGAGAGGCATACATATTTGAAATACTTTATAAGTACATAAAATAGCATAAATAATAAAATTATTAATAAACTGCATTTCCTAGAATTTAAATAAATATAAAAATAGTAAGTTTTGATGTGAAATATACCCATATAAGTAAAATTCAGTATACTTGCTTCAAGATTGTGTTCTAACAGCAGAATAAAATGAAGCAATAATACAAATAACTAATACAATGAAAAATGTCAATAATATATTACACAAGAGAAGTAAGAACAAAAATACAAGAGATTTCTGGGAATTCAAACATAAGAGAAATTACTCTATGTTATAGAAGAATAACATGAAAAAAGTGGCATTTGATCCAAACTTCAAACAGTTGAGAGGACTTAGATAAAGGAAATGGGGAAAAGGCTGTTCATTTGGAAAAGGAATATGTTGTCATAAGGGATGTTCTGGAAATAGCAAGTACTCCAGTTTAGCTTGAGTGGAGGGAAACTGAAGGACAGTTGTGGAACATAAAACTGAAAAATCAGGGTTTGTTTATATTATACAGAGCAGTGAATGCTCTAATAAGAATTTGAGTCTTTGTTTATAATCAGGAATACTCACAGGGAAAAAAAATTAATTAAAAATGGAGTAAACATAACCGAGTCAAGTATTCAGTAGTGTTGATTTGTTAGAAAGTTATATCATAGACTGGAGGCCAAAAGACTACTTAGAAAACAATAACAATTATGCATATGAAAGGTAATGTGAGTCTGGGTAAGGGGAGAAAGAGCGAGAATGGAGAAGAAGGGATGGATTTCAACACTCAGGTGAAGATGGAATCCATAGTACTGTTCATAGCTGACTAGTGGTTGGTATTGAATTTGGATGACAGAAAGATGATGATGATCACATGAAAAATAGATAGAAGGTGGAAATACCTTAGAATTTACTTAAAAATGTAGAACTAGAATTCGTTTCAGGTTGGAGATTGAGCATTGGGAGGTATCAGAACTAGACCAAAATACATTTTGGTACTATTCCTTTTGATGCTAACTTTCAAAAATATTAGATGAAATCCAGTATTTTTAGTTTATAGACAGCAGCGGCAATCAACAATATTGGAAAACTCTTCAGTCATTTCTTAATGGACCAGAGAAAAATCAGCACATCTGATCAGTTCATAGATCAGACAAATCTATGCACTTTGATTTGCCCTGGCTATTTTCCTGGGTTGTGTCATGTAAGGGGAGATGTGGCCCTTTAACCCTCAAGAGTTAGTGTGGCTGGACTAATAATAAAACTGACATGATACAGATGAGCAGAACAGAAAGAAATTTTAATTAATACACATGGAAATCTCACAGAAAAAGGAACAAAGAAATTTTCAAAGCAGACAGCTTTTATACTTTTTAGACTGAAGAAACAATACATTTGTGAGGAATTGACAGGAAAAAAAGAGAGAGAGAGATTTAGATTTTGAGTACTCCAAAAATGAAGAATCTGAACAGAGTTTAATCTTGGGTAGGAAATGAAAGAAGTAAGGAGGTTTGCTTATATAGGCTCTTTGACCTGAATGTCCTGTCTTTGGAAGTAAGGTGTCCTTCTACCTTTAAATACCTGGAGTGCAGCTTTTATAGGAGAGATCTGTTCCCTGCTTTCAGGGAGACAGACAGCAGGATGTATTCCTCTTGCATTGACAAATTCTTAAGTAATTTTAATTCAAAATAATAAATATGCAATTGAGGCACATTTTAGGGTGACCCATCTTTTGCCCCAATAGTTCCCTTCAAGTTCCCAGGAAGTTTCACTTTTAAAAGCTGATCTGGTGTCTGTGAAAACAGAAACTGAGTTAGTAGAGTCTTGGAGAAGACTCTTGAGAGTCCCTTGGTCAGCAAGGAAATCAAATCAGCCAATCCTAAAAGAAATCAACTCTGAATATTCATTGGAAGGGTTGACATTGATCTGAAGCTCCAATACTTTGGCCACCTGATGCGAAGCGCCAACTCACTGGAAAAGACCTTGATGCTAGAAAGGTTGAGGGCAAAAGGAGAAGGGGGCAACAGAGGATGAGATGATTGGATGAAGTCACTGATTCAATGGACATGAGTTTGAGCAAACTCCAGGAGATGGTGAAGGACAGGGAAGCCTGGCATGCTGCAGTTCATGGGGTCACAGAGAATCAGACACAACTTAGAAACTGAACAACTGCAACAACTGCAACCACTTCACTGAATCAGTTTCTTGATTCTGAGAACAGGTCAGTCCAGTTAAATACTTATATCACATTTCAGGAGGTGATGGGCTCCTACAGGTAGGCCAATGGTGTCAGCAATCAGAGGTATTTCTATGGAAACTCAGGAAAAGCAAATTTTAATGATGAGAGTAGATTTTAAACCAGTATCTGAGCCCAAGGGAAAATCAATCAAGAATATACAAATGGCTATAATTAAAATGGATAACACACAAGGACTTTTATATAGCCTTGGAAACTCTGCTCATGTTACTTGGCAGCCTCGATGAGAGGGGAATTTTGGGGAGAATAGATACATGTGTGTATATATATACATATATATATGTGTGTGTGTGTGTGTGTGTATATATATATATATATATATATATTTGAGACACTTTGCTCTCCACCTGAAGCAATCACACTATTGTTAGTCGGCTGTATTCCTCTAGGAGATAAAAAGCTTAAAAAAAGAATATTTCTAAATATCAGAGTCAAAGCCTGTTTTGAAATGTCTGATGATATCATCAACTCTTCAGGTAAGCATTCTGAGTGTTTTTTCATCAATAGACAGGGAGATTGTTTGAGTATGAGTTATTGTGGCAATTCCTTTGAAGTCTATATCAAGTCATCCAGCTTCAGCTTGCAGGAATTTAGGAAAAGGAAAGTTTTAGTTGTCAATGATTCTGACCAAAGTGGTGGGAGAAAATAGAAAATGTTAGAGAGTTGTAGCCAGGTAGAGGAGGAAACTAGGGGAAAAAAAAAAAAAAGAAGGATCCAGTTCAGGTTTTAGGTAAATAACAAAATCTCAAGGAAAATTAATAGAACTAAAATTAATAATCACAA
This sequence comes from Cervus canadensis, assembly GCF_019320065.1. NCBI lineage: Eukaryota > Metazoa > Chordata > Mammalia > Artiodactyla > Cervidae > Cervus > Cervus canadensis. Next base: position 79,375,547 of record NC_057419.1, read on the forward strand.
GTGTGTATTATAGATTTTTATTAGGAAATAATGTTCCCTCCAAAATTACTCTCATTTCTACCAAAGATAACCAAATTAAGACTAATTTATTCACAAAATAAGTCTAGATTCAATAAATTTACCTGATTACTTATGTAAGTCCAGAAAGAATAGAAACTGACCATATAGGCTCTTTAAAATCTGCTTTGCTGGAACTGTTTATAAAGAACATACACAGTGAATTTGTGAGAGTCTCTTGAGGCTAAAAAGACAAGCCAAACACTTGCCATCAGACTTTGCCTGTGATACTTGTACATAGGGGTGGATCCCTTTCTTCTCAAGGTTTCCCAAATATTCAGAGATTCCTATGTTTAACAGGAAATGACCTTCCTTACTCACCTGATAAAGTTGCAGGGAACCCTGTAGCAACCTTTTTTTCCAAGACACATTATTGGTTCATCAAGTTAAACAAAGTTTCTTTTAGCTGTCTGTTCATATCTGCTATGCATATCTCTCTCAAATAGAGCATTCCAGCCAAAGCTTTGGTAATATAGCCAATGTTTCCAATTGTATCCTATTATAAAGACACCAGATTTTCCTTGATTCTATGCAAATATCTATATTGCCAAGAAAATAAGATTACTTACTGTTTCTGAATTATGGAGAGATCAAGTAGAGACAAAAGTGTAAGTGTTTTAATTTAGATTACAAAGGTATAATTGATCTTTCTTTAAATTTCTGTAAGTCTTAGAAAAGCATTTTTGTATGTGGAAAAAATATAAAAATTAATATTTAGATTATGTCATAAAAATTATAATCTTATTCATTAGTTTATTCAATTCCATGTAAGTAATTATTATTCTATTTGAGTTCAGTTTTTCCACTTGTTCTGTCAATGTTGTCTGATGATTTATGTTAATGTCCCTATTACAGTGATAATTCTGAGAAGTTTGAAAAGTTTTGTTAAGACCCATATTATTTGCCTCATGAAGTGGATGCTTTGCTTACTGGAGATTGTGGAAGGTACACCCCCAGTGTAAAACACATTTTCTAATAATTTTTGCCCCTGTGAGAGCATCAGCCTTGCAGCAAAGAAAGGTTTTAACCTATTAGGAAAACATGCATACAATAACAATAACATTTTAATAACTCCTACTAAATGGCAGTTAGATGAAGTCCAGTGGAAGGTGTTAAAGGGTCCAGAAAGGAAATATCTGAGGCCTCTGGGAATAAAAATATTTATTTTCCAGGATTATGGACTTACAATTTAGACATTTATGGTAGATCGTTTTCATAATTTTACAGGAATCTTGCCACAAAAATCTAATTGCAAGTTGAATCATCTTAAATGCACTATGATGGTTGAATGAGTGCAGAAAAAACACAAAAACAAAAACTAAAAACAGGATTTGTTTGGGAGCCAAAAAGAACTAAGCAATGGTCTTCAGTTTCCCACAGTCCCTACTGCTTTTTTTTTTAAATATATAGTTATTGCTTGCCATCTTGCCTTTAAAAAATTATTGAAGTATAGTTAATTTACAATGCTGTGTTAGTTTCAGTTTACAGCAAAGTGGATCAGTTAAACATATACATATATCCACTCTTTTTAAATTTATTTTCCCATATGTGATATTACAGAGTAAGTATTGAGTAGAGTTATATGTGCTGTACAGTAGATCCTTATTAGTTATCTATTTCATATATAGTAGGGTGCATGTGTTAATTCAAATCTTCCTTACTGCCAATGTTCTCCTAACCATAAGTTTGCTTTTTACATCTTTAACTTTATTTTTGCTTCATCAAAAGTTCATTTGTACCCTTGTTTTAGATTGCAAACATAAATGATATCATATGGTATTTGTCTTTCTTAGTTTGATATACTTCACTCAGTATGACAATCTCTAGATCCATTAATGTTGCTGGAAATAGAATCATTTTGTTCTTTTTATGGCTGAGTAAGATTCCATCATATATATTTGTGTATATATACTCCATAGTATACTCCATAGTATATACTCCATAGTATAGTATACCCCATCTTCTTAATCCATTCTTCTTTAGATGGACAATTAAGACGGCTTCCATGTCCTGACTATTGTAAATACTGCTGAATGAATATTGAAGTGAATGCAACTTTCAAAGTATTGTTTTCTCCAGGTGTATGGCCAAGAAATGTGATGATTGGATCATATGGTAGCTCATTTCTTAGTTTTTAAAGAAATCTCCATTCTGTTCTCCATAATGGTTGCACTAATATACATTATCATCAACAGTGTCAAAAGATTCCCTTGTCTCCATACCCTTTCCAGCATCTATCATTTGTAGAATTTTGATGATGGTCATTCTTACTACTGTGAGGTTATAACTCATTTTACTTTTGACTTAATAATTAGTGATGTTGAACAACTTTTCATGTGATTTTTACCCAGTTGAATGTCTTCTTTGGAGAAATGCTTATTTAGATTTGCCACCCATTTATTGATTGGGTTCTTTGTTTTTTGATATTGAGCTGCATGAAATTTTTGTATATTTTGTTGGTTACTTCATTGGCAAACATTTTCTCCCATACTGAGGGTAGTCTTTTCATATTGTGTATGACTTTCTTTACTGTGCAAAAGCTTTCAAGTTTTTTCTTACTTTACTTTTTATTTTCATCACTCTAGGAGGTGGATCAAAAAATATCTTGCTGCAATTCATGTCAGTGTTCTGCCTATGTTTTTGTGTAGGGGTTTTATAGTATTCAGCTTTATATTTAGCTCTTCAATTCATTTTTAGTTGATTTCTGTGTGTGGTGTAAGTGAGTATTCTAATTTCAGTGATTTACATGTTGCTGTTCAACACTACCAGCACCACTTATTGAAATAAAAAAAAAACTTTATTGTGTATTCTTGCCCCCTTTATCATTGGTAAGCTGATCATAGGTGCATGGGTTTATCTCTTGGCTTCCAATCCTTTTCCATTGATCAATATTTCCAGTTTTTGTGCCAGTGCCATGCTATTTTGATTACTGTAGTTTTGTAATATTGTCTAAAGTCAAGGAACCTAATTTTTCCAGCTTTGCTTTTCTTTAACAAGATTGCCTTGACTATTTGTGGTCTTTTATGTTCTCATCAAAAGATGGGCACAATAAAGGGCATAAATGGCAAGCACCTAAAAAAAATCAGAAGTGATTAAGAAGAGGTGGCAAGAATACACAGAAGAAATATACAAAAAAGGTCTTAATGACCCAGATAATCACGATTGTGTGGTCACTCACCTAGAGACAGATATCCTGGAGTGTGAAGTCAAGTGGACATTAGGAAGCATCACTACGAACAAAGCTAGTGGAGGTGATGGAATTCCAGTTGAGCTATTTCAAATGTTAGAGGAAGATGGTGATAGAGTGCTGCTCTCAATATGTCAGCAAATTTAGAAAACTCAGCAGTGGATGCAGGACTAGAAAATGTCAATTTTCATTCCAATCCCAAAGAAAGGCAACGCCAAAGAATGTTCAAACTACCATACAATTGCACTCATTTCACATACTAGTTTTTGATAATGTTCAAAGTACCAAAAGCTAGACTTTAGTAGTATGTGAACCAATAATTTCCAGATGTACAAGCTAGATTTAGAAAAGGCAGAAGAACTAGAGATCAAATTGCTAACAGCCGTTTGATCATAGAGAAAGTGAGGAAATTTCATAAAGTACATCTACTTCTGCTCCATTGACTATGCTACAACCTTTGACTATGTGGATCACAACAAACTGTGGAAAATTCTTAAACATGGGAATATCAGATCAGCTTACCTGTCTCCTGAGAAACCTGTGAGCAAATCAAGAAGCAACAGTTAGAACTGGACATGGAACAACAAACTGATTCGAAATTGAGAAAGGAGTACGCCAAGGCTGTATGTTGATACTCTGCTTATTTAACTTCTGCACAGTACATCATGCAAAATTCCAGGCTGAATGACTCACGAGCTGGAATGAAGATTCCCAGGAAAAATATCAGCAATCTCAGATATGATTCTAATACCACTCTAATGGCAGAAAGCAAAGAGGAATTAAAAAACAAAAAAACAAACAAACAAAAAAAAACTTCTTGATGAGGGTGAAAGAAAGAAAAAAAGCAAAGTCGCTCAGTCATGTCTGAGTCTTTGCAACCCCATGTACTGTAGCATGTCAGGCTCCTCCATCTGTGGGATTTTCCAGGCAAGAATACTGGAGTAGGTTGTCATTTCCTTCTCCAGGGGATATTCCTGATGCAGAGATTGACTCCTTACCATCTGAGCCATCTGAGCCACCAGGGAAGTCTGGGTGAATGAGGAGAGTGAAAAAACTGGCTTAAAACTCAACATTCCAAAAACTAAGATCACAACATCTGGTCCCATCATTCCATGACAAACAGATGGGAGAAAAAATGGAAACTGTGACAGAATTGTTATTTGGTTCCAAAATCACTGTGGTCTCCAAAATCACTGTGGAGGGTGACTGCAGCCATTAAATTAAAAGGTGCTTCCTCCTTGGAAGAAAACAAAAGTTATGGCCTACCTAGGCAGTATATTAAAAAGCACAGACATCACTTGGCCAACAAAGGTCCACATAGTAAATCTATGATTTTTTTCCAGTAGTCATGTATGGATGTGAATGTTAGATCATAAAGAAGGGTGAACACCAAAGAATTGATGCTTTTGAGTTGTGGTGCTGGAGAATACACCTGAGAATCCCTTTGACAGCAAGGAGATCAAACCAATCAATCCTAAAGAAAATCAAACCTGAATATTCTTTGGAAGGACTGATGTTGAAGCCCCAATACTTTGGCCACATAATGTGAAGAGCTGATTCATTGTAAAAATCCCTGACGCTAGAAAGGTTGAGGATAAGAGGAGAAGGGGATGATGAGGCTGAGATGATTGGATGGCATCACCAACTCAATGGCATGAGTTTGAGAAAAGTCTGGGAGATAGTGAAAGACAGGGTAACCTGTCGTGTTATAGTTCATGGGATCCCAAAGAGTCAGACATCACATGGTGACTGAAAAACAGTAACAATGAATCATAAAAAAATAAATGTTTTAACTCTGCGAAATGTGTTTGGTTGTTAACTAGGATTGCATTGAATCTGTAGATTGTACTGAGTAATATAGTCATTTTCACAATACTGATTTCCTCCAATCCAGGACAATGGTACATCTCTCCATATTTTTGTATTTTTCCTTTCTTTCAACAATGTCTTATGGTTTTCCAAGTACACTTATTTTTGCCTCTGTAGGTAGGTTTATTCCTAAGTATTTTAACCTTTCTTGATCTTTTTGCTGTTAGTGTATAGAGATTCAAGGATTTTTGTGTATCAATTTTGCATCCTGCAACTTTACCAAAGTCATCAATAAGTTCTAGCTGTTTCCTGGTAGCATTTTTAGGGTTTTCTATGTATAGCATCATGCCATGTGCAAACAATGACTTTTTTTTCTTCTTTTCCAATTAAATTCCCTTTATTTTTTTTTTCCTTCTATGATTAGTATAGCTAGGACTTTCAAATCTATGTGGAATACAATTGGTGAGAATGGCCATTCTTGTCTTGTTCTTAATCTTAGAGGAAATGACTTCAGCTTTTCACCATTGACTATGATTTTAGCTGTAGTTTTATTATACTGATGTTTCTGGACAATTTTCAAAAACAATAAATGGGTATTAAATCTTACAAAAGCTTGTTCTGCAGCTATTGAGATAATTATATAATTTTATTTTTCAATTTGATAATGTGGTATATCACACTGATTTGTCTGTATAGAAAAATTCTTGCATCCCTGGGATAGATCCCAGGGATCATGGTGTATGATCCTTTTAATATGTTCTTGGTGTTGGTTTAGTGGTATTTTGCTGAGCATATTTGCACTTATATTCATCAATGATTTTGACTTGCAGTTTTCTTTTATGTGATATCTTTGTCTGGTATTGATATCAGGGTGATGGTAGTTTTGTAGAATGAGCTTGGGAGTGTTCCTTCCTCTGCACTTTATAGGAAGAATTTCAAAACAGTAAATGTTGACTCATCTAAATGTGTGACAGAATCTGCTTGTGAAGCCAACTGATACTGGGTTTTTGTTTGTTGAAAGATTTTAAATCACAGTTTCAGTTTCATTACTTGTGATGCTTCTGTTCATAGTTTCTATTTATTAGTTGTTCAATCTCCACAGACTGTACTTTTCTAAGAATTTGTCCACTTCTTCTAGATTGTCCATTTTATTGGTGATAGTTGCATTTTATTGGTGATATCTTTTATGAGTTTCTATTTCTGTGATGTCCTTTGTAATTTCTCTTTCATTTCAAATTTTATTGATTTGAATCTGCTCCCTTTTTTCTTGATGAATATGTTGAGAAGCACATCAGTTTTGTGTATTTACTCACAAAATTTTGTGCGATTTATCACTAAAAGAACTGGCTTTGAGTTTTATTGATCTTTGCTATTTTTTTTTTACTTGTCTCTATTTCTTTCATTCCTGCTTTGATCTTTATGATTTCTTTCCTTCTACTAATTTTGGGTTTTATTTTTCCTTCTTTCTATGGTTTCTTTAGGTATAAGATTAGGTTTTTTGAGACTTTTCTCTTAAGCTAAGATTTTATTTCTGGAAATGTCTGTTAGAACTGCTTTTGCTGTATCCTATAGGTTTTGGATTATTGTTCTTTCATTGTCATCTGTTTTGAGGTATATTTTTATTTCCTCTTTGATTTCTTCAATGATCCGTTGGTTATTTAGTAACATATTGTTTCAGTTCAGTTCAGTTCACTCGTTCAATCATGTCTGACTCTTTGTGACCCCATGAATAGCAGCACGCCAGGACTCCCTGTCCATCATCAACTCTCGGAGTTTACTCAAACTCATGCCCATCGAGTCGGTGATGCCATCCAGCCATCTCATCCTCTGTCACCCCCTTCTCCTCCTGCCCCCGATCCCTCCCAGCATCAGGGTCTTTTCCAATGAGTCAACCCTTCGCATGAGGTGGCCAAAGTATTGGAGTCTCAGCTTCAGCATCAGTCCTTCCAATGAACACCCAGGACTGATTTCGTTTAGGATGGATTGGTTGGATATCCTTGCAGTCCAAGGGACTCTCAAGAGTCTTCTCCAACACCACAGTTGAAAAGCATCAATTTTTTGGCACTCAGCTTTCTTCACAGTCCAACTCTCACATCCATACATGACCACTGGAAAAACCATAGCCTTGACCAGATGGACCTTTGTTGGCAAAGTAATGTCTCTGCTTTTTAATTGTTTAGGCTCTATGTATTTGTATTTTTTACAGGCTTTTTCTTTTACCCTTGTAATTGTTATCTAATCTGATAAAACTGTTGTTAGAAAAGATGTTCAATGTGATTTGTATTTTCTTAAATTTATCCAGGCTTGATTTGTGACCCAAGATATGACATATTCTGGGTAATGCTCCATGTGCACTTCATAAGTGTATTCTAATGCCTATGGATTAAATATCCTATAAATGTCATCTAAGTCTATCTGTTCTAGTGTGTCATTTTAGGTTTGTGTTTTCTTACTAGTTTTCTGTCTGGATAATCTGTCCTTTGGTGCATTTGGGTTGTTAAAATCTGCCATTATTATTGAGTTACTTTTCATTCCCCCTATGTGGTTTTTAGCATTTCATTATATATGGAGGTTGTTCTATGTTGGGTGCATGTATTCACAATTCTTTTTTCCTCTTGGATCTACCCCTTCTTCATTATGTAGTACCCTTCCTTGCCTCTTCTAACAATCTTTATTTGAAAGTCTATTTTGTCAGATATGAATATGGCTACTCCAGCTTTCTTTGATTCCCTTTTACATGGAATATCTTCTTCCATCTCCTCATTTTCAGTCTCGATGTGTCCCTAGGTCTGAAGTGTGTTTTCTTGTTTTATACATGTGTGTGTGTATGTGTGTGTGTGTGTGTGTAAGAAATGGCACACTAATCCAGTATTCTTGCCTAGAAAATCCCATGAACAGAGGAGCCTGGAGGGTTACAGTCCATGAGGTTGCAAAGAGTTGGACATGACTAAAGCAATCTCCCTTGTGTGTGTGTGTATGTGTGTGTGTGTGTGTGCATATATATATATGTTGGGCCTTGTCAACAAAGGTCTTTATTCATTCAGCCAGTCTATGTCTTTTGGTTGAAATATTTAATTTATTTACATTTAAGATAATTATCCATATGTATGTTCTTATTGCCATTGTCTTAATTGTTTTGGGTTTCTTTTTGTAGGTATTTTCTCCCTTTCTCTTCTCTTCTCTTGAATTTTCCACCTAAAGATTTTCTTTTAACATTTCTTGTAAAGTTCATTTTGTTTACCTTTTATTGTCTCTAAAGCTTTTGATTTCTCCCTCAAATCTGAATGAGAACCTTGCTGGGTAGAATATTCTTTGTTGTACATTTTTTTTTCTCTTTCTTCACTTTAAATGTATAATGCCACTCCCTTCTGACATATAGAGTTTGTGCTTTAAAAAAATCAGGTGATAACCTTCTGGGGATTCCTTCATAAATTTTTTCCTGCTTTTAACATTTTTTCTTTGTCTTTAATTTTTGCCTATTTTATTAACATGTCTCAGGATATTCTTCCTTGGCTTCACCCAACATATGACCCCCTACACTACTTGGATTTGGATGATTATTTGCTTTCCCATGCTAGGGAAGTTTTAAATTATCATCCTTTCTCCAAGATAGTTAGAATATTCCTTCACTCATTAGCCTATGAGATTGCTCAGCACATGAAAACTAACCATCCCCATACTTCAGGGCCACTCTGATTTTGCTAGACAACCCCATGCTCTGGAGCTGCCTCGTACCTTCTGAGACAGCCCATACTCTGCCTATGGAGTGTGTATATCTCCAAATAAACCTGCTTTTACTTTACTATAGATTGCTCTTGAATTATTTCCTGTGCAAAACCAAGGACCCTCTATTAGTGGCCCATTCCAGGGACTCACTCAAGACCAGGGACATGACCATCCCCTAATGCCCCATTTTTCCTACATTTTTTTTTTTTTACTGCAGATACTAACAATAATGTAGTGGAAATAGGGTTTCTGGTGTTCCACAATAAAGTGCAGTCCCCCCAGGCATAAATCTACAAATTTATGCCCCTGAGTACGTGTTCCTGGAGTGGAACGTTACCAGTACAAGTAAGCAATTCATGTTGAGGTGACAAAGGTCCCTTATGGACTGGAGTCCCTTATGAAAACATTTTCTGAAAGCTGGTATGGCCAAAGAGAGTGTTACTTGTAACTTCATGTCTCAGAAGCCTAATCTATTCAACTAGCCACTAGATACAGCCCAATAAATGCACCTTGTGGATAGTTAAGAAAAGAGAGAATATTCTCACTGGATACAAAGCCAAGTTCTGAGAACATAGAACAAGGTGAAAGAAAAAAAAAAAAAAAAGAACTCATTTGGATTTTACACAAAGAATTTGCAGCAAGGTTTACCTAAATAAATGCTGGTCTGGTGATAATTATTAACTCAGTAGTCTGTGAGACCACCTCAGCAGCAGACTTATAGGGCCTATGTCTGAAATCTACCCTATGGTTCTTCCTCAGTGATAAACAAAACAAAAGAAAGAGACAATAAAAAAGCATTGGGGATCACTGGAAGGAAAATAATCTCCAAGCGTTGCTAGTTCAAGAAACTAGACTAAAAGTATTATGATCCTTACATTTTTTCTTCCACTAGATCTTCCAGGCAGGCTGATATGGTAAGGAATCTTATTTTCTGCTGAAAAAGTCCAAAAGTGAAGTCACTCAGTCATGTCTGACTCTTTGCCACTCCCATGGACTGTAGCCTACCAGGTTTCTCTGTCTATGGGATTTTCCAGGCAAGAATACTGGAATGGGTTGCCATTTCCTTCTCCAGGGGATTTTCCCAACACAGGGATCAAACCCGGGTTTCCCACATTGTAGGCAGATGCTTTTACCGTCTAAGCCACCAGGAAGTCTCAATATATTCTGCCAGACTTTGCTAAATGTCACAAAATCTCTTAGTTGCAGGTGATTCTAGGCAGAAAGCAGGGTCCAATAATCCCCTGCTGACTTGCCAAATGTTGGGAAGGGGGAAATTTCCCCCCCCCCCCCACACACACACTTGAGTTTTTGTGGATGAAATAATAATAAAGTTGACAAAAGACAGAATAATAGAAGGAAAATAAATAAATTGTAGTTGGTATGCACAAAAATCTCAGAAAAATAAGATCTAAAATTGGTCAAAGAATATATTGAAGAATCCTTGCTTCACTGCAATAAAGCCCTCTTTTTCATGACGTACAATTTTTTTCTAAATGTGTTATTCTATTTCATTTGCTAGAACTTCATTGAGGATATTTGCATTTATGCTTATCAGTGATATTGGTCTGTAATTTTTGTGTGTATGTGTTATCTTTGTCTGGTTTTGGTATCAGAGTGATGATGGCTTTGTAGAATTAATTTGGGAGTTTTTCTTCCTCTGCAATTTTCTGGAAGAGTTTGAGCAAGATAGGCATTATCTATTTTCTAAACTTTTGATTGAATTCACCTGTCAACCCATTTTGTCCTGGGTTTCTGCTTGTAGGAAATATTTTATAACAATTTACAATTTCTGTGCTTGTGATTGGTCTGTTCATATATTCTATTTCTTCCTGTTTCAGTTTTGGAAGGTTATACTTTTCTAAGACTTTGCCCATTTATTCTAGTTTGTCCAATTTATTGGATTATAGCTACTTGTGGTAGTCTCTTATGATCTTTTGCATTTCTGTGTTGTCAGGTATAACTTCACTTTTACTTCTAATTTTATTGATTTGAGTCTTCACCCTTTCTTTCTTAATGAGTCTGAATAAAGATTTGTCAATTTTGTTTATCTTCTCAAAGAAACAGCCACTAGTTTTATTGATGATTGCTATTGTGTCCTTTATTTATTTTTCACTTATTTCTGCTCTGATCTTTATGATTTCTTTCCCTGTACTAAGATATTTTTGGTGGTGTTGTTGTTATTTTTCTAGTTTCTTTCAGTCAGTTCAGTCACTCAGTCATGTCCGACTCTTTGTGACCCCATGAACCACAGCACACCAGGCCTCCCTGTCCATCATCAACTCCCAGAGTCCATCCAAACCCATGTCCATTGAATCGGTGATGACATCCAGTCGTCCCCTTCTCCTCCTGCCCTCAATCTTTGCCAGCATCAGGAACTTTTCAAACGAGTCAGCTCTTCGCATCAGGTGGCCAAAATATTGGAGTTTCAGCTTCGACATCAGTCCTTCCAATGAACACCCAGCACTGATCTCCTTTAGGATGGACTGGTTGGATCTCCTTGCACTCCAAGGGACTTTCAAAAGTCTTCTCCAACACCACAGTTCAAAAGCATCAATTCTTCTGCACTCAACTTTCTTTATAGTCCAACCTTCACATCCATAGATGATCACTGGAAAAACCATAGCCTAGACTAGATGGACCATTGTTGGCAAAGTGATGTCTCTGCTTTTTAATATGCTGTCTAGGTTGATCATAACTTTCCTTCTAAGGAGTAGGCATCTTTTAATTCCATGGCTGCAATCACCATCTGCAGTGATTTTGGAGCTCAGAAAAATAAGGTCAGCCACTGTTTCCACTATTTCCCCATCTATTGACCATGAAGTAATGGGACTGGATGACTTGATCTTAGTTTTCTGAATGTTGAGCTTTAAACCAACTCTTTCACTTTCTTCAAGAGACTCTTTAGTTCTTCAGTTTCTGCCATAAGGGTGGTGTCATCTGCATATCTGAGGTTACTGATGTTTCTCCTGGCAATCTTGATTCCAGCCTGTGCTTCATCCAGCCCAGCATTTCTCATGATGTACTCTGCATATAAGTTAAATAAGCAGGGTGACAATATACAGCCTTGATATACTCCTTTTCCTATTTGGAACCAGTCTGTTGTTCCATGTCCAGTTCTAACTGTTGCCTCCTGACCTGCATACATGTTTCTCAAGAGGCAGGTCAGGTGGTCTGGTATTCCCATCTCTTGAATAATTTTCCAAGGTTTATTGTGATCCACACAGTCAAAGGCTTTGGCATAGTTAATAAAGCAGAAATAGGTGTTTTTGTTTTTTGTTTTTTCTGGAGCTCTCTTGCTAGTTGCTTTAGGTGTAAAGTAAGGTTGTTTATTTGATGTTTCTCTTGTTCCTTGAAGGACAGTTAAAAACCATAGGATCATCACAATAGATGCAGAAAAAACTTTTAACAAGATTTAATACTCATTTATGATTAAAAACAAACAAACAGAAAACAGGCATAGAAGGAAAGTATCTCAACAAAATAAAGGCTGCATATGACAATGGCAGAACAAACATTATTCTTAATAATGAAAAATGGAAAGCATTTCCTCTAAGATAAGGAACAAGACAATGATGCCCACTCTCAGGATCATTATGCAACATAGTTTTGGAAGTCCAAACAACAATCAGTGAATAAAAACAAATAAAAGAATGGCTGATTCATGTCAATGTATGACAAAACCCACCGCAATGTTGTGAAGTAATTAGCCTTCAACTAATAAAAATAAATGAAAAGTAAAATAAAATAAAAAGAATCTAAAATGGAAAATAAGTAAAACTCTCACTAGTTGCAGATGACATGATACTGTACATAAAAATAAAAAAAAAGCCTAAAGACACTACCAGAAAATCACTAGAGCTAATCAATGAGTAAAGTCACAGGATATAAAATTAATACACAGAAATCCACTGCAGTCTTATACATTAACAATAAAAAGTCAGAAATAAAAATTAAGTAACTAATCCCATACAACATTTCAACAGAAAGAATAAAATATCTAGGAATAAACATAGCTAAAAAGAGAAAAGACCTCTATGCAGAACACTATAATACATTAATGAAGGAAATCAAATACAACACAGATGGGGAGGTATAGTATACTCTTGGGTTGGAAGAATCAACATCGTAAAAATGACTATACTATCCAAAGCAATCTACAGATTCAATGCAACCCCTATCAAGCTACCAGTGGTATTTTTCATAAGTAGAACACAAATTTTCACAATCTGTGTGGAAATACAAAAGGTCCCGGATAACCTTTTTTTTTTTTTTTTTCATTTATTTTTATTAGTTGGAGGCTAATTACTTCACGATATTGTAGTGGGTTTTGTCATACATTGACATAAATCAGCCATGGATTTACATGTATTTCCCATCCCAATCCCCCCTCCCACCTCCCTCTCTACCCAATCCCTCTGGATCTTCCCAGTGCACCAGGCCCAAGCACTTGTCTCATGGACCAGATAGCCATTTTGAGAAAGAAGAATGGAGCTCTGTAAGAAGTGAGCTTCCTGACTTCATACAATACTACAAAGCTACAGTCATCAAGATAGTAGGGTACTGGCACAAAAACAGAAATACAGGCCAATGGAACAAGATAGAAAACACAGATCTAAACCCACACACGTATGGACACCTTACCTTTGACAAAGAAGGCAAGAATACCTAATGGAGAAAGGATAGTCTCTTCAAAAATTGGTGCTGGGAAATCTAAACAGCTACATGAAAAAGAATGAAAAGAAAACACTTCATGTGTATATGTGTGTGTTCAGTTGTTTCTAGCACTTTGTGATCCCATGGACTGCAGCATGCCAGACTTCCCTGTCCTTCACTATCTCCCAGAGATTTTTTTTTTTCCAAATTCTTGTCTATTGAGTCAGTGATGCTATGTAAAACTCTCATCCTCTGCCACCCCCTTCTCCTTTTGCCTTCAGTTTTTTCCAGGATCAGGGTCTTTTCAAATGAGTCAGCTCTTTACATCAGTTGGCCAAAGTATTGGAGTTTCAGCTTCAGCATCAATCCTTCTAATGGATATTAAAAGTTGATTTCCTTTAGGGTTGACTTGTTTGATCTCCTTGTTGTACAAGGGACTCTCAAAAGTCTTCTCCAGCACCACCACGATTTGAAGGAATTTATTCTTTAGCACTCAGCCTTTTTTTTTTTTTTTTTTAATGGTCCACCTCTCACAATCTTACATGACTACTGGTAAAACCATAACTTTGATTATACAGACCTCTGTTGGCAAATAGAAGTCTGTTAGCACATGCGCTGTCTAGATTTGCCATATCTTTCCTTCCAAGGAGCAAGGGTCTTTTAATTTCATGGCTACAATCACAGTCAGCAGTGATTTTGGGACACAAGAAAATAAAATCTGAAAAAAAATAAAATAAAATAAAAAGAAAAGAAAATCTGTTACTGCTTCCCCTTTTCCCCCTTATATTTGCCATGAAATGATAGTACCAGATGCCATGATCTTAGCTTTTTAAATGATGAGCTTTAAGCCAACTTAATTCCCCTTTGTCACCCTTTATCATCCCCATCAAAAGGCTCTTTAGTTCCTATTCACTTTCTGCTATTAGAGTGGTATTATTTGCATATCTGAGGTTGTTGCAATTTTTCTAGCAATCTTGATTCCAGCTTGTGATTCACCCAGACTGGCATTTAGCATGATGTAGTCTGTATATAAATTAAATAAGCAGGGTGACTTCCTTGTTGTACTCCGTTCCCAGTTTTGAATCAGTCATTTTTTCCATGTCTGGTTCTAACTGTTGCACTTCTTGACCTGCATACAGGTTTCTCAAGAGACAAGTAAGTAAGATGGTCTGGTATTCCCATCTTCTTAAAAATTTTACAGTTTGTTGTGATCCACACAGTCAAAGGCTTTTGCATAGTTAATGAAGCAGAAGTAGATGTTTTTCTGCAATCCCCTTGTATTGTCTATGATCTAACGAATGCTGGCAATTTGATCTCTTGTTCTGCCTTTTCTCAGCTCAGCTTGCACATCTGGAAGTTCTTGGTTCATGTGCTACTGAAGCCTAGCTTGAAGGATTTTTAGCATAACCTTACTAGCATGCTAAATGAATGCAATTGTTTACTAACTTGAGCATTCTTTGGCACTGCCCTTCTTGGGGATTGGGATGAAAATTGACCTTTCCCAGTACTGTGGCTGCTACTGAGTTTTCCAAATTTCCTGACATTTCCTTACATCATAAAGAAATAAAGTCAAATGAATTAAATACCTAAATCTAAGACCAGAATCTATAAATCTCTTAGAGGAAAACATAAGCAAAACACTTTTTTGGCATATATCACAACAAGTTCTTCTATGACCCACCTCCTAGAGCAATGGAAATAAAAATAAACAAAGTGGACTTAATTGAACTAAAATTATTTTGCTCAGTGAAAAAAACTATAAACAAGATGAAAAGACAACCCGCAGAATGAGAGAAAATAATAGCAAATGAAGCAACTGACAATGGATTAATCTCTGAAATATACAAGCAGTTCATGTAGCACAATACCAGGAAAACAAACAACTCGATAAAAAAGTGGGCAGAAGAACTAAACAGACATTTCTCCAAAGAAGACACACAAGGGCTACTGAACACATGAAAAGTTGCTCAACATCACTCATTATTTGAGAAATGCAAATCAAAACTACAAGGAGGTATTGCCTTACAGCAGTCAAAATAATCCTCATCAAAATACCTATATATGAGATAGCAAAAGAGATACAGATATAAAAAAAACAGGTTTTTTGGACTCTGTGGGAGAAGGTGAGGGTGGGATGAATTGTGAGAATAGCACTGAAGCATGTATATTACCATATGTGAAATAGGTCACCAGTCCAAGTCCACTGCATGAAAAGGGTACTCAAAGCCGGTGCACAGGGACAACCATGAGGGATGTGATGGGGAGGGAGGTGGGAGGGAGTTCAGGATGGGGGACACATGTACACCCATGGCTCATTCATGTCCATGTATAACAAAAACCACTACAATATTATAAAGCAATTAGCTTTCAATTAAAATAAATAAATTAAGAAAATAAAAAATCATGTCTATAAACAATAAATGCTAGACAGGGTGTAGAGAAAAGGGAACCTTCTTGCACTGTTGGTAGGAATGTAAATTGATACAGATATTATGGAGAACACTAAGCAGATTCTTAAAAAAAAAAAAATAGGAGCAAAGCAACCATCAGTTTCAGATCAGTTCAGTCACACAGTCATGACCGACTGCTTGCAATCCCATAGTCTGCAGCAGGCCAGGTTTCCCTGTCCATCAACAACCCGGGGAGTTTACTCAAACTCATGTCCATCTAGTCAATGATGCCATTCAACCATCACATACTCTGTCGTACCCTTCTTCTAGCACCTTCAATCTTTCCCAGCATCAGGAACTTTTCTAGTGAGTCAGTTCTTCACATCAGGTGGCCAAAGTTTTGGAGTTTCACCTTCAGCATCAGTCCTTCCAATGTTATTCAAGACAGTCCTTTAGGACTGACTGGCTTGATCTCCTTGCAGCTCAAGGGACTCTCAAGAGTATTCTCCAACACCACAGTTCAAAAGCATCAATTTTTCAGCACTCAGCATTCTTTATACTCCAACTCTGACATCCACACATGACTACTGGAAAAAGAATAGCTTTGCCTAGATATAATTATGTTGGCAAAGCAATGTCTCTGCTTTTTAATATGCTGTCTAGTTTAGTTATAACTTTCCTTCCAAGGAGCAAGTGTCTTTTAATTTCATGGCTGTGGTCACCATCTCCAGTGATTTTGGAGCACAAAAATTTAAAGTCTGTCACTGTTTCCACTGTTTCCCCATCTATTGCCATGAAGGGATTAGACCAGATGTCATGATCTTTGTTTTGTGTCAAAAGGGTGGCTTCATCTGAATATCTGAGGTTATTGATATTTCTTTTGGCAATCTTGATTCCAGCTCGTGGTTCATCCAGCCCAGCATTTCTCATGATGTACTCTGCATGTAAGTTAAATAAGCAGAATAACAATATGCAGCCTTGACATACTCATTTCCCGATTTGGAACCAGCCTGTGGTTCCATGTCCAGTTCTAACTGTTGCTTCTTGGCCTACATGCACATTTCTCAGGAGCCAGGTCCAGTGGCCTGGTATTCCCATCTCTTGAAGAATGTTCTACAGTTTGTAGTGATCCACATAGTCAAAGGTTTTGGAATAGTCAATAAAGCAGAAATAGATGATTTTCTGGAACTCTCTTGCTTTTTCAATGATTCAACGGATGTTGGCAATTTGACCTCTGGTTCCTCTGCCTTTTCTAAATCCAGCTTTCACATCTGGAAGTCATGTACTGGAAGTTCATGTACTGTTGAAGCCTGGCTTGGATAAATTTGAGCATTATTTTCTAGCATATGAGATGAGTGCAATTATGTGGTAGTTAAAACATTCTTTGGCATTACCTTTCTTTGAGATTGGAATGAACACTGACCTTTTCCAGTCCGGTGGCCACTGCTGAGTTTTCCAAATTTGCAGGCATATTGAGTGCAACACTTTAATAGCATCACCTTTTAGGATCTGAAATAGCTCAACAGGAATTCTATCACCTCCACTAGCTTTGTTTGTTTTGATGTTTCCTAAGTCCCACTTGACTTCACATTCCAGGATGTCTGGCTACAGGTGAGTGATCACATCATCGTGGTTATCTGGGTCATGAAGATCTTTTTTTTGTGCAGTTCTTCTGTGTATTCTTTCCACCTTTTCTTAATATCTTCTGCTTCTGTTAGGTCCATACCATTTCTGTCCTTTATTGTGCCCATCTTTGCATGAAATGTTCCCTTGGAATCTTTAATTTTCTTGACGAGATCTCTAGTCTTTCCCATTGTATTATTTTCCTCTGTTACTTTGCACTGACAACTGAGGAAGGCTTTCTTATCTCTCCTTGCTATTCTTTGGAACTCTGCATTCAAATGGGTATATCTTTCCTTTTCCCCTTTGACTTTTGCTTCTCTTCTTTTCTCAGCTATTTGTAAGCCCTCCTCAGACAACCATATTGCCTTTTTGCATTTCTTTTCTTGAGGATGGCCTCAATAACTGCCTCCTGGACAATGTCATGAACCTCTGTCCATAGTTCTTCAGGCACTCTCTCTATCGAATCTAATCCCTTGAATCTATTTCTCACTTCCACTGTATAATCATATGGGATTTGATTTCAATCATACCTCAGAAGTCTAATGGTTTTCCCTACTTTCTCCCATTTAAGTCAGAATGTGGCAATAAGGAGTTCATGATCTGAGCCACAGTCAGCTCCAGTCTTGTTTTTGCTGACAGTAAAGAACTTCTCTATATTTGGTTGCAAAGAATATAATGAATCTGATGTTGGTATTGAATATCTGCTAATGCCCATGTGTAGAGCTTTCTCTTGTGTTGTTCGAAGTGGGTCTTTGCTATGACAAATGCATTCTCTTGGCAAAACTCTGTTAGCCTTCGTCCTGATTAATTTCATACTCCAAGGTGAAGTTTTCCTGTTACTCCAGGTATCTCTTGACTTCCTTCACTTGCATTCCAGTCCCCTATAATGAAAAAGACATCTTTTTCAGGTGTGAGTTTTAGAAGGTCTTTTAGATCTTCATAGAACTGTTCAACTTCAGGTTCTTCAGCATTACTGGTTGCAGCATAGACTTGGATCACTGTGATATTGAATAGTTTGCTTTAGAAATGAACAGAGATCATTCTGCCTCTGAATGCTGCAGTTCTTGAGATTGCATTCAAGTATTGCATTTTAAACTCTTTTAACTATGATCATACAGTGGAAGTGAGAAATAGATTTAAAGGACTAGATCTGATAGACAGAGTGCCTGATGAACTATGGACAGAGGTTCATGACATTGTACACGAGACAGGGATCAAGACTATCCCCAAGAAAAATAAATGCAAAACAGCAATAATGGCTGTCTGAGGAGGCCTTACAAAGAGCTGTGAAAAGAAAGGAAGCAAAAAGCAAAGGAGAAAAGGAAAGATATACACATTTGAATGCAGAGTTCCAAAGAATAGCAAGGAGAGATAAGAAAGCCTTCCTCAGTGGTCAATGCAAAGTAACAGAGGAAAATAATAGAATGGAAAAGACTAGAGATCTCTTCAAGAAAATTAGCAATACCAAGGGGTCATTTCATGCAAAGATGGACACAATAAAGGACAGAAATGGTATGGACCTAACAGAAGCAGAAGATATTAAGAAGAGGTGACAAGAATACACAGACCTGTGCAAAAAAGATCTTCATGACCCAGATAACCACGATCATGTGATCACTCACCTGTAGCCAGACATCCTGGAATGTGAAGTCAAGTGGGACTTAGGAAACATCAAAACAAACAAAGCTAGTGGAGGTGATAGAATTCCTGTTGAGCTATTTCAGATCCTAAAAGGTGATGCTATTAAAGTGTTGCACTCAATATGCCTGCAAATTTGGAAAACTCAGCAGTGGCCACCGGACTGGAAAAGGTCAGTTTTCATTCCAATCCCAAATAAAGTCAATGCCAAAGGATGTTCTAACTACCACATACTTGCACTCATCTCACATGCCAGAAAAATATTGTTCAAAATTCCCCATGCCAGGCTTCAATAGTACATGAACCATGGACTTCCAGATGTGAAAGTTGGATTTAGAAAAGGCAGAGGAACCAGAGGTCAAATTGCAAACATCCGTTGAATCATTGAAAAAGCAAGAGAGTTCCAGAAAAACATCTACTTCTGCTTTACTGATTATGCCAAAGCCTTTTATTATGTGGATCACAACAAACTGCGGAACATTCTTCGAGTGATGGGAATACCAACCACCTTACCTGGCTCCTGAGAAATCTGCATGTAGGTCAAGAACCAACAGTTAGAACTGGACATAGAACAACAGACTGGTTCCAAATTGGGAAAGGAGTACATCAAGGCTGCATATTGTTATTCTGCTTATTTAACTTACATGCTGAGTACATCATGAGAAATGCTGGACTGCATGAAACATAATCTGGAATCAAGATTGCCAAGAGAAATATCAATAACCTCAGATATGCAGATGACACCACCCTTATGGCAGAAAGTGAAGAGGGACTAAGGAGCTTTGTGATGAAATTTAAAGAGGAGAGTGAAAAAGTTGGCTTAAAATTCAACATTCAGAAAACTAAGATCAAGGTATCTGTCCCCATCACTTTATGTCAAATAGACAGGGAAACAGAGGAAACAGTGATACACTTTATTTTGGGGGTCTCCAAAGTCACTGTAGATGGTGACTGCAGCAATGAAATTAAAAGACACTTGCTCCTTAGAAGAAAAGTTATGACCAACTTAGACAGCATATTAAAAAGCAGAGACATTATTTTGCCAACAAAGGTCCATCTAGTCAAAGTTATTTTTTTTTTCATGTAGTCATGTATGGATGTGACAGTTGGACCATAAAGAAAGCTGATTGTCAAAGAATTGATGCTTTTGAACTGTGGTGTTGGAGAAGACTCTTGAGAGTCCCTTGGACTGCAAGGAGATCCAACCAGTCAATCCTAAAGGAAATCAGTCCTGAATATTCTTTGGAAGGGCTGATTCTGAAGGTGAAACTCTGATATTTTGGCCAACTCATGTGAGGAACTGACTCATTTGAAATGACCTTCTCCAGGATAAATCACATCCTGGGCCATAAATTTAGCCTTGGTAAATTAAAAAAAAAATTGAAATCATTCCAAGCATCTTTTCTGACCACAGTGTAGTAAGATTAGATTACAGGAGAAAAACTATTAAACATGTCAACATATGGAGGCTGAGCAACACACTGCTGAATAACTGACAGATCACAGAAGAAATTAAAAAATAAATCAAAACATGCATAGAAACGAGTGAAAATAAAAACACAGTAACCCAAAACCTATGGGATTCAGTAAAAGCAGTGTTAAGTGGAAGAAACCTTAAAAATTAGGGCAGAAACAAATGCAAAAGAAACAAGAGACTATAGCAAAAATTAACAAAGCTAAAAGCTGGTTTTTGAGAAGATAAATAAAATCGACAAACTATTAGCCAGACTCATCAAGAAACAAAGGGAGAAGAAGCAAATAACAAAATTAAAAATAAATATGGAGAAGTCACACCAAACAACAGAGAAATACAGAAGATCATAAGAGACTACTCTCAGCAACTACATGCCAATAAAATGGACAACATGGAAAAAATGGGCGAATTCTTAGAAAAAATATAACTTTCCAAAACTGAACCAGGAAGAAATAGAAAATTTTAACACACCCATAACAAGCATGGAAATCAAAACTAATCAGAAATATTCCAGCAAACAAAAGCCCAGGACCAGCTGGCTTCACAGCTGAATTGTACCAAAAATTTAGAGATGAGTTAACACCTATCCTACTCAAACTCTTTCAGAAAAGTGCAGAGGAAAGTAAACTTCCAAAATCATTCTTTGAGGCCACCATCACCTTAATGCCAAAACCAGACAAAGATGCCAAAAGAAAGAAAGAAAGAAAGAAAACTACATGCCAATATCACAGATGAACATAGATGCAAAAATTCTAAACAAAATTCTAGCAAACACAATCCAACATTGTATTAAAAAGATGATACACCATGACCAAGTGGACTTTAAACCAGGGATGCAAGGATTCATCAATATTTGCATATCAATCAATGTGATGCTCCACATTAGCAAATTGAAAGATAAAAACCATAGGATTATCTCAATAGATGCAGATAAAGCCTTTGACAAAATTCAACATCCACTTATGATAAAATCCTTCCAGAAAGCAGGAATAGAAGGAACATGTCTCAACATGATAAAAACTATATATGATAAACCCACAGCAAACATTATCCTCAATGGTGAATAATTGAAAGCATTTCCCCTAAAGACAGGAACAAGACAATGGTGCCCACGCTCACCACTACTATTCAACAGAGTTTTGCAAGTTTTAACCACAGCAATCAGAGAAGAAGAAAATAAAAAAGAGTCCAGATTGGAAAAGAAGTAAAACTCTCACTTTTTGCAGACCACATGACCCTCTACATAGAAAACCCTATAAACTCCACCAGAAAATTACTAGAGCTAATCAATGAATATAGTAAAATTGCAGGATGTAAAATCAACACCCAGAAATCCCTTGCATTCCTATACACTAACAGTGAGAAAACAGAAAAAGAGAAATTAAGGAAACAATTCAATTCTCCATTGCAATGTAAAAAAGAAAATACTTAGGAATAAATCTACCTTAAGAAGCAAAAGACCTATATATATAAAACTATAAAACACTGATGAAAGCATTCAAAGATGACACAAATAGATGGAGAAATATAACATGTTCATGGTTCAGAAGAATCAATATAGTCAAAATGAGTATACTACCCAAAGCAATCTATAAATTCAATGCAATCCCTGTCAAGCTACCAACGATGTTTTTCACAGAACTAGAACAAATAATTTCACAATTTGTATGGAAATACAAAAAACCCCAAATAGCCAAAGCAATCTTGGGAAAGAAGAATGAAACTGGAGGAATCAACCTGCCTGAGTTCCGACTATACTACCAAGCTACAGTCATCAAGACAGTATGGTCCTGGCACAAAGACAGAAATATAGATCAATGGAACAACATAGAAAGCCCAGTGGTAAATCCACACACCTATTGACACCTTATCTTTGATAAAGGAAGCAAGAATATATAATGGAGAAAAGACAATCTCTTTAACAGATACATGAAAAGATGCTCAACATAACTCATTATCAGAGAAGTGCAAATCAAAACCACAGTGAGGTACCTTACATAGGTGACCTTACATAGGTCAGAATGGGTGCTATCAAAAAATTTACAAGCAATAGATTCTGGAGAGGGTGCGGAGAAAAGGGAACCCTCTTACACTGTGGGTTGAAATGCAAACTAGTATAGCCACTATGGAGAACAGTTTGGAGATTCTTTAAAAAACTGAAAATAGAACTGCCATGCATACCAGCAATCCCACTGCTGGGCATACACACCAGGGAAACCAGATTTGAAAGAGACACGTGTATCACAATGTTCATCGCAGCACTCTTTACAAAAGCCAGAACATGGAAGCAACTTATATGTCCATCAGCAGACGAATGGATAAGAAAGCTGTGGTACATATACACAACGAAATATTAATCAGCCATTACAAAGAATGCATTTGAATCAGTTATAATGAGGTGGATGAAACTGGAGACTATTATTCCGAGTGAAGTAAGTCAGAAAGAAAAACACCAATACAATATATTAATGCTGCTGCTGCCGCTGCTGCTGCTGCTGCTGCTGCTGCTGCTGTTGCTAAGTCACTTCAGTCGTGTCTGTCTCTGTGTGATCCCATAGATGGCAACCCACCAGGCTCTGCTATCCCTGGGTTTCTCCAGGTAAGAACACTGCAGTGGGTTGCCATTTCCTTCTCCAATGCATGAAAGTGAAAAGTGAAAGTGAAGTTGCTCTGTCATGTCTGACTCTTCACGACCCCATGGACTGCAGCCTACCAGGCTCCTCCGTCCATGGGATTCTCCAGGCAAGAGTACTGGAGTGGGTTGCCATTGCTTTCCCCAATTATATTAATGCATATATATGAAATTTAGAAAGATGGTAATGATGACCCTATATGCAAGATAGCAAAAGAGACACAGATGTAAAGAACAGTCTTTTGGACTCTGTGGGAGAAGGCGAGGGTGGGATGATTTGAGAGAATAGCATTGAAACATGTATATTATCATATATGAAACATCACCTGTACAGGTTTTATGCATGAGACAGGGTGCTCAGGGCTAATGCACTGGGATGACCCAGAGGGATGGGATGGGGAGGGAGGTGTGAAGGGGTTTCAGGACAGAGAACACATGTACACCCATGGCTGATTCATGTCAATGTATGGCAAAAACCACTACAATATTGTAAAGTAAATAGCTTCCAATTAAAATAAATTAATTAATTAAAAAAAAGAAATTTCCACAATTTTTTGTGATTCACACAAGCAAAGGCTTTAGCTTAGTCAATGAAGCAGATGTAGAGTTTCTTTTTTTTTCTGAAATTTTCTTGCTTTTTCTATGATCCAATGGTGGTTTAGTCTCGCAGTCGTGTCCAACTCTTGTGAATCCCATTGACTGTAGCCTGCCAGGCTATTCTGTCCATGGAATTCTCCAGGCAAAAATACTGGAGTGGGTTGCCATTTCCTCCTCTAGGGGATCTTCCCATCCCAGGGAGTGAACCTGGGTCTCCTGCATTGCAGGCAGATTCTTTACTGACTGTGGTATGAGGGAAACTCATGATCCAATCAGTTCAGTTAAGTTCAGTCCAGTCGCTCAGTTGTGTCCGACTCTTTGCGACCCCATGAACCGCAGCACACCAGGCCTCCCTGTCCATCACCAACTCCCGGAGTTTACCCAAACTCATGTCCATTGAGTCGGTGATGCCATCTAACCATTTTATCCTCTGTCGTCCCCTTCTCCTCCTGCATTCAATCTTCTGCAACATCAGGGTCTTTTCAAATGAGTCAGCTTTTCACATCAGGCGGCCAATGGATGTTGGCAATTTGATTTCTGGTTCCTCTGCCTTTTCTAAATCCAGTTTGTTCATCTGGAATTTCTTGCTTCACATACTGTTGAAGCATAGCTTGAAGGCTTTTGAGCATTACCTTGCTAGCATGTGAAATGATTGCAATTGTGCATTAGTTTGAGCATTCTTTTGGCATTGCACTTCTTTGAGATTAAAATTGAAAATGACTTTTTCTAGTCTTGTGGCCACTGCTGAGTTTTCCAAATTTGCTAGCATATTGAGTGCAGCACTTTAACAGCATCATTTTTAAGAATTTTCATTACCTCAGCTGTAATTCCATCACCTCCACTAGCTTTGTTTGTTTTGATGTTTCCTAAGTCCCACCTGACTTCAAACTCCAGGATGTTTGGCTCTTGGCAAAAGATCACACCTTCATGACTATCTGGGTCATTAAGATTTTTTGCATATAGTTTTTCTATGCATTCTTGCCACCTCTTCTTAATATCTTCTGCTACTGTTAGGTCCACACCATTTCTACCTTTTATCCTGCCCTTCTTTTGCATAAAATATGCCCTTGGTATCTGTAGTTTCCTTGAAGAGATCTCTAGTCTTTCCCATTTTATTGTTTTCCTCTATTTCTTTGTATTGTTTGCTTATAAGATCAGATGTCCTAATGGACCCAGTCATATGCTCATTTCTGCTATCCTGAGCTATATACTCCAGGGGTATGCTCATGTGGCTTGCTTAAGTTCTACTGTTGTGGCAGAATTTGACTAATATTGTTGTACTAGTAGTTAGAATTGGTCCCTTGTCTTATTGGCTACCAAGCACTGCCTTTTTCAATGGCCGCAAACCTGCTTAAGACTGGGACTGGGTCCTGGTATGGCTGCCTGTGGGGTACATAGGGTTCAAGCACTGGAGGTTGGTTAACGGTGGATGGGCCTGTGTCCCAGCAGAGATGGGTGAACAGCCCAGGGAATCCTGGGGATGGGACTCTTTTTTTAGTGGGTGAAACTTGATCCTGGCCTAGTTGACTGCATTGCTTATGTGGGTCCCAGCACTGGTGTTGGCTGGATGATTGGTAGGGCAGGGTCCTCAAGCAGCTGGATTCGTGGACTCTCTGGATTTAGACTGGTGCTGGCCCACTGGTGTGTGCAGCTATGTCCGAGGGTATCTGGCTTTGTAGTTTGGCAGGGATGAGGTTGGTGTTGGCCTCCTGGTGGAAATGGTCAATTCATGGAAATGTTAGTTGTGAGGTCAGCATGGCAAAATGTTAGTGTCAATTTGATGGTGGGCAAGGCCTAGTTTGGGGGCAGCTAACTGTGGGTCTTTGGGGGCTCATGGTTGGTGTCAGCCCCTGTTTTAAAGAATAGTGGCAGGAGTAAAAGAGGTCATTTTCCTACTCAATTTTTCTTGTGGTAGAATGAGTTCTCCAACGTGGCTTTGGCCATCTACTATGTCTCCATAAGAAGTTTCAGTTGCTTTCTGCCTGTCTAGGAGGCTCTCCAAGATCAGCAAATGGGTCTGACAAAGGCTTGTTTTAAATTACTACTTCTTCAGTAGGACTCAGGGTATGTGAGATTTTGCACATGTCCTTTAAGAGTAGAGCATCTGTTTCCTAAAATCCTCTTATTCTTTATATATAAGCCTCACGCATCTTCAAAGGTAAGTATTTTGCTTGCTCATATTTATGTTGCAGGTCCTCAGACAGGTCTAGAGAACCTGATATGGATCTCCAAACTCTCATTCCTTAGACAGAATCTCTGCAATTGTGATTAATCTCCAGTTTGTGAGTCTCTTATCTGGAAGTCTATTCTTGACTATACATTGTCTCTGCCTTCTTTTGTCTGTCTCATTGTGGTTCCTCTAACTGTGGAAATATTTTCTGCTAGTCTTCTTGTTATTCTCCTAAATATTTACTTTGTAATTTTAATGTGTTCATGGGGAAGGAGGTGAGCTCAGGGTCTTTCTACTTTTCTGTCTTGGCCACACATGTTTATGATTTCTTCTGACTTTAACAGAGAAATTGAAATTCAAAGTTTGCACATTATACTTTTGACATTAAAAGTTTTTCTAAACTTAAATAAATTTATTCCAGTCTTAGTCAGCTTGATGACACATCATACTCATTTCTCAACATTCCTTTTCCTCAAACCATGCATTCTATTTTCCTTAACTACTTTTCATATACAGTTGTTTTATTTTACCCTTATTTCAGTAATTTTATTTTTACATATTATTTCAAAATTATGAAAGCAGTGAAATTGAAAGTCTCTCAGTTGTGTTTGACTCTTTGCAACCACATGGGTTATATAGTCCATGGAATTCTCCAGGCCAGAATACTGGAGTGGGTAGTCTTTCCCTACTCCAAGGGATCTTCCCAACCCAGGGATCAAACCCAGGTCTCCTATATGGCAGGCAGATTCTTTACCAGTTGAGCCACCAGGAAAAACCAAGAATCCTGGAGTGGGTAGCCTATCTCTTCTCCAGCAGATTTTCCCCACCTAGGAATTGAGCCAGGGTTTCCTGCATTGCAGGCAGATTCTTTACCAGCTAAGCTACCAGGGAATATAACTGATAGTAAACAATATTTGCTTTTTGGTTAAATCTAGAAACAGGGCCTTGTGAAATGTCTACCATATATTAACATTTTTAGTAAATTATTAAATTTATAAATATATTTCATAATTTGGCAAGTATATTATTTCAAAGTGCATATTTCTGTTACACAGGTATATTTTTAGTAGATTTATGTATCTTTTATCTCTCTATAATAAGTTAAAAATCCCAAAGTAGATACATTTGTTTGGCATTTAATGTTTACCTTATTTGGAAATAGTTTAGATATTCAATGAATATAATTTTTCATTTTATCTTATGTTAAACATTTATAGTATTTACATTTATTTAGCTTACTTGATTTTAATAATTATTCTTCATTTAGACATCAAACAGCTAGCTATCACCTTGAATTACTACTTTGCTGAAAATTTTTCATGACATTTTTGCTTTTATTAAACCAACAAACTTAAATTATCTCTCATTTATCATTATCCCAGATTATATTAACATGATAAAACATTTGGGTTAAAAAAAAAAAAACATTTGGGTTAGTTTCTATATTTCTGAGAGTATACCTAATTTATATACAGACTTAATTTTCTTGAAGCTAATTAAATAAAACTCTTTAAAAATTAATTTTGGCAATGCTGAGGTAAAATGATACCACTTTAATATGCATATGTAGACATTCATAAACATACAGACACACACAGAGATCTGTTAGCTTTTCTCTTAAAATTGCAGCCATGTGTCAATTACAAAATTCAAAATAATAGTTGCTTCCAAAGAGTGATTCTGGCACATCACCTAAGTTAGGGTTATCTCTCAGTTGGCTCAGATATTAACAAATTTTTACTAAAGTTTTTGTTTGTTTGTTTGTTTGTTTGATGGTTTGTTTTTTTGATTTACTTGCATGCTGCAAGGATTCTTTTAGAGCTGTGTTAGTCTTTTTTTTTTTTTCTATCAAAAACTCGTGCATAATAGCCAAGCATGCATTCCATTGTCTCTGTGGAGTTTGGTAAGTCTCTTTCATTGGTACCAATTAAGGTGGACTTACCTAAATTAAAGTTTCATAGCAATACAAGTTTGCATCAATAAATGAGAAATATCAAATAAATAACCTAACTTTACACATAAAGCAGTTAGAAAAAGAAGAAATGAAGAACCCTAAAATTAGTAGAAGGAAAGAAATCATAAAATATTTCCCCAAAGTGGCTACTACAATTCCAAAATTCCATCCGTTTCCCAAAAAGGAATGGGATTCTATTCAGACCACCAAGAACCCATATTTTCCTTTAGATTTCCTAAGGCATTTTAACTATTAGTGGTCATTTTTTTCAACAGCTCTTCCTAAATGAAAGGAATCACATATTTCCCCCTTTTTGAACAGAATAGGGAGACTTACCAAGAACTTTAGCAAAGAAAATACAGTTCAGTCGCTCAGTCGTGTCCGACTCGTTACAACCCCATGAATCGCAGCACACCAGGACTCCCTGTTCATCACCAACTCCCGGAGTCCACTCAAACTCATGTCCACCGAGTCAGTGATGCCATCTAGCCATCTCATCCTCTGTCGTCCCCGTCTCCTCCTGCCCCCAATCCCTCCCAGCATCAGGGTCTTTTCCAATTAGTCAACTCTTCGCATGAGGTGGCCACAGTATTGGAGTTTAAGCTTCAACTTCAGCCCTTCCAATGAACATCCAGGACTTATCTCCTTCAGGATGGACTGGTTGGATCTCCTTGCAGTCCAAGGGACTCTCAAGAGTCTTCTCCAACACCACAGTTCAAAAGCATCAATTTTTCAGTGCTCAGCTTTCTTCACAGTCCAACTCTCACATCCATACATAACCACTGGAAAAAACCATAGCCTTGACTAGACGGACCTTTGATGGCAAAGTAATGTTTCTGCTTTTTAATACGCTATCTAGGTTGGTCATAACTTTCCTTCCAAGGAGTGACCGTCTTTTAATTTCATGGCTGCAATCACCATCTGCATTGATTTTGGAGTCCCCCCAAAATAAATAAATAAATAAAGTCTGCCACTATTTCCACTGTTTCCCCATCTATTTCCTATGGAGTGATGGGACCAGAAGCCATGATCTTAGTTTTCTGAATGTTGAGCTTTAAGCCAACTTCTTCACACTCCTCTTTCACTTTCATCAAAAAGCCTTTTAGTTCCTCTTCACTTTCTACCATAATGGTGGTGTCATCTGCATATCTGAGGTTATTGATATTTCTTCCGGCAATCTGAGAGCTCAAAATCCAAAGAGAGAAGAGCTCACATCTAAGATAGACTTACACTTAGAGTCCAGGGTCAGTGAGCTCAATGATCCCTTTGGGTACCAGCATTTGTTTGCTCAGTGGACTTGGAATCATTGGGGATCTCTTTTGAATCCCACTTTTGATGACATAGAATGTCAAAGTTTGTAAATAATATAAGTACACTAAAGAATCACCAAAGTGCTAATTACTAAAATTCATCATGCACACACCAAAAAGACAGTTTTTAAGCCAGGAGCACTCAAACCAAAATGTAAAATTAGGCTAAAGTGTATATCCTTATGAAGCAGCAGTGAGAAAGTAATGACAGTATTCTTCACAGTGATTGATCATAATATTTTTTTTTCCTAAAATGATAGGGAATTGATAAGCGAATAAGTCATACTAATTTTGTAAAACTTCAAGATTTGGTTATAATTTCCAGAGATATAAACAAGAAATGAACCAGGTCATGTTCATTTTGCAAACTAAATCAAGTTTTGCTTGTATTACTGAATAAATTTTGTCTGCTCAGGGAATTTTCAAGTTTTGCCTCTATTGACTTTTGATTTTAACAATTGTTAATATCTAAAATACACAAATAACTCATAAAACAAATTAAAAATCTGATTAAAAATATGTAGAGAAACTTAAAAGACATTTTTCCAAATAAGACATCCTAATGGCCAACAGATTCATGAAGAGGTGCACAATATTGCTAATCATCACAAAAATTCAAATCAAAAGCTTAGTGAGATATGAATTCATATCATTTAGAATTGTCATAATAAAAGATATAACAAGTTGGTGAGAATGTGGAGTAAAGGGAACCATTGTAACCTGTTCGTGGAAATTTAAATTGGTTCACCCACTGTGAAAACAGTTTGGTGATTCCTCAAAAAATTACAAATGAAATCATAACATGCTATGCTCTACAGAGAAACAACATCAATGCTTAATATCAAAGGCAGTGTGATGACAGAATTTCTTTTTGCTCTGGATAGATATATCTTTTTATGTTAAGGACTTTGACAGATTGGATGAGATCCATCCACATTTGGAGTGTAATCTGCTTTATTAAAAACTTTTTATTTCATTGTTATCTTATTAAAAATTAGCAAAGCATCTAGAATAATGTTTGAACAATTATCTGTTTGTCAAGACTTTGCAATTTGATTCATAATTTTAAGCACCAAATAAAAGAGAATAACAGGATATTATAAACCATATAAAACAAGGAGACATATATAGCCGCCTCATTCAGCAACAGCAGAATACATATTTTTCTCAAGTGCATGGAAATTATTCTCTAGAATACATCACATATTAGGTCACAAAACAAGTATTAATATATTTAAATCTTGAAAATGTAAAAAGAAACTTTTTCAAATTAGAATGAAGCTCTAATGATGAGGTAAATTTGAAAATACACAGATATGTGGAAATTAAATGACACTCTCTCAATCAAAAAAGGGTTATAGAAAAAAAATATGGAAATTTATTTTTTAAAGTATTAATTTATTTGAAATTAATTTATTTTAATTGGAGGCTAAATATTTTACAATATTGTAGTGGTTTTTGCCATATATTGACATGAATCAGTTATGGGTGTACATGTGTCCCCCATCCTGAGTCCCCCTCCCAGCTCTCTCCCCATCCCATCACTCAGGGTTGTCCCAGTGCACCAGCTTTGAGTGGCCTATTTCATACATTGTACTTGGACTGGTGGTCTATTTGACATATGGTAATATACATGTTTCAATGCTATTCTCTCAAATTATCACACCTTCACTTTCTCCCAGAGAGTCCAAAAGTCTGTCCTTTATATTTGTGTTTCTTTTGCTGTCTCACATATAGGGTCATCATTACCATCTTTCTAAATTCCCTATATATATGCATTAATATACTGTATTTTTGTTTTTCTTTCTGATTTACTTCACTCTGAATATTAGGCTCCAGTTTCATCCACCTCATTAGAACTGATTCAAATGCATTATTTTTTAATGGCTGAGTAATATTCCATTGTGTATATGTACAATAGCTTCCTTATACATTCGTATGCTGATGGACATCTAGGTTGCTTCCATGTCCTAGCTATTGTAGACAGTGCTGTGATGAACATTGGGTTGCACATGTCTCTTTCAGATCGGGTTCCCTCAGTGTGTATGCCCAAGAGTGGGATTGCTGGGCCATATGGCAGTTCTATTTCTAGTTTTTTTTTAAGGAATCTCCACACTGTTCTCCATAGTGGCTGTACTGGTTTGCATTCCCACCAACAGTGTAAGATGGTTCCCTTTTCTCCACACCCTTTCTAGCATTTATTGTTTGTAGACTTTTGGATAGAAGCCATTCTGACTGGCATGAGATGGTACCTTATTGTGGTTTTGATTTGCATTTCTCTGATAATGAGTGATGCTGAGCATCTTTTCATGTGTTTGTTAGCCATCTGTATGTCTTCTTTGGAGAAATATCTGTTTAGTTCTTTGGCCCTTTTTTTGTTTGTTTGTTTGATTGGGCCGTTTATTTTTCTGAAATTGTGCTACATGAGCTTCTTGTATATTTTTGAGATTAATTCTTTGTTTGATGCTTCATTTGCAATTATTTTCTCCCATTCTGAAGGCTGTCTTTTCACCTTGCTTATAGTTTCCTTTGTTGTGCAAAAGCTTTTAAGTTTAATTAGGTCCCATTTGTTTATTTTTGCTTTTATTTCCATTACTCTGTGATGTGTGTCATAGAGGATCCTGCTGTGATTTATGTCAGAGAGTGTTTGGCCTATGTTTTCCTCTAGAAGTTGTATAGCTTCTGGTCTTACATTTAGATCTTTAATCCATTTTGAGTTTATTTTTGTGTATGGTGTTAGAAAGTGTTCTAGTTTCATTTTTTAACAGGTATATAGGTATTTCATTTCTTTAGGTAGATTTATTCCTAATTATTTAACCCAAGAACTGGAACCTGAGCAGCTTAGACCTGGGAAGTGCACCAAACGCAGGGCCCACTTTCGACAGTACCCTTGCAAAGCAACCTGAAGCCAGAGCAGTGTAGACCTGGAAATCACACACTGCCCTGAGCTGGGGCAAACCCAGTGTGGTTCATACACTGCAAAGCACTCCCCACACAAGCTAGTGATATATTTTTGCAGTGTTCCTCTCTCCCCACAATATAGCTGAACAAGTGAGCATAAATAAATGACCACCTTCACCCCCTTGTGTCAGGGTGGCAATTAGACACTGAAAAGACTTGCAAACAGAGGAAGGCAAAATAAACAAAGAAGAGGGAACCACTCTGGAAGTGACAGGTGTAACAGATTAAAACCATGTATTTAATGTTGACTAAGCATTGGTAGATGGTGATTGCAGCCATGAGATTAAAAGACGCTTACTCCCTGGGAGGAAATTTATGACCAACGTAGATAGCACATTAAAAACCAGAGACAGTACTTTGCCGACAAAGGTGCATCTAGTTAAGGCTACAGTTTTTCCAGTGGTCATGTATGGATGTGAGAGTTGGACTGTGAAGAAAGCTGAGTGCCTAAAAATTGATGCTTTTGGACTGTGGTATTGGTGAAGTCTCTTGAGAGTTCCTTGGACTGCAAAGAGATCCAACCAGGCCATCCTAAAGGAGATCAGTCCTGGGTGTTCATTGGAAGGACTGATGCTGAAGCTGAAACTCCAGTACTTTGGCCACCTCATGCGAAGAGTTGACTCATTGGAAAAGACCCTGATGCTGGGAGGGATTGGGGGCAGGAGAAGGGAACGGCAGAGGATGGGATGGCTGGATGGCATCACCAACTCGATGGACATGAGTTTGAGTAAACTCTGGGAGTTGGTGATGGACAGGGAGGCCTGGCGTGCTGCGGTTCATGGGGTCGTAAAGAGTCGGACACGAATGGGCGACTGAACTGAACTGAACTGAAGCATTGGTAGCAGAGAAGGCAATGACAACGCACTCCAATACTCTTGCCTGGAAAATTCCATGGGTGGAGGAGCCTGGTGGGCTGCCATCTATGGGCTCGCTAAGAGTTGGACACGACTGAGCGACTTAGCAGCAGCAGCAGCAAGCATTGGTAGGGGCCTATAGATCTTGAGAAGTAGTATAGGCTGCATCAGGGAACTATCTAAAACTGAACTGACCCCACGCTGTTCATAACATCTCCAGAGAAATTCCTAGATACATTTTTAATTTTTTTTTTAATTTTTAAGTTCTTTATTTTTAAGTGAACAATACTGGCTTTACAATATTATCTTGGTTTCTGCCATACATCAACATAAATCATCCATAAGTATACATATGTGACCTTTAGCTTAAATGTCCCTCCCACCCCATCCCACCCCTCCAGGTTTTCACAGAATCCCAGTTTGAGTTCCCTGAGTCATACAGAAAATTCTCACTGACTATTTTACATATAGTAGTCCATCTAATCCACAAGAGAGTCAAATATGACTCAACGACTGAACAACGATAAGTTCAAGAAACAAAGCCCTCCTGAATTGAATTAGTGTCCTTCTAAAAGAGATCCTACAGAACTTCCTCATCTATTCTATCATGCAAAGAAACATTGAAAAGAGAGCTCTTGATGAGTTATGAAACTGATTATTTTCAGACATTGGAACTGGCCCACAACTTGATTTTGGACTTCATAACCTTCAGTACTGCAAGAAATAATTTGATACTGCATATAAGCCACCTAGATATGGTATTATAAAATAGCAGTCCAAATTGACTAAGGAATTAGTGGTGAGAAAGACAAAACTAAACTCAAATCTGTGGCTCAGTGGTAAAAATTCCACCTGCCAGTGCAGGAGATGTGGGTTCAATCCCTGGGTTGGGAAGATCCCCTAGAGTATGAAATGTCAATCTGTTCCTGTATTCTTGTCTAGAAAATTCCATGGACAGAGGATTCCATGGTGTCATGAAGAGTCAGACACTATTGAATAACTCAGCACACATACACACAAACTCAAATCTAGCAGAAGGTAATAATAGATACGTAATGGAAAATAACAGAAAAAAATCAACAAAACAGCATATTGTTTTTTGAAAGGATCAATAAAATTTTCAAAATGTTAGCTAGGTTGAATAAGAAAAATGATAGAAAAATCATTAACTGAAATAAAAAATTAATGTGGTGTTATCACCATCAATTTGAAAAAAAAAAGTAAAACAGATTATAAAAGAATTCCTTGGACAGTTGCATCTCAATGATTTGGATAACCTAGATCAAAGGGACAAATTTTTCAAAGCACACAACCTATCAAGACTGAATTATGAATAGAAAATCTGAATAGATGTATAACTAGCAAGGAGTTTCAATAAATAATAATAAAAGTCTAGAACCAGATAGCTAAACAGATGAATGATGCCAAATATATGTTGTTGTTGTTCAGTTGCCCACTTATGTTCAACTCTTTGAGACCCCACGGGCCACAGCATGCCAAATATATAAAGGAAACTTAATATTAATTATTCTGAAACTCTTTCAAAACCTTGAAGAGGGAACAAGTCTTAACTCAATCGATGAGGCCAGTTTTACCCCAAACCTAAAGCAAGACAGACACTACAAGTTGAGACCAATATCCTTGTTCCATATTAATGCCAAGACAATAAAAAATTACTAGCAAAACTAATTCAGAAACATTAAAAGTTTTATATCCTGTGTCCAAGTGGGATTAATTTGTAGAACACAGAAAGAGGGTCAACATATAAAAACTAATCAATGAAATAATACATAATAAGCAGAATGGAGAAAAAACACAAGTATTTAAGGTGATGCATAAAAAGCATTTGACAAAAGTTGACACTCATTCATGACAAAAATACTTAATATCATAAACATAGTAAGAAATGTTCTCAACATATTAACAATCATATAAGAAAATTCTCAAATAATAAAATTCTTAGTGGTGGAAGATTGAAAGCTGTTACCCTGAATCAGGATTAAGACAAGAATGTTCACCTTTACAACTCATGTTCAACATTTTATTGGAAGTTTTAGTTAGGGAATTTAAGTAAGAAAAGAAATTAAATGACAGTTTAGAAAGAAATAAGTTAAATTATCTTTTATCGAAGAATATATGATTGATGTATCAGTTCAGTTCAGTCACTCAGTCGTTTCCGACTCTTTGCGATCCTATGAATCACAGCATGCCAGGCCTCCTTGTCCATCAACAACTCCTGGAGTTTACTCAAAATCATGCCCATCGAGTCAGTGATGCCATCCAGCCATCTCATCCTGTCGTCCCCTTCTCCTCCTGCCCCCAATCCCTCCCAGCATCAGGGTCTTTTCCAATGAGTCAACTCTTCGCATGAGGTGGCCAAAGTACTGGAGTTTCAGCTTCAGCATCAGTCCTTCCAATGAACACCCAGGACTTATCTCCTTCAGGATGGCCTGGTTGGATCTCTTTGCGGTCCAAGGAACTCTCAAGAGTTTTCTCCAACATCACAGTTCAAAAGCATCAATTTTTCAGCGCTCAGCTTTCTTCACAGTCCAACTCTCACATCCATACATGACCACTGGAAAAACTATAGCCTTGACCAGATGGACCTTTGTTGGCAAATTAATGTCTCTGCTTTTTAATAATTGATGTATAAAAGACACTAAAAAATTGGGGGGAGGGAACATGGATCAGTATTAGACCTAAGAAACATTCAATAAACTAACAGAACACAAATTTAACTGTAAAAAATCCGTTGTGCTTTTTGTATAGTAAAAATTATCATTCCAAAAGGGAAGCCAAGAAAATAATTTCTGTTTTGTTTGGATTAAAAAAAAAAACACCATTTATTGGAGAATAGTTGATTTATAGTGTTGTTTCAGTTCCAACTATACAGCAAAGTGAATCAGTTATATGTATACATATATCAACACATTTTTTTAGATTATTTCTCCATATATGTTATTACCGAGAATGATTTCACTTTCTTTATTAGTTAATTAATTTATTTTTTGGCTGCACTGGGTCTTTGTTAGTTCACGTGAGCTTTCTCTAATTGTGTCTGCAGGGCCTATTCTTTGTTTCAATGTGTGGGCTTCTCCCTGTGGTGTCTTCTCTTATTGTGGCACACAGGCTAAGTGTGGGGATTTCAGTGTGTGTTAGCATGTGGACTCAGTAGTTGTGGCTCATTGGCTCTAGAGCACAGGCTCAGTAGCTGTGGCACATGGGCCTAGATTACCCCATGACATATGGGAAGCTCCTGGAGCAGGGTTAAACTCACATCCAAACATGGGCAGGCAGATTCTTAATTACTAGTCCACCAGGGAGAATCTTGTTTCACTTTTGATTAAAAAAAATACACTGTTTAGGAGCAAATTTAACCAAAGAAGCAAACAATCTATATTATGAAAAGAAAAGAAAAAGGAAACTTCTGAAAGAAATGATCAAAAACATAAATGGAAATGCATTCCACATTCATACATGGAAAACAATATTCTTAAGAGCCAGTAGCACTCAGATGATCTACAGCTTAATGCAACTGCAACCAAAATCCCACTAGTTTTGATGGAAATAGATAAAACAAATACTAAAATTCACGTGTAACCTCAAAAGAGCTTTACGAGCCATAAAAATCTTGAAAAAGGAAAGTTGTAGAACTCACACTTATTTCAAGTCTTACTACAAATACACAGTAATCAAAACAACCTAGGAAAGGAATGAGGAAAGACATAAAGATCAACAGTTTGGTAATTACAGTTAAGACATTTATATATATGGTTAAATAATATCTTCCAAGAGGGTTTAGACAATTTAATAGGAAAAGGAACATATTTTCAAATAGTGCTCAGAAAACTCTTTACATGCAAAACACAGAAGTTGGGTTCTTTTCTTGTACTGTATACAAAAATTAAGTCAAAATAGGTCAAAAACCAAAACATAAAAGGGAAAGCATTTGGAGGAAAAGGTTCATAAATTTGAATTAGGCAGTGGTTTCTAGGATATAACAATAAAAGCATATACAACAAAAAAGAATAACAAAATTTAAAAATTTGATGCAATAAGAGACACTATCAAGAGAGTAAAAGACAACATGGGAAATACTATTTCTTATGGAAAGAATTGTGTTCCTCTGAAATTCATATACTGAAGTTCTAAATCTCAGTGTCTCAAAATGAATTTGGAAATAGGGTCTTTATTTTTTTTTCCCTGAGTTTCTTTTTTTTTAATTTTTTTTTTTTCATTTATTTTTATTAGTTGGAGGCTAATTACTTTACAATATTGTAGTGGGTTTTATCATACGTTGACATGAATCAGCCATGGAGTTACATGTATTCTCGATCCCAATCCCCCCTCCCACCTCCCTCTACACCCAATTCCTCTGGGTATTCCCAGTGCACCAGGCCCGAGCACTTGTCTCATGCATCCCACCTAGGCTGGTGATCTGTTTCACCATAGATAATATACATGTTTCAATACTGTTTTCTCGAAACATCCCACCCTCGCCTTCTCCCACAGAGTCCAAAAGTCTGTTCTGTACATCTGTGTCTCTTTTTCTATTTTGCACATAGGGTTATCATTACCATCTTTCTAAATTCCATATGTATGTGTTAGTATGCTGTAATGTTCTTTATCTTTCTGGCTTACTTCACTCTGTATAATGGGCTCCAGTTTCATCCATCTCGTTAGAACTGAATGGAACTGAATGGATACAAAGGAAATAGGGTCTTTAAAGAGGCAATTAAAGTAAAATGATTGCCTTTGAGGTGTCTGTTGGTAGAAATGTGAACTTTATTGGTGATTCTGGAAAAGAATAAAAAAGAAAAAGATAATTATAGAAAAAGCTTTTATCTTCTTAAGTAATCATGAAGAACATGTTGGTAGATACAGGAAAGTTAAAAGTGCTTCTGATGAGATCTCAGAAAGAAATGCAAAGTGTGTTAATGGAAACTGTCAGAAAGTTGACCCTTTTTATAAAGTTGCAAATATAACTTGCCCAAACTGTGTTCTACTTTATGGAAAGTCAGCTTTTTTAATGATAAACTTAGACATAAGTCTGAAAAACTTTGGAACAAAGTATTGGAAGTATGGTCTAATTTCTCCTAACTTCTTAAAGTGCAAGAAGAGATAGCCAAAGTGAAGAGTAAATTGTTAAGAAAAGGAGAGGGAAAAAGATGGCAAATTAGAAGGGCATGAACTCACGTCTTTTATGGAAAAAAACAAAATCCCAACTAACTGCTAAATAACCATCAACAAAAGCAAACACTGGAACTTACAAAAAAAGAAAAAAAAAAGTCCAACATCAAAAGAAAAACAAGCCAACAGGAGATAGTAGGATGGGTGTAACTATGATAAATAAAATCCCATACACAATAGGTGAGCAACTCACAAACTGGAAAATAATTATACCACAGAAGTTCTCATAAAGGAGTGAAATGTCTGAACCCAATATCTAGCTCTCCAGGCTGGGGATCGAGCAATGGGAAGAGGAGACAACAGAGAGTCTGATTTTGAAGGACAGTGGAGTTATATTGCAGGAATTTCATAGTACTGTGGAAAACAGAAAATTTACTCTTAGAGGATGTGCACAGGGTCTCATATGAACTAAGACCCAGGGAAAATATTTGTTGTTGCTCAGTTACTAAGTTATGTCTGACTCTTTTGTGACACCATCAACTACAGCACACCAGGTTTTCCTGTCCTTCACCATCTCCTAGAGTTTGCTCAAACTCATGTCCATTGAGTTGGTGATGCCATCCAACCTTCTCATCCTCTGTCATCCCCTTCTTCTTATGCCTTAAATATTTCCCAGCATAAGAAGAGTGGTGGTCTCATGAGAGACTGGGCCAGACTTACCTGTAAGTATTGAAGGAACTCCTGTGGAGGTGGGAGACAGCTGTGGCTCACTGAAGAGACAAAGACACTGGAAGAAATAGTTCTGGAATGTATTAATTGGAAACAACCCTCTTGGAAGTCACTTCCAACAGCCCATGTGCTCCAGTGCTTGGATGTCTCAGGCCAAGCAACCAACAGGGTGGGAACACATCCCCACCGATCAGCAGAGAGCTGACTAAAGTCATCCTTAGTAAAACGCTGCCAAGTATACACACTTCTTATATGGTCCTGTTCACCGTAAGGACATGATCCACCCAACCCATCAATGGTAGGTACCAGTTCCTCCCAGCAGGAAGCCTGAGAAAGCCTTTTAGAGAGTATAATCCACCAGGGAGCAGACAAAAGAAGCTAAAACCACAACACTGCAGCCTGCAGAATAAAAATCACCCAACACAGAAAGTTAAACAAAATGAGATGGCAAAAGAATATGTCCCAGATGAAGGAACAAGAAACATACCCAGAAGAACAATTAAGTAAAATGGAGATAGACAATATATATGAAAAATTATTCAGAGTAATGAAAGTAAAGATGATGCAAGATCTTGGAAAAATAATGGAGGAACAGATTAAGAAGATACAAGAAATGATGTTTAACAAAGACCTAGAAGAAGTAAAGAAAAAACAGGACTGAAGAGTACAATAAATGAAATGAAAAATACACTAGAAAGAACCAATAGCAGAATAGCTGAGGTATAAGAAATGAGCTAGAAGGTACAATGGTGAAAATAACTGCTGTAGGACAGAATTAAGAAAAATAAAATAATGACAACAAATGAGGACAATCTAACAGTCATACAGGAAAATATGAACTGCACCAAAATGTATATTATAGGGGTCCCACAAAGAGAAAGAACCTGAGAAAGCACTTCAACAGATTGTAGTCAAAAACATTCCTAAGGAAACAGTCACCCAAGTCCAGGAAATGAAGAGTCCCAGACAGGAAACTCAAGGAGGAACACACTGAGACACATAGAAATAAAATTGACAAATAAAGAAAAAACAATTAACAAAACAAGGTAAAACTAACAAATAACATAAAGGGAATTTGCACAAGGTTATCAGCTGATTTCTTCATGGAACATCTGAAGGATAGAAGAAAGAGGTATGATATATTTAAAGTGATAAAAGAGAGGGAGGAGGAGCTAAGTTGACAGAGGAATAGGACAGGGAGACCACTTTCTCCCGCACAAATTCATCAACAGATCATTTGAACGCTGAGCAAACTTCACAAAACAACTTCTGGTCGCTAGCAGAGGACATCAGACACCCAGAAAAGCAGCCCATTGTCTTCGAAAAGAGGTAGGACAAAATATAAAAGATAAAAAGAGAGACAATAGAGTTTGGGATGGAAATCCATCCCGGGAAGGGAGTCTTAATAGAGGAAGTCTCCAAACACCAGGAAACCCTCTCACTGGTGGGTCTGGGGGAATTTTTTGAGTCTCAGAGGGCAACCTAACTGGGAGGAAAAATAAAACCCACAGATTACATGCCTAAAAATAACTCCCAGCAGAAAAGTACCCCAGATGCTCGCATCCACCACCAGCAAGTAGGGGCTGAACGGAGAGGAGCAGGCAGTGGCATTGCTTAGGGAAAGGACCAGGCCTGAAAGCCCTGAGGGCAATCTGAGGGAGCTAACAAGAGATAGCAGCTTAAACTGTGGGATAGCAAGAGAGAGAGAATTAACCTGGGAAAAGCCCTAAACATAGGCACTACCCGCCTGTTCCCAGCAAAAAGGACTGAGTGAATACCAGAGAAGAGCTAGTCAGCTGCGAACTGGCCCATCCCCCGCTGGAGGCAGGAGGCAGTGGGGAGGGGAAAGGGGCAAACTCAGCCCCAGAGAGGGCATCCCCTACCAAACTGCAAACAGGCTTCCAGCCTCTAGCCAAAGACTTCCTGAGATTCTGGATGGTTGACATCCACCAGGAGGGTCGCAGCCAGAAATCAGCTCCCCAGAAGAGACACAAGGTGCACCCGACCAGCGTGCACTGAAACTGAGGCTGGGACTGTGGAGGGGATGAGGCGCAGTGCACCCGGGGAGAGTGCACTCTTCAACCTCCTGGTTCCCTGAGCTGCTCAGATGGGAAGGCACAAAACGCAGGACCAATTGGGTCTGGGCCTTTGTGGAGTACCCAAAAACCTGAACCTGAGCAGCTTAGGCCTGGGAAGTGCACGCAACTCAGGGCCTGCTGACTGTAGAGCAGCCTGGAGCCTGAGCAGTGTAGAAGGGGAAAGCACACACGCCGTGAGCTGGGTCAAACCCAGTGTGGCCGGAACACTGCGAGCACTCCCCACACACGCTGGTGATATTTGTCTGTAGTGCCCCTCCCTCCCCACAGCACGACTGAACAAGCGCACCTAAACAAGAGACCACCTCCGCCCACTTGTGTCAGGGCAGAAATAAGACACTGCAGAGACATGCAAACAAAGCCAAATAAACAAAGGGAACTGCCTTAGAAGTGACAGGTGCAAGAAATTAAAATCCCTGTAGTTAACACCAACTACACTGGAAGGG
The DNA here is from genome assembly GCF_019320065.1 of Cervus canadensis. Classification (NCBI taxonomy): domain Eukaryota; kingdom Metazoa; phylum Chordata; class Mammalia; order Artiodactyla; family Cervidae; genus Cervus; species Cervus canadensis. Next base: position 79,416,983 of record NC_057419.1, read on the forward strand.
GCCTATAGAGATTGAGAAGTGTAAGCTGGAACAAGGAGCTATCTGAAACTGAACTGAACCCACATTGCCCGCAACAGCTCCAGAGAAATTCCTAGATATATTTTTACTATTATTATTTTTTGTTAATTAAAAAAAAATCTTTCTTTCTTTCTTTTTTTTAAGTCCTCCTTTACTCCTCTATTACTCCTTAATTTTCATTTTTATAACCCACTATAACCTGGCCAAAAAAAAAAAAAAAAGGACCTAATTTTTAAAGTGAACTTCACATATATTTCTTATTTTTTTTAATATTGTAGTTTTAAAAGTCTAACCTCTATTCTAGATTTTTAATCATTGTTTTCCAGTATTTGATATCAATTTTGGACATTTAAATTCAAACTTCAGTACCCATTTTTACTCAGGAGTGTGATTACTGGTTTGATCACTCTCTCCCCTTTTTAACTCTCCTGTTTCTCCCCCAGATCACTTCTATTTCCTGCCTCCACCTTCTCTTCTCAATCCAATTCTATGAATCTCTGTGGGTGTTCTGGGCTGTGGAGAACATTTAGGGAACAGAGTACTGCCTAGATCTGTCTCTCCTCTATTGAATCCACCTTTTTTCTCTTCCTGCTCACTTCTATCACCTTCCTCACTCTCCTCTTCTTGATGTAACTCTGTGAACCTCTCTGGGTGTCCCTCACTGTGGAGAATCCTTTCACCATTAACCTAGAAGTTTTATTATCACTGCTTTATGGAGGGAGAAGTCTTGAGGCTACTGAAAGAAAAAGACTGAAATCCAGAGGCAAGAGGCTTTAGCCCAAAACCTAGAACACCAGAGAACTCCTGACTACAGGGAACGTTAATTAATAAGAGATTATCCAAAAGCCTCCATACCTACACTGAAACCAACCACTACCCAAGAGCCAATAAGTTCCAGAGCAAGACATATCACACAAATTCTCCAGCAACACAGGAACATAGCCCTGAGCGTCAATATACAGGCTGTCCAAAGTCACACCAAACCCATAGGCCCATCTCAAAACTCACTACTGGACACTCCATTGCACTCCAGAGAGAAGAAATCCAGCTCCACCCATGAGAACACCGATGCAAGCTTCCCTAACAAGGAAACCTTGACAAGCCAGTCGCCCAGCCCCACCCACTGGGAGAAACCTCCACAATAAAAAGGAACCACAGACTACCAGAACACAGAAAGGCCACCCCAAACACAGCAATCTAAATAAGATGAAAAGGCAGAGAAATACCCAGCAGGAAAAGGAACATGAAAAATGCCCACCAAGCCAAACAAAAAAAGAGGAGATGGGGAATCTACCTGAAAAAGAATTTAGAATAATGATAATAAAAATGATCCAAAATCTTGAAAACAACATGGAATTACAGATAAATAGCCTGGAGACAAGGATTGAGAAGATGCAAGAAATGTCTAACAAGGATCTAGAAGAAATTTAAAAAAAGTCAATTAAAAATGAACAATGCAATAAATGAGACCAAAAACACTCTGGAGGGAACCAACAGTAGAATAATGGAGGTAGAAGATAGGATAAGTGAGCTAGAAGATAAAATAGTGGAAATAAATGAAACAGAGAGAAAAAAGAAAAAAAAAAAAAAAGAATTCAAAGAAATGAGGACAACCTCAGAGACCTCTGAGACAATGTGAAATGCTCCAACATTCGAATCATAGGAGTTCCAGAAGAAGAAGACCAAAAGAAAGGCCATGTGAAAATACCCGAGGAGATAATAGCTGAAAACTTCCCCAAAATGAGGAAGGAAATAGTCACCCAAGTCCAAGAAACCCAGAGAGTCCGAAGCAGGATGAGCCCAAAGCAAAACACCCCAAGATACATATTAATAACATTAATGAAAATCAAACACAAAGAACAAACATTAAAGACAGCGAGGGAGAAACAACAAATAACACACAAGGGGATTCCCATAAGGATAACAGCTGATCTTTCAGTAGAAACTCTTCAGGTCAGAAGGGAATGGCAGGACATACTTAAAGTAATGAAAGAGAATAACCTACACCCCAGATTACTGAACCCAACAAGGATCTCATTCAGATATGAAGGAGAATTCAAAAGCTTTACAGAGAAGCAAAAGCTGAGAGAATTCAGCACCACCAAACCAGCTCTTCAACAAATGCTAAAGGATCTTCTCTAGACAGGAAACACAGAAAGATTGTATGAAAGTGAACCCAAAACAACAAAGCAAATGGCAACAGGACCATTCTTATCAATAATTACCTTAAATGTAAATGAATTGAATGCCCCAACCAAAAGAAAAAAACTGGCTGTATGGATACAAAAGCAAACCCCTATATATGCTGTCTACAAGAGACCCACCTCAAAACAAGGGACACATACAGACTGAAAACGAAGGGCTGGAAAAAAATATTTCACGCAAACGGAGACCAAAAGAAAGCAGGAGTCGCAATACTCATATCAGATAAAGTAGACTTTAAAATAAAGGCTGTGAAAAGAGACAAAGAAGGACACTACATAATGATCAAAGGATCAATCCAAGACAAAGATATAACAATTATCAATATATATGCACCCAACATAGGAGCACCACAATATGTAAGGCAAATGCTAACAAGAATGAAAGGGGAAATAAACAGTTACACAATAATAGTGGGAGACTTTAATACCCCACTCACACCTATGGACAGATCAACTAAACAGAAAATTAACAAGGAAAGACAAACTTTAAATGACACAATGGTCCAGCTAGACCTAATTAATATCTATAGGACATTTCACCCCAAAACAATCAATTTCACATTTTTCTCAAGTGCACACAGAACCTCCTCCAGAATAGATCATATCCTGGGCCATAAATCTAGCCTTGGTAACTTCAAAAAAATTGAAATCACTCCAGAATCTTTTCTGACCACAATGCAGTAAGATTAGATCTCAATTACAGGTAAAAAAAAAAATTAAAAATTCCAACATATGGAGGCTAAATAACACACTTCTGAATAACCAACAAATCATAGAAGAAATCAAAAAAGAAATCAAAATATGCATAGAAACAAATGAAAATGAAAACAAAAACACAACAACCCAAAACCTATGGGACACTGTAAAAGCAGTGCTAAGGGGAAGGTTCACAGCAATACAGGCTTACCTCAAGTAACAAGAAAAAAGTCAAATAAATAACCTAATTCTACACCTAAAGCAACTAGAGAAGGAAGAAATGAAGAACCCCAGGGTTAGTAGAAGTACAGAAATCTTAAAAATTAGGACAGAATAAATGTAAAAGAAACAAAATAAACCATAGCAAAAAACAACAAAGCTAAAGCTGGTTTTTTGAAAAGGTAAATAAAATTGACAAACCGTTAGCCAGACGCATCAAGAAATAAAGGGAGAAGACAAAATCAACAAAATTAGAAATTAAAATGGAGAGACCACAACAGACAACACTGAAATACAAAGGATCATAAGAGACTACTACCAGTAGCTATATGCCAATAAAATGAACAACTTGGAAGAAATGGACAAATTCTTAGAAAAGGTAACTTTCCAAAACTGAACCAAGAAGAAATAGATCTTAAGAGACCCATCACAATCACGGAAAATGAAACTGTAATCAGAAATCTTCCAGCAAACAAAAGCACAGACCAGATGGCTTCACAGCTATATTCTACCAAAAATTTATAGAAGAGCTAACACTTATCTTACTCAAACTCTTCCAGAAAAGTGCAGAAGAAGGCAAACTTCCAAACTCCTTCTATGAGGCCACCATCACCCTAATGCCAAAACCAGACAAAGATGCCACAAAAAAAGAAAACTACAGGCCAATATCACTGATGAACATAGATGCAAAAATCCTTAACAAAATTCTAGCAAACAGAATCCAACAACATATTTAAAATATCATAAATCATGACCAAGTGGGCTTTATCCCAGGGATGTAAGGATTCTTTAATATCTTCAAATCAATTAATGTAATACACCACATTAACAAATTGAAAGATAAAAAAAAAAACATATGATTATCTCAATAGATGCAGAAAAATCCTTTCACAAAATTCAACATCCACTTATGATAAAAATTCTCCAGAAAGGAGGAATAGAAGGAACATACCTCAACATAATAAAAGCTATATATGACAAACCCACAGAAGACATCATCCTCAATGGTGAAAAAATGAAAGCATTTCCCCTAAAGTCAGGAATAAGACATGGGTGCCCACTCTCACCACTACTATTCAACATAGTTTTGGAAGTGTTGGCCACAGCAATCGGAGCAGAAAAAGAAAGAAAAGGAATCCAGGTAGGAAAAGAAGAAGTAAAATCCTCACTGTTTGCAGAAGACATGATCCTCTACATAGAAAACCGTAAAGACTCTATCAGAAAATTACTAATCAATGAATACAGTAATGTTGCAGGATATTAAATTAATGCACAGAAAGTCCTTGCATTCCTATACACTAACAATGAGAAAACAGAAAGAGAAATTAAGGAAACAATACCATTCACTATTGCAACAGAAATAATGAAATACATAGGACTATATCTACCTAAAAAATGAAAGACATATATAGAAAACTATAAAACACTGATGAGAGAAATGAAAGAGGACTCAAATAGATGGACAAATGTACCATGTTCATGGATTGGAAGAACCAATATTGTGAAAATGGCTATACTACCCAAAGCAATTTATAGATTCAATGTAATCCCTATCAAGCTACCAACGGTATTTTTCAGAAAACTACAACAAATAATTTCACAATTTGTATGGAAATACAAAAAAACTCGAATAGCCAAAGCAATCTTGAGAAAGAAGAATGGAACTGGAGGAATCAACCTGCCTGACTTCAGACTCTACTACAAAGCCACAGTCATCAAGACAGTATGGTACTGGCATAAAGACAGAAATATAGATCAGTGGAACAAACTGGAAAGCCCAGAGATAAATCCACATGCCTATGGACACCTTACCTTCGACAAAGGAAGCAAGGATATACAATGGAAAAAAGACAACCTCTTTAACAAGTGGTGCTGGGAAAACTGGTCAACCACTTGTAAAAGAATGAAACTAGAACACTTTCTAACACCAAACACAAAAATAACTCAAAATGGATTAAAGATCTAAATATAAGTCCAGAAAGTATAAAACTCCTAGAGGAGAACATAGGCAAAACACTCTCTGACATAAATCACAGCAAGATCCTCTATGACCCACCTCCCAGAATATTGGAAATAAAAGCAAAAATAAACATATGGGACCTAATTAAACTTAAAAGCTTTCGCACAACAAAAGAAACTATACACAATGTGAAAAGACAGCCTTCAGAATGGGAGAAAATAATAGCAAACGAAGCAAAAGACAAAGGATTAATCTCAAAAATATAAAAGCAACGCTTGCAGTTCAATTTCAGAAAAATAAATGACCCAATGAAAAAATTGGCCAAAGAACTAAACAGACATTTCTCCAAAGAAGACCTACAGATGGCTAACAAACACATGAAAAGATGTTCAACATCACTCATTATCAGAGAAATGCAAATCAAAACCCCAATGAAGTACCATTATACACCAGTCAAGATGGGTGCTCTCCAAAAGTCTACAAGCAACCAATGCTGGAGAAGGTGTGGAGAAAAGGGAACCCTCTTACACTGCTGGTGGGAATGCAAACTAGTACAGCCACTATGGAGAACAGTGTGGAGATTTCTTAAAAAACTGGAAATAGAACTGCCATATGACCCAGCAATCCCACTCCTGGGCATACACACTTAGGAAACCAGATCTGAAAGAGACACTTGCATCCCAATGTTCATCGCAGCACTGTTTATAATTGCCAGGACATGGAAGCAACCTAGATTCCCATCAGCAGACGAATGGATAAGGAAGCTATGGTACATATACACCATGGAGTATTACTCAGCCATTAAAAAGAATTCATTTGAATCAGTTCTAATGAGATGGATGAAACTGGAGCCCATTATACAGAGTGAAGTAAGCCAGAAAGATAAAGACCAATACAGTATACTAACGCATATATATGGAATTTTAAAAAGGTGGTAACGATAACCCTATATGCAAAACAAAAAAAGAGACACAGATGTACAGAACAGACTTTTGGACTCTGGGAGAAGGCGAGGGAGTGATGTTCTGAGAGAATAGCATTGAAGCAAGTATACTGTCAAGGGTGAAACAGATCACCAGCCCAGCCTGGATGCATGAGACAAGTGCTCAGGGCTGGGAAGACCCAGAGGGATGGGATGGAGAAGGAGGCGGGAGGGGGGACCAGGATGGGGAACACATGTAAATCCATGGCTGATTCATGTCAATGTATGGCAAAAACTACAATATTGTAAAGTAATTAGCTTCCAACTAATAAAAATAAATGAAAAAAAAATTTTAATGAAAAAGAAAAATCTACAACAATGAATACTCTACCCAGCAAGGTTCTCATTCCCATTCAATGGAGAAATCAAAAACTTTACAGACAAGCAAAAGTTAAGAGAATTAAAAGTTAAGAGCAGATTAGTTTTGCAGCAAATGCTAAAATAGCATCTCTAAGCAGAAAAGAAAAGACCACGACTAGAAATAAGAAAATTACTATTGGAAAAGTTCATCGGTAAAGGCAAATATATAGTAAATATTGGAAATCATCCACACAAAGATATGACATCAAAACCAACAAATGTGAGCAGGGTTCAATGCTTGATATTGTAAATGAATTTGAAATTAAGAGACCAACAACTTAAAACAAACTTGTAAATATGTAGCCTCCTATAAAAAAAAACCACATGATAATCACAAACCAAAAATCTGTAATAGGTATACACATAAAAAGGGGGGAGAAGGAATCTAAACACAACACTAAATATAGTCATCAAATCACAAGAGAGGAAAGCAAGAGGAACTGAAGAAAAACACCTACAAAACAAATTCAAAACAGTTAATAAAAAGGCAATAAGAGTATATCTATTGATAACTACCAAACCATAAATGGATTAAAAGTCCCAAACACAAAGCATAGCCTGGCTGAAAAGATACAGAAACAAGACATGTATGTATGCTAAGAGACCCACTTCAGATCTATAACCACACACAAATCTAACTGAGGGGATGGAACATATATTTCATTTACATGGAAATCAAAGGAAAATCACAATACACATACAATACAAAATAGACTTTAAAATAAAGACTGTTGCAAGAGACAAAGAAGGACATTGCATAATTATCAAAGGATCAATTCAAGAAGATATAACAATTGTAAACATATATGTACCCAACATAGGAGCACCACAATATGCCAGGCAAATACTAACAGCCATGAAAGGAGAAATCAATAGTAACACAATAATTATGGGACACTTTAGCACTTTGCTTTCTTGAACAAACAGATCATCCAGACAGAAATCAACAAGGAAGGGTAGGTCTTAAGTGACACAGGTCAGATGTACTTAATGGATATTTATAGAACATTACATTCAAAAGAGACAGAATAAAAATCCTTCACAAGTGCATATGGAACATTCTCCAGGATAGATCTCATACTAGGCCAGATAGCTAGCCTTCACAATTTTAAGAGAATTGAAATCATATCAAGCATCTTTTCCAACCAGAATGCTATGAGATTAGAAATTGATTACAAGAAAAAAAAAACCACTTTAAAAACCACAAACAGTTGAAGGCTCAATAATATGCTATTAAACAACCAATGAATCACTGAATAAATCAAAGAGAAAAAAAAAAAAAAAAAACTTAGACATGAATTGAGTTTCCCAGGTGGCTCTAGCAGTAAAGAGCCTGCCTACCAATACAGGAGACACAAGGGACGTGTCTTTGATCCCTGGATCAGGAAGATTCCCAGGAATTGGGCATGGCAATCCACTCCAGTGTCCTTGCCTGGAGAATCCCATAGACAGAGGAGCAAGGAAGGTTATGGCCTATAGGGTTGTGAAAGAGTCAGACATGACTAAAGTGACTTAGCACACAACAGATACGTATTCAACTGAAAAACACAATCATCCCAAAATTATGGGATACAGCAAAAAAAAAAAAAAAAGTTCTAAGAGGGATGTTCATAACAATACAACCTTACCTCAGGAAGCAAGAAAAATTCCAACTAAACTTTTATATATAGCTGTCAAGGTTTCCCAGGCACACTTATTAAAAAGACTGTTATATCTCTATTGTTTATAGCATTGCTTCCTTTGTCATAGTATTAGTTGGTCATATATATGTGGGTTTGTCTCTGGGGTTTCTACCCTGTTCCATTAGTCAATATTTATGTTTTTGTGGCAGTACCATATTGTCTTGATTGATGTAGCTTTGTAGTAATGTCTGAATTTAGGGAGCCTGATTCCTCCAGCTCCATTTTTCTTTCTCAAGATTGCTTTGACTATTCAGGGTCTTTTGTGCTTCCATAGAAATAAGATTTTCTGTTCTAGTTGTGTGTAAAGTGAGATTAGTAATTTAATAGAGATTGCAATGTATCTGTAGAATGTCTGTGGTAATATAGTCATTTTCACAATACCAATTCTTCCATTCTAAGAATACAGTATATCGATCCATCTGTTTCTGTCATGTTTGATATCTTTCAACAGTATCTTGCAGTTTTCTGTATACAGGTATTTTGCCTCCTTAGGTAGATTTATTCCTTGGTATTTTATTTGTTTTTGTTGCAATGGTAAATTAGATTGTTTCCTTAATTTATCTTTCTCATCTTTCATTGCTAGTGTGTAGGAAACTAAGAGGATTTTTGTGGATTAATTTTGCTTCCTCCAACTTTACCAAATTCATTGATTAACTCTAGTAGTTTTCTGGTGGCAGACAGCTTTAGATTTTCCATGTATAGTATCATGTAATCTGCAAGCAGTGACATTTTTACTCCTTTTTCAATTTGCATTCCTTTTATTTTGTATTCTTCAGTGATTGCTGTGACTGGGGCTTCCAAGACTATGTTGAATAATAGTGGTGAGGATGGACACCCTTGTCTTGTTCCAGATCTTAAAGGAAATGCTTTCAATTTTTCACAATTGAGAATAAGGTGTGCTGTAGATTTGTAATATATGGGCTTTATTATGTTGAGATAGGTTCCCTCTTTGCCTACATTCTGGAGAGTTTTATCACAAATGGGTTTTGAATTTTGTCAAAAGTTTTTTCTGCATCTACTGGGATGATTAAGTGTATTTTCTTTAATTTGTTAATATGTTGCATCCCGTTGACTGATTTGTGTATACTGATGAATCTTTGCATCACTGGGATAAATCCCACTTTATCATGTTGTGTGATGCTTTTCATGTTGTTTGATGCTTTTAACAGCTATATTCATAAAAGTGGAATTAGAATACTCCCTAACACCATAAAAAATAAACTAAAAATGGACTAAAGACCTGAATGTAAGGCCAGACACTATAAAACTCTTAGAGGAGAACATATGCAGATGATTATTTGACATAAATCACATCAGGATCTTTTTTGACCCACTTCCAAGAGTAATGAAAATGAAAACAAAAATGAACAAATGGGAGCTGAGCAAACTTAAAAGTTTTGCCCAGCAAAGGAAACCATAAACAAGACAAAAACACAATCCTTATAACAGGAAAAACAGTATTTGCAAAGTAAGAAACTGACAATAGATTAATCTCCAAAAGATACGAACAGCTCATGCAGGTTAATAAAAAACAAAAACAAACAAACAAACAACAACAACAATAAAAAAGCTCAATAAAAAAATGCACCAAAGGCCTAAATAGACAATTCTCAAAGAAGATATACAGGTGACCAACAAATTTGGGGAAAGATGCACAGTGTCAATAATTATTTAAAAAAATGCAAAGTAAAACCACAAAAAGGTATCACCTCACACCTGTCAGTATGGCCATCATTAAAAAAAAAAAATCTGCAACAATAAATACTAGAGAGGATGTGGAGGAAAAGGAACCTGCTTGCACTGTTCGTGGGAATGTAAGTTGATAGAACCACTACAGAGAACAATATGAAGGTTCCTTAACTCAAAGAAGAAAAAAAAATGTAGAACTAACATATTGCCCAGAAATGCCACTACTGGGTATATACCCAGAGAAAATTAGATTTCAAAAATACACTTTCACCATCCCAATGTTCGTTGTAACACTGTTTGCAAGAGTCAAGATATGGAAATCCTTAATGTTATCAACAGAGGAGTGGTTAAAGAAGGTGTGTGGTGGTACACGTATATTACTCAGCCAAAGAAAACGGAACAAAATTTGATTATTTGTAGAGATGTAGATGGACCTAGATACTATCATAGAGAGTGAAGTAAGTAAAAAAAGAGCAAAACAAATACTATATATTAACACATATATGTGCAGTCTGGAGGGGTTTCCCCAATGGCTCAGCAGTAAAGAATCCACCTGCAATGCAGGTCAGGAAGACACACTGCAGGAGGGCATGGCAATACACTCCAATATTCTTGTCTGGAGAATCCCATGGATTGAGAAGCATGACAGGCTATGGTCCATACAGTTTCAAAGAGCCAGACAAGACTGAAGTGACTGAGTGTGCACACACATGCAACCTAGAGGGAAAAAAAAGATATAAAGGTTCTTGTTTTCAAAGCAGAAATATAGACACGGGCATAGAGATCAAATTTAAAGTTACCAATAGGTTGGGTGGGGGGGTGTGAGGAATTGGTAGACTGGGATTGGCATATATACACTATTGATGCTGTATACAAAATAGATTACTGATGAGAATCTACTGTAAACCTCAGTGACTCCTACTCAGTTCTCTATGTTGACCTAAATGGGAAGGAAATCCACAAAATAGGGGATATATGTGTAGATAAAGGTGATTCAATTGGCTGTACAGTAGAGATTCACACTACATTCTAAAGCTACTATATCTCAGTAAAATTTCACTAAAAGACCATAATCTTATACCTAAAACAACTATGAAAAGAAAGACAAAACCCAAAGTTAGAAAAAGGAAAAAAGTCATAAAGATCATAGTAGAAATAAATGAAGTAGAGACAAAGAAGCTGATAGAAAGCATCAATGAAATGAAAGGCTGGTTCTGTGAAAAGATAAACAAAATTGATGAACCTTTAGCCAGACTAATCAAGGAAAAGAGGAAGAAGACTCAAATCATTAAACTTAAACATGAAAAGGAGAAGTTACAACAGACACCACAGCAAAAAAAAAAAAAGTCATGTGACTATTACATGCAAACACACGTCCGAAAAATGGACAAATCGGAAGAAATGAACAAATTCTTAGAAAATTGCAATCTCCAAAGAATGAACCAGGAAGATCATTGGCTTGATGGTTCACCAAATGAACGGTCAAAGTCACTGATGCAATAGAATATATAAACAGACTAATCACAGGTACTGAAATTGAAATTATGATTAAGAAACTCCAAAAAACAAGAGTCCAGGAACAGATTGTTTCATAGGCAGATTTTATCAAACATTTAGAGAAGAATTAATACTTATCCTTCTGAAACTATTCCAAAAATTTCAGAGTAAGGGGCATTCCCAAACTCATTATATGAAGCCACCACAATTCCGATACCAAAATCAGACAGGTACACCAAAAAAGAAAATCAAATGCCAAAATCCCTGATGAACATAAACTCATTGATCAAGCAACAGTCATCTCAGTGATGAAACAGCTTTTCAACATACTCAAATCAATCAGGGTGATACATCACATCAACAAATTGAAGGATAAAAACCACATGATCATCTCAATAGATGCAGAAAAAGCTTCTGACAAGATTTAGCACAAATTTATTATAAAAACTCTCCAGAATGTGAACAGAGAAGGGATCTACCTCAACATAATAAAGATCATATACAATAAACTCACAGTAAACTTCATTCTCAATAGTGAAAAACTGAAAGCATTTTCTCTAAGATCTGGAAGAAGTGAGAGCTGTTCACGCTAGATGAATTTAGTTAGGTTCAGTCACTAAGTCGAGTCTGACTCTTTGCGACCTCATGGACTACAGCACTCCAGGCTTCCCTGTCCATCACCAACTCCTGAAGCTTGCTCAAACACAAGTCCATCGAGTTGTTGATGTGATCCAACCATCTCATCCTCTGTCATCCCCTTTTTCTACTGCCGTCAATCTTTCTCCAATGAGCGAGTTCTTCACATCAGGTGGCCAAAGTATTGGTGCTTCAGCTTCAGGATCAGTCCTTCCAATAAATATTCAGGGTTGATTTCCTTTAAAACTGACTGTTTTGATCTCCTTGGAGACCAAGGTACTCTCAAAAATCTTATCCAACACCACAGTTCAAAAGCATCAGTTCTTCCATACTCAGCTTTCTTTATGGTCCAACTCTCACATCTACACATGACTACTGGAAAAGCCAGAGCTTTGACGATATGGACCTTTGTTGGTAAAGTAATGTGTCTGCTTTGTAATAGGCTCTCTAGGTTTCTCAGGGCTTTTCTTCCAAGGAGCAAGTGTCTTTTAATTTCAAGGCTGCAGCACCATCTGGAGTGATTTTGGAGTCCAAAAATGTAAAGTCTGTCACTGTTTCAATTGTTTCCCCATCTATTTGCCATTAAGTAATTGGACCACATGCCACGATCTTAGTTTATTGAACGTTGAGTTTTAAGCCAGCTTTTTCACTCTCCTTTTTCATTTTCATCAAGAGGATTTTAGTTCCTCTTTATTTTCTGCCATAAGGGTTGTGTCATTTGCATACCTGAGGTTATTGATAATCCTCCCTGCAATCTTGATTCCAGCTTGTGCTTCATCCAGCCTGGCATTTCACATAATGTAACCTGCATATAAGTTAAATAAGCAAGGAGACAATATTCAGCCTAGAAGTATTCCTTTCCCAATTTGGAACCAGTCCATGCTCCACATCCACTTCTAAAGGTTGCCTCTTGACCTGCATACAGATTTCTCAGGCGGCAGGTAAGGTGGTCTGGTATTCCCATCTTTTTAAAGATTTTCTGCCGTCTGTTGTGATCCACACAGTCAAAGACTTTAGCATGACCAATGAAGCAGAGGTAGATGTTTTTCTGGAATTCTCTTGGGGTTTTTTTTTGTTTTGTTTTGTTTTGTTTTTTTATCATCCAACAAATGTTGGCAATCTGGTCTCTGCTTCCTCTGTCTTTTCTAAACCCAGGTTGAATATCTGGAAGTTTTCAGTTCACGTACTGTTGAAGCCTAGCTTGGAGAATTTTGAGCACTACTTTGCTAGTGTGTGGGATGAGTGCAAATATGCAGCAGTTTGAATATTCTTTGGCAATGCCTTTGTTTGGGATTGGAAAGAAAACTGATCTTCTCCATTCCTGTGGCCACAACTGAGTTTTCCAAATTTACTGTCATATTGAGTTCAGCACTTTCGCAGCATCATCTTTTAGGATTTGAAATAGTTCAACTGGAATTCCATCACCTCCACTCACTTTGTTTGTAGTGATGTTTCCTAAGTCCTACTTGACTTTGCATTCCAGGATGTGTGGCTCTAGGTGAGTGATCACACCGTCCTGGTTATCTTGGTCATTAAGATCTTTTTTGTATAGTTCTTCCCTGTATTCCTCCCACATCTTCTTAATATCTTCTGTTTCTGTTAGGGCCACACTATTTCTGTCCTTTATTGTTCCCATCGCTGCATGAAATGTTTCCTTGATATCTCTAATTTTATTGAAGAAATCTCTAGTCTTTCCCATTCTATTGTTTTCCTCTATTTCTTTTCACTGATCACTGATTTCTTATCTCTTCTTGCTATTCTTTGGAACTCTGCATGCCTTTCACTTCTCTTCTTTTCTCAACTATTTGTAAGGCCTCCTTAGACAACCATTTTGTGTTTTTGTATTTCTTCTTCTTGGGGATGGCTTTGATCACAGCCTCCTGTACATTGTTATGAACCTCCATAGTTCTTCAGACACTCTATCAGATTTAATCCCTTGAATCTATTTTTCACTTCCACTGTATAATCATAAGGGGTTTGATTTAAGGCATACCTGAATTGTTTAGCAGTTTCCCCTACTTTCTTCCATTTAAGTCTGTATTTTGCAATAAGGTGTTCATAATCTGAGCCACAGTCAGCTCCTGGTCTTCTTTTGCTGACATCATAGAGCTTCTCCATGTTCACCTGCAAATAATATAATCAATCTGATTTCTGATGATATCTGATGATATTTCTGGTGATATCCAGGTGTAGAGTCATCTCTTGTGTTGCTTGAAGAGTTTGTTTGCTATGACCAATGTGTTCTCTTGGCAAAACTCTGTTAGCGTTTGCCCTGCTTCATTCTGTACTCCAAGGGCAAATTTGCCTGTTACTCCAGGTATCTCTTGACTTTATACTTTTGCATCCCACTCCCTTGTGATGAAAATGACACCTTTTTGTGGTGTTAGTTCTAGAGGTCTTGTAGATCTTCATAAAACCATTTGACTTCAGCTTCTTCAGCCTAGTGTTTGGGGCATAGACTTAAATTACTGTGATATTTAATGGTTTGCCTTGGAAATGAACAGAGATCATTCTGCTGTTTTTGAAATTGCACCCAGGTACTGTATTTCAGACTCTTTTGTTGGCTAAGAGTCGCCAGTGAAGGCGACTCAATTTTTTCTAAGAGATTCTTGTCCACAGTAGTAGATATAATGGTCGTCTGAATTAAATTTGCCTGTTTTGGTCCATTTTATTGCACTGATTCCTAAAATGTTGTTGTTCATTCTTGCCATCTGTTTGATCACTACCAATTTACCTTGATTCATGAACCTAACATTCCAGGTTCCTATGCAATATTGTTCTTACAGCATCGGACTTTGCTTCCATCACCAGTCACATCTATAACTGGGCATTGTTTTTGCTTTGGCCCAGCCTCTTCATTCTTTCTGAAGCTATTTCTCCAGTCCTCTCCAGTAGCATATTTGGCACTTACTGACCTGGGGAGTTCATTTTTTTTTCTGTAATAGCTTCTTGCCTTCACTTTAAGTGGCATATTTTTTTTGCCTTTTCACTCTAAATACTTTTATTCAACATAAATTTGGAATTTCTAGTCATCACAACCAGAGAAGGAAAATAAACAAAGGGAATCCATCTTGGAAAGGAGGTAAACTGTTACTATGTGCAGATGACATGGTACTATATAAAGAAAACCTTAAGGATGCTACCTGAAAGATAACAGAGCTCATCTTTGAATCTAATAAAGTTGAAGAATAAAAAATTTCATACTCAGAAATTTGTTTCATTTCTACACACCTAAAAGAAAATTTCAGAAAAATAAATTAAAGAAACAATCCCTTTTACTATCACACCGAAAGGAATAAACCTACCTGAGGAGGCATAAAACCTGTACTCTGAAAACTATAAGATGCTGATGGAAGTAATCAAATACAACACAAATAGATGTAAAAATATGCTATGCTCTTGATTTGAGGAATCAGTATTGTCAAAATGATTACAATATCCCAGGCAACATATAATATCAATGCAATTCTTATCAAATTAACAATGACTTTTTTTTTTATACCTAGAAGGAAACTTCCTAAAATTTGTATTTAAATACAAAGATCCCAAATAGCCAAAACATCTTGAGAAAGAAAAACAGAGTTGGAGGAAGCAGGCTCTCTGACTTCAGACTATACTACAAGTTACAGTCATGGAAACAGTATAGTATGGCACAAAAACAGAAATATAGATTGACAGAGCAGAATAAAATCCCAAAAATAAACCCAAACCCCTATGGTCAATTGATCTATGATAAAGGAGACAAGACTGAACATTGGAAAAATGATATCCTCTTCAATAAGTAGTACTGGTAACACTGGACAGCAACATGTTAAAAATGAAATTTGAAGGTTTCTTTAAACCATACATAAAAATAAACTCAAAATGGATTAAACACTTAAACATAATTCCAGATACTATAAAACTGTTAGAGGAAAAGCTAGGCAGTATACTTTTTAACATAAATTACAGCAGTAATTTTTGTGGATCCATCTCCTTGAGTAATCGGATGAAAAACAAAATTAAGTACATGGGATATAATTAAATTCAAAAAAGCGTTGAACAGCAAAGGAAATCATAAACAAAGTGAAAAGACCACCCACAGAATGGGAGAATGTACCTTAAAACGATACAAATGACAAGAGGTTAATCTCCAAAATTTACAAACATTTCATGTGGCACAATGTAAAACAACAAATTAAAAATGGGCAGAAGACATAAATAGATATTTCTCAAAAACAAACAAACAAACATATAACAGAGATTGAGATGGTTGGATGGCATCACTGACTCAATGGATATGAGTTTGAGTAAACTGCAGGAGTTGGTGATGGATAGGGAGGTCTGGCTTGCTGCAGTCCATGGTGTCGCAAAGAGTTGGACACAACTGAGTGACTGAACTGAACTGAAAGTGTTTAATATACATAGGTTAGGTCCTATTGATAATGTTGTTCAAGTCTTCTATGTCTTTTACAGTTTTCTTTTGAATTGGTCTATCAGTTACTGAGAATGAAAACTGAAATCTAAGGGAGGTGGGAGAGGGGATCGGGATAGGGAATACATGTAAATCCATGGCTGATTCATGTCAATGTATGACAAAAACCACTACAATATTGTAAAGTAATTAGCCTCCAACTAATAAAAATAAATGAAGAAACAAACAAACAAACATGACCATGAGGCACATGAAAAGATGCTCAATATCATTAATTATTAGAGAAAAGCACATCAAAACTACAATGAGATATCACTTCACAATTGAACAGCCATCGTCAAAAATTCTACAAAAAAATAAATACTGGAGAGGGTGTGGAGAAAAATGGAAGTCATCTACAGTGTTGGGAAAATTAATGTTGGTACAGTCATTATTGAGAATCGTATGGAGGCTCCTTAAGAAACTAAAAATGAAGCTCCCACATGATCCAGAGAGCCCAGTGGACCCCAGGGCATTTATCCAGAGAAAAACTTGATTCAAAAGTATACATGCACCTCAATGTTCATTGCAGTGCTGTTTACAATGGCCAAGACATGGAAGAAACCTAAATTTCCATCCACAGATGAATGGATAAAGAGTATATGTACATAGATACCATGGAAGTTTACTCAGCCATTAAGAAAATTAAATAGAAACATTTGTAACATGGGTGGACCTGAAGATTATCATACTAGTGAAGTATGTCAGACAGGCAAATTTCAAACGATATTATGTATATGAAGAATCTAAAATAAAATTGATACTAATGAACTTGCAAAACAGAAACAGACTCAACGTTTTAGAGAACAAATTTGTGATTATCAGAGTGCATGGATGGGGGAGGGACATATTGGGACTTTGGTATATATGTATATATATGTATATGTATATATATATACACTTCTACATTTAAAATAAATAACCAAAGTAAACCTATGGTGTAATACAGGGAACTTTGCTCAATATTCAATAAATAGTAAAATAATTTGAAAATGGATAAACACATATTTCTCTGTACACCTGAAACTAACACACTGTTGTTAACCAAATATATTTCAACATAAAATAAAAATTAAACAAAACAGGAAAAACTAAGTAAAATAAAATTGAAAGTAAAAGGAAAGGAAAAAATGTTAAGAAAAGGGAACAAAAATGAAGATTTGATCAATTGTCACTCTACATATACTGTATAAAATAAAAGAAAAGCCATGCTTTAGAGAGAACACTAAGGTTATAACAGGACAACATTTGCTGAACAGATTATAGCCTTGTGACTTATGGATCCAAGTATCCATTTCATCTGAAGCAAAGAACAGAAATGGTGTTATTCTAGTACATCACTTTCAGTTTGAACTGAAAAGGAGAAAGCTAAAATAAAATAAACATAACTCTTAGACTGGTATACTTATAAAAGAAGATTAAGACAAAGACATACAGAATGAAGGGAGCATATAATGGCAGTAAGATATTATGCTCAACTAAAAACCAAGGAGAGAAGCCTCAAATAAATTAGCCCTACTGACACCTAGATCCTAGACTTCTAGGCAGTGAAAAAATATATTTTTGTTGTTTAAGTCACCCAGTCTGTGGTACTATAATGTTAGCCTTAGCAAACTAGTACACAGCACTTTTTGTTTGTTTGTTTGTTTGTTTTTAAAGTGGCACATTTCTTTTGGGGAAAAAGTAGCAAAATTTAATCATTTCAATATTCCAAAACAAAATTTTGGCTATGCTTTTTCCCCAAATATATTTAGAATTATTATTTTGATTGAAGTATCAGTTTAGTTCAGTCACTCAGTCGTGTCTGACTCTTTGTGACCCCAAGGACTGCAGCATGCCAAGCTTCTCTGTCCATTACCAACTCCTGGAGTTTGCTCAAATGGATGTCCATCAAGTTGTTGATGCCATTCTACCATCTTATCCTCTGTCGTTCCCTTCTCCTCCTGCCTTCAATCTTGCCCAGTATCAGGGTCTTTTCCAATGAGTCAGTTCTTCACATCAGGTAGCCAAAGTATTGGAGCTTCAGCATCAATCCTTTCAATGAATATCCAGGACTGAATTCCTTCAAGATTAACTGGTTTGATCTCATTGTAGTCCAAGGGACTCTCAAGAGTCTTCTCCAAAACCAAAGTTCAAAAGCATGGATTCTTCAGCATTCAGTTTTCTTTACAGTCCAACTCTCACATGACTACTGGGAAAACTATAGCTTAGACTCTAAAGACCTTTGTTGGTAAAGTAATATCTCTGCTTTTTAATATTCTGTGTTTTTAATTTTCTGTCTAGGTTGATGACAGTTTTTCTTTCAAGGAGCAAGCGTCTTTTGATTTCATGACTGCAGTCAGCATCTGCAGTGATTTTTGGAGCCCCCCAAAATAAAGTCTCTCACTGTTTTGTTGTTTCCCCATCTATTTTCCATGAAATAATGGGACAAGATGCCATGATCTTAGTTTTCTGAATGTTTAGTTTAAGCCAACTTTGTCACGCTTCTCTTTCACTTTCATCAAGAGGCTTTTTAGTTTTAGTTGTTTGCTTTCTGCCATAAGGGTCATGTCATCTGTGTATCTGAGATTATTGATGTTTCTTTCAGCAATCTTGATTCCAGTTTGTGCTTCATCCAGCCTGGTATTTTGCATGATATACTCTGCATATACATTAATGAGAAGGGTGAAAATATACAACCTTGATGTACTCCTTTCCCAATTTGGAACCAGTCTGTTTTTCCATGTCCAGTTCTAACTGCTGCTTCTAAGCCTGCATACGGATTTCTCAGGAGGCAGATCAGGTGGTGTGGTATAGCCTCCATTTAAGAATTTTCCACAGTTTATTGTAATCTATATAGTCAAAAGCTTTGG
This sequence comes from Cervus canadensis, assembly GCF_019320065.1. Classification (NCBI taxonomy): domain Eukaryota; kingdom Metazoa; phylum Chordata; class Mammalia; order Artiodactyla; family Cervidae; genus Cervus; species Cervus canadensis. The sequence continues at coordinate 79,436,231 of NC_057419.1, forward strand.
CATAGTCAGTAAAGTAGAGTAGATGTTATTTTCTGAAACTCTCTTGCTTTTTCGATGATCCAACAGATGTTGGAAATTTGATCTCTGTTTCCTCTGCCTTTTCTAAATCCAACTTGAACATCTGGAAGTTCACAGTTCACTTACTGTTGAAACCTGGCTGGGAGAATTATGAGCATCACTTCTCTAGCATGTGAGATGAGTGCAGTTGTGTGGTAGTTTGAACATTCTTTGACATTGCCTTTCTTTGGGGTTGGAATGAAACTAACCTTTTCCAGTCCTGTGACCACTGTTGAGTTTTCCAAATTTACTGGCATATTCAGTGCAGCACTTTCACAGCATCATCTTTTAAGATTTGAAAAAGCTCAACTGGAATTTCTTCACCTCCGCTAGCTTTGTTCTTAGTGATTGCCCACTTGACTTTGCATCCAAGGATGTCTGACTCTGAGTGATCACACCATCGTAGTTATCTAGGTCATGAAGATCTTTTGTTTATAATTCTGTGTAGTCTTGCCACATCTTTTTAATATCTTCTGCTTCTATTAGGTCCATACTGTTTCTGCCCTTTATTGTGTCCATCTTTGCATGAAATATTTCCTTGGTATCACTTATTTTCCTGAAGAGATCCCATTCTATTGTTGTCCTTTGTTTCTTTGCTTGATCACTGAGGAAGTCTTTCTTATCTGTCCTTGCTATTATTCTTTGGAACTTTGCATCCAAATTAGTGTATCTTTCCTTCCCTCCTTTATATTTGTCTTCTTTTCTTTTCTCGGCTATTTGTGAGATCTCTCCAGACAATCATTTTGCCTTTTTGCATTTCTTCTTCTTGGGGACGGTCTTGATCACTGCCTTCTGTACAATGTCATGAGCCTCCATTCATAGTTCTTCAGGATCTCTATCAGATCTCATCCCTTGATTCTATTTGTCACTTCCACTGTATAAACACAGGGGATTTGACTTAGGTCATACATGAATGGTCTAGTGGTTTCCCCTACTTTCTTCAATTTAATTCTGTATTTAGCAATAAGGAGTTCATGATCTCAGCCACAGTCATCTCCTAGTATTGTTTTTGCTGACAGTATAAAGCTTCTCCTTCTTTGGAGGCAGATAATATAATCAGTCTGATTTCAGTATTGACCATCTGGTGATGTCCATGTGTAGAGTCTTCTCTTGTGTTGTTGGAAGAGTTGTTTGCATATCTGAGGCTATTGATAGTTCTCAAGTTCTCAAGCTCAAGTTCAAACTTAAGCTTCATCCAGCCTGGCATTTCACATGATGCACCATGCCTATAAATTAAATAAGCAAGGTGACAATATCTAGCCTGAATGCACTCCTTTCCCAATTTGAAACCAGCCTGTTGTTCCATGTCCATTTCTTACTCTCACTTCTTGAGCTGCATACACATTTCTTAGGAGGCCGGTAAGGTGGTCTGGTATTTCCATCTCTTTTAGATTTTTTTACAGTTTGTCACTGAAGTATATTTAAGTTACAGTGGTGTTTAGTTTCAGGTGTATAGCATAGCGATTCATACACACACACACACACACACACACACATATTATTTTGTATTATAGGCCATCAAACATATTGGATATATTTTCATTATTGATTATGCATTTTATATATAGTAGTGTGAATGTTAATTCAAAACTCCTAATTTACAGCTCCTTTTCCACATTGGTAACCATTAGCTTATTTTCTCTATCTGTGAATCTGCTCTTGTTTTGTAAATGAATTTACTATTATCCTTTTTTAAAATCCGCCTATGTGATATCATAGAATATTTATCTTTCTCTGTCTGACTTGCTTCACTTAGTATGATCATCTCTAGATCTATCCATATGGCTTCAAATGACATTATGTCATTCTTCTTTCTGGCTGAATAATACGCTTGGAAAGATTGAGGGCAGGAGGAGAAGGGGGCAACAGAGGATGAGGTGGTTGGATGGCATTACTGACTAATAAAAATAGCCATCTAATGGGTTGGAAATCAATAAATAGATTTACAAAAACAAATATTGCTAAAATGTGATTGAAATTCTACTTAGATTTGTGTTCAGTTCAGTTCAGTTCAGTTCAGTCACTCAGTCGTGTCCAACTCTCCACGACCCCGTGAATCACAGTACACCAGGCCTCCCTGTCCATCACAAACTCCCGGAGTTTACTCAAACTCATGCCCATTGAGTCGGTGATTCCATCCAGCCATCTCATCCTCTTTCGTTCCCTTCTCCTCCTGCCCCCAATCCCTCCCAGCATCAGGGACTTTTCAAATGAGTCAACTCTTTGCATGACGTGGCCAAAGTATTGGAGTTTCAGCTTCAACATCAGCCCTTCCAATGAACACCCAGGACTGATCTCCTTCAGGATGGACTGGGTGGATCTCCTTGCAGTCCAAGGGATTCTCAAGAGTCTTCTCCAACACCACAGTTCAAAAGCATCAATTTTTCAGTGCTCAGCTTTCTTCACAGTCCAACTCTCACGTCCACACATGACCACTGCAAAAACCATAACCTTGGCCAGATGGAACTTTGTTGGCAAAGTAATGTCTCTGCTTTTTAATACACTATCTAGGTTGGTCATAACGTTCCTTCCAAGGAGAAAGCGTCTTTTAATTTCATGGCTGCAGTCACCATCTGCAGTGATTTTGGAGCCCCCCCCCAAAAAAAAATAAAGTCTGACACTGTTTCAACTGTCTCCCCATCTATTTCCCATGAGGTGATGGGATCAGATGCCATGATCTTAGTTTTCTGAATGTTGAGCTTTAAGCCAACTTTTTCACTCTCCTCTTTCACTTTCATCAAGAGGCTTTTTAGTTCCTCTTCATTTTCTGCCATAAGGGTGGTGTCATCTGCATATCTGAGGTTATTGATATTTCTCCCGGCAATCTTGATTCCAGCTTGTGCTTCTTCCAGCCCAGCGTTTCTCATGATGTACTGTGCATATAAGTTAAATAAGCAGGGTGACAATATACAGCCTTGATGTACTCCTTTTCCTATTTGGAACCAGTCTGCTGTTCCATGTCCAGTTCTAACTTTTGCTTCCTGACCTGCATACAGGTTTCTCACGAGGCAGGTCAGGTGGTCTGGTATTCCCATCTCCTTCAGAATTTTCCACAGTTTATTGTGATCCACACAGTCGAAGGCTTTGTCATACTCAATAAAGCAGAAATAGATGTTTTTGTGGAACTCTCTTGCTTTTTTGATGACGCAGCAGATATTGGCAATTTGATCTCTGGTTCCTCTGCCTTTTCTAAAACCAGCTTGAACGTCTGGAAGTTCTCGGTTCACGTATTGCTGAAGCCTGGCTTGGAGAATTTTGAGCATTACTTTACTAGCGTGTGAGATGAGTGCAATTGTGCGGTAGTTTGAGCATTCTTTGGGATTGCCTTTCTTAGGGATTGGAATGAAAATGGATCGTTTCCAGTCCTGTGGCCACTGCTGAGTTTTCCAAATTTGCTGGCATAGTGAGTGCAGCACTTTCACAGCATCATCTTTCAGGATTTGAAATAGCTCAACTGGAATTCCATCACATCCACTAGCTTTGTTCTTAATGATGCTTTCTAAGACCCACTTGACTTCACATTCCAGGATGTCTGGCTCTAGGTGAGTGATCACACCATTGTGATTATCTGGGTCATGAAGATCATTTTTTGTACAGTTCTTCTGTGTATTTTTGCCACATCTTCTTAATATCTTCTGTTAGGTCCCTTACTAGCCTCTGTTAAGTCCCTACGATTTCTGTCCTTTATTAAACCCATTTTTAGATGAAATGTTCCCTTGGTATCTCTCATTTTCTTGAAGAGATCTCTAGTCTTTCCCTTGGTATCTCTAATTTTCTTGAAGAGATCTCTAGTCTTTCCCATTCTGTTATTTTCCTCTATTTCACTACATTGATTGCTGAGGAAGGCTTTCTTATCTCTCCTGGCTATTCTTTGGAACTCTACATTCAAATGCAAACATCTTTCCTTTTCTCCTTTGCCTTTTGCTTCTCTTCTTTTCACAGCTATTTGTAAGACCTCCTCAGACAACCATATTGCCTTTTTGCATTTCTTTTCCATTGTGATGATCTTGATCCCTGTCTCCTGTACATTGTCACGAACTTCCGTCCATAGTTCATCAGGCTCTCTGTCTATCAGATCTAGTCCCTTAAATCTATTTCTCACTTTCACTGTGTAGTCATAGGGATTTGATTTAGGTCATACCTGAATGGTCTAGTGGTTATCCCTACTCTCTTCAGTTTAAGTCTGAATTTGGCAATAAGGAGTTCATGATCTGAGCCACAGTCAACTCCAGGTCTTGTTTGTGCTGACTCTATAGAGCTTCTCCATCTTTGGCCTGTTCAGTTCAATCATAGTGCCTACAACTGGAAACAAATCAAGTTTCATTTACAAAACATACATGATAATGCCTCTCTGAATATACAATTACTACAAAAAGAAATATTTGAAATGTTTTCTAAAAGTCTGCCCTCTTCCACTAATTTGGAAACTTTAGTTGAACAACTAGCTGATCAATTATCTGGACTAGACCCACGCAGATGGTTTCAGAACGTTACTAACAGCATCGGATCTGAAACTGTAACTTTGGTGATTGTCTTGACAATTACATTTGTTGTTTACCATTGCCTTTATGCAAGAATTGTTAAAACTAAACAAACTCAAGTGGTCAGGACCTTTTTTACAAATATAATAAATAAGTAAGGGGGGATTGTCAGGGAACATTTAACAGGAGGATTCCTGCATGCTGTTTCTCATAAATCCTCTGTTGCTTATCAGTTCCTGGCAACAGAAACAAGTGGAACGGCATGCTGCTCCCAGGACTGAGGTCATAGGATGAAACACATGCATGAATCTCCTTCAGTAAACATTCTCCTTACAACAGAACTGCTTAGTTTTGATCCTCTTTCTTGAGATATAAATTGTCTTCTGACCTTATGATCATTGTTAATCCCTTGTTCCCTTGATAACGGTTGCTGTACATTTGATTTTCTGATCTTTATCATTGTCAAAAGAAATTCCTTGTATAACAGCCTATATATACTCACAGAAAGATCATTAAAGCACCCTTGCTCTACCAGAAGCTTGGGTCCCCGTCTCTCTCTCTCTCTCCCCCTTCCCCCCCCGCCCCCCCCCCTCCCCTGGCTAATTCTCTGGAGCATGGAAACCCGCCAATCTCACTCTCCTGCCCCGGCTTTCAAGACCTCCTGGAGAGGGCGCCCTGTGCCTTCTTGAGTGGTGCAAGCCCTGTTCTAGGGTTTTATTGGTTCTCTATAAACCAGGAATTATTACCTTCTTTCTCTCTTTCACTTTCTTGTTGTTGACTCTGGGCCACCAGGTTCCAGTCCATTAAAGGACAACATTAATTGAGTCTTTCATTTTCTCCATTTTGTTTTCAAGATTTTTGATCATCTTTACTATCATTATTCTGAATTCTTTTTTTCAGGTAGTTTGCCTATTTCCTCTTCATTTATTTGGACTTCTGTGTTTCTAGTCTGTTCCTTAATTTGTGCAGTATTTATCTGCTTTTTCATTATTTTTTTTAAGTTATTGTGTTTGAGGTCTCTTTTATAAGGCTTCAAGAAAAGTTGAATGCTTTCCTTGAAGAAGGTTGAATTATTTCTTCCTTTTGGTTTCTGCCCTCCTAAGATTGGTCCAGTGGCTTCTGTGAGCTTTGTATAGGGTGAGATTCATGCTGAGATTTTGTTTGTTTGTTTTTCCTCTGATGGTCAAGGCTGAATGAGGTGGTAATCCTGTTTGCTGATAATTGGGTCTGTATTTTGCTGTTGTTGTTGTTATATGAGGCATCCTGCACAAGGTGCTACTTCTGGTTGGGTGATGCAGGGTCTTGTATTCAAGTGGTTTTGTTTTTTGGGAGTTTTCACTATTTGATACTCCCTAGGGTTTGTTCTCTGGTAGTCTTGGAGTCAGTGCTCCTACTCTAAAGGCTCATGGCTTGATCTCTTTGTGGTAAACATTCATTGGCAGAGGCACAAGGGAATCTTTTGAGGTGCTGGTCATGTTCTGTATCTTGATAGTAGTTTAAGATCTGTCCATTTCACAATAATTACATAATGTCTCATTAAAAAAAGACTCAACCATGAAACTTTCTGAAACTTTTCAGCCTCTTTCACAATCCAGTTTTAAGCAAGCACATAAAATAAAACCTTCTAATGACTGAACAGGACACAGTCCTGGATGTTTCAAGTTGTGATTCACCTCTGTGGTGAAGAAGGTTGGAACAAACTTGACTGATTCCAGTCTTTCTATTTTATCATATCTCTACTTGCATTTTTTTCAGGCATATTTCAAATCAGAGAACAATAGTAGATTTCCTATACAGCTGGGTGGACTTGAATAAAAAAAGTGCCCTTTTTTTCATTTTGCCTGCTGTTTTGAAATTACTTTTGGTATGTATCTGAGTAAATGCTTTCCAAAGCATAAGGAATTTAAAAAAAAACAGCAATATTAATCTGTAGACAATTAAAATATCATTTTACCTATGAAAATAAAAAGAGATAGGTTTATTTTCCACCGAGCTGAATAAAAAAATAATTTCTTTTAAACTATGTTTTAATTTTATACTTTCACATGTCAGAGTTATTTTAAATGGACACTTTGCTAATTTTAAGTTATCCATGTATTTTCATTCCAATTTTACTATACCTACTGGCTATATTCAGAGGTTTTAGATCTTGAGGACTCCTGACCTATTCAGGAGTTCTTCAACACCTATCTTGGTATGTGGGGCTCAGAATATCAATCTGAAAAGTATCTTGCTTAATGCCATATGTGGTTGGTGTAAGTAGGAAAGAATCAAACTTTCACAAAAAAAGTCACTTAATTGATATTTTTATCTATGCAATTTGCTGCTTTTGTGTGTTTATTGACTGATCACAATATTTTTAAGTTCAAGAATTCTTTCCATGTTTTAATGAGCATATTTATTTATAATTTCACCTTTAATCTTGCAGTTATATTAGGGAGGATAAATGCATCTATATTTTATGGCAAATTAAAATATTGTTTTGTTCCAGGTTCAAAGAAATGCAGTCAAAGTTTGTATATGATCAACAAGAGGTGCACTAAAGAAACAAAAAGGTTGGAAAAATAGCCAAATTTAGAAATTACTTTTAATACAGAAGCAATTTTAGATATCTCATTGCATAAGTGAGGCTCATTAAAAAAAGTACATGACTTTGAAGTCAACCAGACCAATTACATTACTTGTCTTGAAAATACTTTTTTCATGAAACATTGGAAGATCCCATTTATCCTGTATCTGTGATTGTGAATGCAAATTGTGTTGAATTTTTTAAAGTGAAACTGTTTGAAAAGAGATATCTTTGTTTTAAAATGGACCAACTTTTTTCAGTGCAATTTATTTTAATTTTAAAGAAACACTTTTACTGAAATAAGTTTTAATCTGTCCCTTCTTGTTACATTTTAATAAGAAATATTTGGCATACAATTTTGTATAAGATTGCTGTGTACAATATATTGATTTGATGTATTTATAGTGCAATATGTGGTGTGTGTTAATACCTCTATCATGTCAGAAAGCTATTTCTTCTAGTATTGGGTACAATTAATATCTATAAAACTTTATAATAAATAAAGCTTTCTTTTCTATAATCACTGTACTGTGTATTAGCTTTCCAGAACTTATTTATTTACTTCTTGCAAGGGTGTACCCTAAAATATCCCATTCCTTTACCCCCATACCCTGGTAACCATCATTTTACTGTTAGCTTATATAACTATAATTTATTTAATTTCACATTTAAGAGATATCATATGGCATTTGTCTTCACTCTCAAAGTGAACATTTATATTACATAAGGCATTATATAACTCAGTTTCAAAATATTAGGAAATTGTAAAAGTAGAATAATAGAAAAATGTTCAATACTTTTTTTCAGGCCACTCCCTACCTCAGGACACGATTGGTCTTGAATCATGCCAACTACTTTATTCCTATATAGAACAGAACAGACTTTTGGACTCTGTGGGAGGTGAGGGTGGGATGTTTCGAGAGAACAGTGTTGAAACATGTATATTATCAAGGGTGAAACAGATCACCAGCCCAGGTTGGATGCATGAGAAAAGTGCTCGGGGCTGGTGCACTGGGAAGACCCAGAGGGATTGGGTGGAGAGGGAGGTGGGAGGGGGGATCGGGATGGGGAACACATGTAAATCCATGGCTGATTCATGTCAATGTATGGCAAAAACCACTACAATATTGTAAAGTAATTAGCCTCCAACTAATAAAAATAAATGAAAAAAAGAATTAAAAAAAATAGAAAAGAAAGATTTCCATTTTTTATAATCTGGAAGTCTCCGGCTGTATAAAAAACTTACATTAAAAAAAAATCTTTGTTGCATGATCAACAGCTATTCACTACTCTTCATAAAATAGCTCTTCATTTGCTTGCAATCTGTTCCTAGTGATATTTGACGTAAGGCTATCAGGTCAAATATTTTGGCCAAGAATGTTTTTAACCAAAACAAAGCAGCATTAATCAACTTTCAGAACAAAAGGGCATTTGGGGTGGTGTACCTTGCTACTTGTTTATGTTTTGTTGTTGCTGTTGTTGTTTAAAATTTTTGATTCAGTGGTTATAGAAAACATGTCCTTCAATAGCAATAGAGATGATAATTTTTTTTTCATTGAAAGCAGAGAGCAAAGGTCACTTCACACTCTGAAATAAACAATAAATTATAGAGGTACATACTTGGATATATTTTACTGTATAACCAATCAAACCTGCAGGAGGATTAATCTTATATTCATTTAACATATGATTTTTTTTTTAATACTGAGACATGAAAATTAGCTATAAGGTAATTAGGCTGCATAAAGATCGTCACTCACTTTTATTCAAATATAGAAAATCTGAAGCATTTTTTTTTTAAACTTTTACAAACTACTGCATGTGAATAGCCTTCTGAATGCTATAAGGCTTATTTAAGTACAAGATGATGGTTGTGGGAGCTCTAGTAATCAATGCATGATATTAACTGCTTTTCTTGATATCAAGGATAACTTTAACTCAATATTTTCATTGCATTCGTGACCAGAAACATTAAAAGATAAAAAGCCTGTATTTAGTTCACTGATGGCTGAGGTTGACTATAATCTCCCATCAAATGTGCATCAAATCAGTCCTCTTCCTCCAAATTTCTTCTTCAAACTACAGGTGCACCTGGTTCCCTACAATCTCCCTAGGCATCATGGTGCTGGAAGTGTCCAAGTAGTAGAACTCTGGTCCAAGATGTTGGGGATTTTCTCCTGGGAAGCTGTCAGTACTATATTCCTGCTGCAGGTTGGGAATATCTGACCCAGACCAAGTATGCTCTATGCGTTCTTATTGTCAGATTCCCTCTGTTCTCTCTTCTAGTCCAGTGAGTTTTCAGTCTACAATAGTGTGTGTTTGCTCACTATATATTCTTCCATATTATTTAGGAAATGAAATTTTAAACTATGAGTTCTTCAGTATTTCATCTTTTGAAATCACTATTCTGATCTGTTGGAAATTAAAAACCTATTTTACCAAACTCTCTGTAATGAATGGGATCTTTCTGATCTCTTTGTACTTCTTCTTCAATATCTCTTTCCTGAGAATGTGATAATTCAGTGCCCTAGTTGCCTGACCTGTATGAATGGTCACTGGTATGAGTAAAATACATGGGGTAAAAGAGAAAAACTAATTAATAATACATATTTAAAATTAATATTTTATCTCTAATTAGTTTCTTTATCCTCCACTAAGGAGAATGATTTTCAAATTACTCCTCAAAACACAGATACTATTTTAACCTTATTTGTATTTTTTCTATCATCCATGCACAGTGCTAAGAATTAAATAGGTGCTCAAAAATATTTATTAGTTTGTTTACATTGACATAGGTCCAGAATGTCACTATGGTTTTTAATGAAAGCTTCAACTTTGTTAATCCATTCAATATTTCAAAGATATTTATTGAGACATTTCAATGTGCCAGCCACTGATAAGTTTTAGGAATGGAAACACAAAACCTAAATGTTGCACTGCTGTGCTCTTAAAGAGTTAACAGTCTCTTTAAGATAGCCAAGGAAATAGAAATAAAGATAGCCAAGGAAATAGAAAATAACAAAAACTATATAAACTCCATGAGAGCGGTCACCATTTTGGTTCACTAATGTATCCCCAACACCTAACATAGTATCTGATATAGAATAGTTGTACCATAAACTTTTATTGACTATTTTATGGGTAAGTACTATAAAAGAACAACAGTTCTTTAATGAGTCATGATTAGGTTTGAGGTTATTTCACAAGCAAGGTGTACCCAGTTACTGCTAAACTATCAATATTTGCAAAATATATTATTTTTAAAAAATTAAAGTATTTAGCTTTATTGGAAATATAATTGCTGCTCATTTTTTTCAAAGTACTTAGAAAGACTGGTGTATAAATTCTGCTAAAATGAGATTGTGCTTTGTTGTTGTTGTTTTTTAAGTAGATTTTTATCACAGCATTGTTTTTATTTTGTGAGACTGTCTTGTAATCCTGCTTCTAATTCTTATTAAAAATGCAATTTTTTGGGAGGCTACCTAATTTATCTGAGCTTTACTTTCCTAAAATACAGATAACAGTAGTCCTATTTCATGGATGTGCTGTATGGATTAAATACTTCACAAAGTGCTCAGAATAGCCCTAACAAGTAGTGTTATATGAAGTGAAAGTAGTGAAAATGAAAGTTGCTCAGTCGTATCCGACTCTTTGCGACCCCGTGGACTATACAGTCCAAGGAATTATCTAGGCCAGAATACTGGAGTGGGTAGCCTTTCCCTTCTCCAGGGGATCTTCCCAACCCAGGTATCAAACCGAGGTATCTCGAACTGTAGGTGGATTCTTTACTAATTGAGCCACAAGAGAAGCCCAAGAAAACTGGAGTGGGTAGCCAATCCCTTCTCCAGAGGATCTTTCCGACCCAGGAATCAAACTGGGGTCTTTAGCTATCAGGGAAGCCCACTAAATATTCTTATTATGCTACAAATGTATTTTTATACAATGAGGGAAAAAGAAACAAAAAACAGAGGGTGGAGTCCAGACTAGCATGTTGATAGTTGCATATTATTCTGGGGATGGCCCATAAGAACGGTTGCACTATGAGAACTATCATTTGATCATAGCATAAAAACAGATTTAAAAACCATGATAGAATAGATATAGGATATCCTGAGAGCCAGTAAGTGCAGTATCTCAGGCCTGCATATCCTCAGTAGCTGTGAAGCATATATTATACAGGCTAATTTATTTATCTTAGGTCAGTTATCTAATCTCTTGCTGCCTGATTTCTACTATCTTCACCAATATCCTTTCTTATTCTTTCAGTTAAGATACTATATTTTAATATTAGAGTTAATATATTCCATAAAAGGAAGTTAGATACTTAGAGGTTTGTTTGTTTGTTTGTTTGTTTTCCCTTCACTCTCTGATTTCTTTTACCCTGTACCCTTAAGGCAGTTCTGACAATGCCATTGTTCAACCTAGGAAGTAAATTTTTTTATAAATTTCAAAATGTTCATAAAACACTTTAAAATCTTAGGTACTTCCAACTCTTTACAGCTGTTGTCACTTGGAGCCATGCCACTACTACTTGTTGTATAGTCTTTCAGTCCTGTCCCACTCTTTGTGATGCCATGGACTGCAGCACAACAGGCTTCTCTGTCCTTCTCCAGCTCCTAGAGCTTGCTCAAACTCATGTCCATTTAGTCAGTGATGCCATCAAACCATCTTGTCCTATGTCATCCCCTTCGCCTCCTGCCTTCAATATTTCCCAGCATCAGGGACTTTTCCAATGAGTCAGTTCTTCACATCTGATGGCCAAAATATTGGAATTTCAGCTTCAGCATCAATACTTCCAATGAATAATCAGTGCTGACTTCCTTTAGGATGGACTGGTTTGATCTCCTTGCAGTCCAAGTGACTCTCAAGGGTCTTCTCCAATGCTACAGTTCAAAAGCATCATTTCTTTGGTTCTCAGCCTTCTTTGTAGTCCAACGCTCACATCCATACATGACTACTGGAAAAACCAGAGCTTTGACTAGATGGACCTTTTGTGGAAAAGTAATGTCTCTGCTTTTTAATATGCTGTCTATATTGATCATAGCTTTTCTTCCAAGGAGCAAGCATCTTTTAATTTCATGGCTGCAGTCACCATCTGCAGTGATTTTGGAGCCCAAAAAAGTAAAGTCAGTCACTGTTTCCATGCTTTCCCCATCTATTTGCTTTGAAGTGATGGGACTGGATGCCATGATCTTTGTTTTTTGAATTTTGAGTTTTAAGCCAGCTTTTTCACTCTCCTCTTTCACTTTCATCAAGAGGTTCTTTAGTGCCTCTTCATTTTCTGCCATAAGGGTGGTGTCATCTGCACATCTGAGATTATTGATATTTCTCCCGTCAATCTTGATTCCATCTTGTGCTTCATCCAGCCTGACATTTTGCATGATGTACCCTGCATATAAGGTAAATAAATAAGGTGACATTATACAGCCTTAAGTTACTCCTTGCCCAATTTTGAACCAGTCTGTTGCTCCATGTTTGGTTCTAACTGTTGCTTCTTGGCCTGCATGCATATTTCTCAGGAGGTAGGTAAGGTGGTCTGGTATTCCCATCTCTTGAAGAATTTTCCACAGTTTGTGGTGATCCACACATTCAAAGGCTTTAGCCTAGTCAAAGAAGCAGAGGTAGATGTTTTCTGGAATTCTCTTGTTTTTTCTACGATCCAACAGATGTTGGCAATTTGATCTCTGGTTCCTCTGACTTTTCTAAAACCAGCTTAACATCTGGAATTTCTCAGTTCATGTATTGTTGAAGCCTAGCTTGGAGAATTTTGAACATTAGTTTGATAGCATGTGAAATGAGTATAATTGTGCAGTGGTTTGAACATTCTTTGGCATTTACATTACTATACATTACTATCATTAGAGTTTTCTTTTCCTTCTGTTATCTAGATATAACCAGTGCAGGAACCAAAACTAAAGGCCCACCCAAACAATGGTGGAAGGAAAAAGAATGGCTGTCTGCTAGTCATTATCTAGTGATTCCTTTTAACAGTTATCCTAACTCCCGTCATCTGGCTTCAAGTCTTATTGGCATTCCTCCTTATACTGTGTATCAGGACATTTTTTGGCTCCTTATGAAGAGTTTTGCTAACTAGTGTAGGGTTAAGATTGAATTTTCAAGATGTTATAGTTTTGTTTCCAGAAATGTACCTTGCAGTGGTAACTGGAAAACTTTCATAAGAGCTAATGTCATGTGTTTTAATGCTTATTATTTACATACATTTTACCTAAAAATATATTTGGTTTATTTCAGTAACCAGATCTTTCTGTAAAATATTTTAAATAAGCAAAAACAAAACAAAAACAAAAACCACTGTTTTCTTGGTTTGTTTCTTTTAGAAATTTGTATAGTGTTTTAAAGGAATATGTTGTCCCATAATCAATAATCTGGACAGATATGTTATTGTTTTTCTAGATCTTAGTTCGCTAAGCTTTCCCATTTTATCCATTCTATTGTTTTCCTCTATTTCTTTGCATTGTTCAGTTAAGAAAGCTTCCTTATCTCTCCTTTCTATCTCTGTAACTCCGTATTCAGTTAGGTGTATCTTTCCCTTTCTCCTTTGTCTTTCACTTCTCTTCTTTACTCAGCTATTTGTAAGGCCTCCTCAGGGAACAGCTTTGCTTCTTGAATTTGTTTTCCTTGGGGATGGTTTTGGTCACCACCTCCTGTACAGTGTTACAAACCTCTGGCCATGGTTCTTCAGGTACTCCATCTATCAGATCTAATCCCTTGAATCTGTTCATCACTTCCACTGTAAGAGATTTGATTTAGGTCATATCTGAATGGCCTAGTGTTTTCCCCTTCTTTCTTCAGTTTGAATCTGAATTTTGCAATAAAGAACCTATGATATCAACCACAATCAGCTCCAGATCTTGTTGTTTCTGATTTTATAGAGCTTCTCCATCTTGGACTGGAAAGAATATAATCAATCAGATTTTGACATTGATCATCTGGTGATGTTCATGTATAGAGCTGTCTCTTGCATTATTGGATGAGGTCATTTGCTAGACAGCATATTAAAAAGCAGAGATATCACTTTGCCAGCAAAGGTTCTTATAGTCAAAGTGATGGCTTTTCCAGTACTCATGTACAGATGTGACAGTTGGACCATAAAGAAGGCTGAGCACTGAAGAACTGGTGCTTTCAAACTATGGTGCTGGAGAAGACTCTTGAGAATCCCTTGGACAGCAAGGAGATCAAACCAGTCAATCCTAAAGGAAACCAACGCTGAAGATTCATTGGAAGGACTGACATTGAAGCTGAAGCTCCAATACTTCGGCCACCTGATTGCAAACAGCCAACTCATTGGAAAATACCCTGATGCTGGGAAAGATTGAGGGCAAGAAGAGACTGGGGCAACAGAAGATGAAATGGTTAAGTGACACAACTGACTCAGTGGACATGAGTTTGAGCAAACTCAGGGAGATAGTAAAGGACAGGGAGGCCTGATGTGCTTCAGTTCATGGGGTCACAAAGAGTTAGACACAGCTTAATGACTGCGTGACAACAACAAGATCTCAGAAATATGAATATTAAGATTTCTTCTTCTTATGTGGCTTACTATTCAACACTCCCACTTATAAATTTCTATCATTTATAACAATCCACTACAGGAAAGATGCACACACATACATACACATAACCAAGGTCTTCACATTGAAATAACAGCTGTTTTGGAGCTGGTAGAGTCTTACTCTTATAAACTGTGTTCAGTAAGAAAGTAATATTTTACAATCTAAAGCTTGTCTAAATGTTTTCTAGCGATGTCTGCTATGTTCCTCTCTATATTTAGGTCTGAGCCTTATCTGTGTTTGCATGTAATTCTGATTTTGCTATATGTTTATGAATATTTAAAATAGAGGTATTAAGACACTATATAATCTCAATTTGCAGCCTCAGTACAGTAAGATTATTGAGGTTCTTCAGGCATAAACAGTCAACCATGATAGGGTCATAATGTGGATCAAAAAGTGATATCACATACATTCTTTATTACTTTCAAAACCATTTTCTTAAATTTATATGTTATCACAAAGCTATTTTTTCTCCAAGTGAAAACATATTTTCTGACTATTGCATGCTTAGATTGTTAGATAAATTCCATGTTTGTGTGTAATCTGTAAAACATGAAAATTGACATCCACTGTGGTACATTTTTAGCAACACAGAACATAGATGATTGACAGAACAAAGCATATGGAAATAAATAATAATCTAACCCACATTTAGATCTAAGAAAAGATATTTGCCTGAAGGGAAAATATTAATTAGTTTGTCTACATGCAAGATAAAAGTCTGGAAGACATATCCATCAAAGGCAGTGGAATAAACAGCAAAATGGAAATTATTTGTAAATTGACAGTAAACTTGGCAAACATTGAGGGAATAAACAAGTTATTTGGAATGCAAATCACTTTGAAACCACAGCCTCTGTCAGGAGGTATCTGCATAGCTTCACTTATTTGACAGATATTAACATTTCACAGAAATGTTTATTGCATGCTAAAGATTTCTTCACCCTTCTTAATTATTTTTAATAGCTGCTTCAGAATGTTCCATACAAGCAGACTTAAAAAAATGTTAAAATATACAAAGTCCAATTTCATCAATAATACAGTTACTGTTTTCTGGAATTGACTAAAATACCTACCAAATGCAAGTTGTTTAAGTAAATGAGGAAGGCTTATTTTCTGGATGAAACATAAAAGCCATGTAACTCAAAGACCCTTATAGTACTGGGAAAGCTAAAATTTCTTTCTAAGGAAAAGAAAACACCTCACCCACTTTTATCTCTCCTAAAAGGAATTAGGAAATTTACTTTGAATTTGCAAAGGAATTACTTTGGCCACCTGACTCATTGGAAAAGACCCTGATGCTGGGAGAGATTGAAGGTAGGAGAAGGGGATGACAAAGAATAAGATGGTTGGATGGCATCACTGAGTTGATGGACATGAATTTGAGCAAGCTCCGGGAATTGGTGATGGACAGGGAAGTCTGCATGTTGCAGTCCATGGGGTCGCAAAGAGTCAGACATGACTGAGCAACTGAACTGAAATGAAAAGGAATTAAAATCATCCAAGAGTCCAAAGGTCCATGGCGTGGGGAGGGGGGAATCACTATCTTCAAAGTTTTATATAACTATTCAGACAATCTAGTAAATGTTGTATAGTATAAAGATTATCATCCCACACATTCAGAAATCCTATCTCTGCCACTTAAGAGTTGTCAGTTAACTTCTCTGATTCTATCTTCATCAATAAAAAGTAAGAGGTTAAGTCAATCTTTTCTGAAATTTCTTCTAATCTATAATTTGAATATTATGGGTTATATGAAATTTGAATATTACTTTTCAAAATATCTTATGTTTGGTTCAAGTGAAAATTGTCTCAATCAAAAAATAATATTCCTTCCCTTTCTAAATTTATTTACTATTTATGAGAGACTTTTATGAACAAAAGTCCAGGGGTCTTTCAAAATCAGGGAAATTTTACCTTTTAGAAAACTAAAGTTCACAGAGTTTAATTGACTTGAACTTAAGTGTTATGTTTAAAGTAGTTCACTATTATGTTCCAGGCCCTTTGTTAAGTACTTCAATTTTATTATCTCACTTTTCTCACATGATTATTAAAATAACATATGAAATAGGAGGGCAGTCTGGTAGTAAAATCAAAATCAAAACAAAATTCCTTGATTCAAAGTCTAGTGTTTCCACATCACTATATTCAATAAATTAAGTAGGCAGTTGCCTGTTTAAATTGTACTTAAAGGGAATCTGCTGACCAATTATTATGCCTTTAAATTCATTCCTATGTCCTAGTAACTCAGAATCTCTTTCTGGAAACTTCTTATTACTAATCACAAAAATTAGCTAACGCAGTGATTCCTAAATGCTTGCTTGTAACAAAGATTTCACTTAGCAGCAAAATCAATTAGTTGTTTTTCACAAAGCTAGATTTAATTTGTTGAAAGTATTCTTTATCAATATAAATTATTCTTCAATTATTTTGGTGTTAAAAGATGTTTCTCTTATGAAATAGTGGTTTGTGTGGACGATAATATACTTGATTTAGTCTGGAAGAAGCAGTTTGGCATGATAGTTGAAAGTGGAGCTCTGATTGGAAAGCGGAGCTCAAGCTACTCTGGTTGTAAGGCACCTATTTCACTTCTAATTCTACAACTTTGTACAAGTGATTAAATCTCTCTAAAACTTCAACTCTACAAGTTAGCTTATAGTGGTATCCTTTTCATAATGTTACTGTGATAATCAGAGATAATCAGAGTTAATGCATATGAGGTGTCTTGTACAAGTTAATGGCATGATAAGTGTTAGCAGTTACTTGTATGATAGAGTGTGGAAATATGCATGTAAGTATGTGCACACACAAGTGTGCATGTGTGTGTGTGTGTGTTTCCCTAATATATTTGCCTGTTAAAAATAATGTATTTTAGCCAAGTCTCAACTGACTGCTTAAGCTAAAAACAGATTTCCTGCACAGCAACCATGCAAACCAACCAATCAGATAAAACTGGGGCAAGAAAAACTATAAGACAAATGAGCTCATATAGAATAACAATTTTGTGTTTTACCTTTATAAACTTCACTGGATTCTAGTTTAATCCAGTGGAACACAATTACTTGTATGGTTGAATCTGTGTGTCCCTGGCTACAGTTCTCATGCTCTCTTGAATAAAATTCATTATTTTGTCATATGGGGGTTCAGATTTTTTTTTTTTTAATGTATTCCCCATCACAAAATTTTATAAGTTGACATTTCTTGGAATAGTCAGCAGAACCCATAACAACTTACCTGGATCCCAGGACTTCCTTGGACTTATGGCTAGTACCCTCAAGAGTCGTTTATTCCCTAATACCTCTCTTGACTGACTGGAAATTCCAGTGGTAAGTCCTCTGGACAGAAAAAAAAAAAAAAAAAAAAAAAAAAAATCCCA